>NC_136062.1:476984204-477299204 GCF_964261635.1 Lissotriton helveticus
GGACCACTGATGCAGTGTGAACTCTACATGCACGGACCACAGATGCAGGGTGAACTCTACATGCACGGACCACTGATGCAGTGTGAACTCTACATGCACGGACCACAGATGCAGGGTGAACTCTACATGCACGGACCACTGATGCAGTGTGAACTCTACATGCACGGACCACTGATGCAGGGTGAACTCTACATGCACAGTCCACGGATGCAGTGTGAACTCTACATGCACAGACCACAGATGCAGTGTGAACTCTACATGCACGGACCACAGATGCAGGGTGAACTCTACATGCACGGACCACTGATGCAGTGTGAACTCTACATGCACGGACCACAGATGCAGGGTGAACTCTACATGCACGGACCACTGATGCAGAGTGAACTCTACATGCACAGACCACGGATGCAGTATGAGCTCTACATGCACGGACCACTGATGCAGTGTGAACTCTACATGCACGGACCACTGATGCAGGGTGAACTCTACATGCACAGTCCACGGATGCAGTGTGAACTCTACATGCACAGACCACAGATGCAGTGTGAACTCTACATGCACGGACCACTGATGCAGTGTGAACTCTACATGCACAGTCCACGGATGCAGTGTGAACTCTACATGCACGGACCACTGATGCAGTGTGAACTCTACATGCACGGACCATTGATGCAGTATGAACTCTACATGCACAAACCACAGATGCAGTGTGAACTCTACATGCACGGACCACTGATGCAGTGTGAACTCTACATGCACGGACCACTGATGCAGTGTGAACTCTACATGCACAGTCCACGGATGCAGTGTGAACTCTACATGCACAGTCCACGGATGCAGTGTGAACTCTACATGCACGGACCACTGATGCAGTGTGAACTCTACATGCACAGACCACAGTTGCAGGGTGAACTCTACGTATGCAAAAGAAACAATTGATGGACGGAATGATGGACAATGCAAACATTCACCCCCAGTCACAAAGATATGGGTTTAATCCATCATTCTTTTGCTCGCTGCGCCATCCCAGTTTGGACCCAACCATATGCTAATCAGTCTTGACCCTGTGCCTCATGGGAACAGTCCAGCCTGAACTGCCAAGCCATGTCTTCCCTGGACCTGAAACAAGCATCCTCGGACCAGTTTCAGGGCATCTCCCTTCATCAGCCAGGCTAGCTTTAATCCGGTGGTGTAGTGAGCACGGGACCCACCACTGGCCCTACCCTTCCCACTTAGGGCGACATATGCAAAAGAAACAATTGATGGACTGAATCCTGGACAATGCAAATATTCACCCCCAGTCACAAAGATCTGGGTTTAATCCATCTTTATTTTGCTCACCACCCCAGTTTGGACGTGGCCACATGCAAATCTTGACCCTGTTCCTTGTGGGAAAAGTGCAACCCGAACTGCCAATCCAGGTCCATGCTCTCCATGCCAATGGAGTCAAGCTATCCTGGCTGATGAGGGGTTAAACCATGAAACCGGTCCTAGGATGCTTGTTTCCAGTCCAGGGAGGACCTGGCTTGGCAGTTCGGACTGGACTGTTCCCATTGGGCACAGGATCAAGACTGATTTGCATATGACTGGGTTCAAACTTGAATGGCATCGTGAGCAAAAAAACGATAGCTTTAGACCCAGATCTCTGTACTGGGGTGAATGTATGACATTGTTCAACATTCCGTCGATAATTTCTTCTTTTTTGCGTGGATTTACTATTTGTATATATATAGAACTCCAACCACAAGTATATGTAGTAGATCATTGTAGTTACTACCATTCCTATGTGATTCTGAGTTTTTCCGTTTGTATCTTTTCTTTCAGTGACTTTACAACTTGTACTTTTGCAATTTTCTTCTGTTTGTATCTCTTCCTTAAATGAGTTGACAACTTGTACATTTGCAATTTTTTCTGTCTGTATCTCTTATGTAACTCAAGCAATCCTAAGTCCTTATGTATCACAGCTGGTTCTTTTGTAAAGCGCTCTGACACCTTCGGGTAATTTTTGTGCTATATAAAATCGCATGAAATAAATAAAATAAATTAAAAATAGGGCGGCTTCGACCAGAGAAGGCTCTGAATGGATGTCAGCGCCTCGACTTTGATTCGATTGGCTGTCGCAGCCAATGAGGGTGCTTCAAATGAGGCGGGATGGATTGACGAGGTGGGAGTCTCAGAATCAGTCTTGCTGCGCATTCTGCGCAGTCTGAATCCTCTGAGTCAAAAAAGAGGGAAGGAAGGCTCAGAATAAAACTATTCGCATGATGCAGTCTGGATGTTACCACTGTGTGGACTTTCGTTTTCCGAGTATTCTCCAGAACCCAATAAACATTTAGTTCAGTGATTTACGCTCTGTGAAACACACAGACAAGTTGAATTTGAGATGAAAAGAGAGAGTGAGGAATGAAATATTAGTCCCAGATTTCTGGCTGTGGGAGCAGGGGAGAGCCGACCTCCTCTGGACACCCTCTGCTTGGATCAGGCAGACACTCCGTTCCCAATAAAAATAATTGGATTTTATCAGAGTTCAATTGAAGAAAGTTGTCATTCGTCCACCCTGTTACCCCCGCACGCATTGTTTGATGGTTAAAAGGGCACCATCCTTATGCACCTGAAAAGACTGCAGTAGATGGGAGTCCTCTGCAAAGGTTGTAAGTTTCTTCAGGTTCAAAAACAAGTTTATTTAGACAATTGTCCATAAAACATTCTAAAAAGTACATATTATGTAAAACCTTTAAATGAACCCCCCTCCTCACCGCCCCATCCCCATTACATTTCATTTTTTTAAATTCTGTTTTACAGATCGTAGGAACCGAGCAATCCCAACTTCCACATCTAAGTATCGCATCTCAGACAGTAACTCCACCGCCTTGTTCCTATGAAGAGCATCATATTTAAAAAACAGAGGTCTTAAAAATCTGATCCGATTTGCAAGATAAGAAGCACAGTCCATAAAAGCATGCGTAATAGTGCATTTGGCTTTCAAAGGGCAGGGACAAAGACCACTATTATTTTGCACCCCTGTCTTATATGGGTGGGATGAATAGATTGGATTACATCCCACCCGAACCCTTAGGATTTCTTTTCTCAAACCTGGGTATGGTAGCTGTGATAAGTAAGGGAAAACACCGTCCTGGCCAAGTGAAGCTAACCAGGAGCTAATAGATGATTTCTTCTTTAGATATAATAAATCACATGTTTGTGACACTGTGATGTATTCCTATAGGTTCTGTATCGATCCCCCTATTCCTGACCCTATTCTGGTTAACAAACTAACAAGTTAACTAGCAGCCATCCCATGAGGCAGAAAACCCCCATGATGCAGGAACCGTTATCTGATAAAGCCACACTACGGCACAGGAAAGTGTTATCTGATTAGGTCATAACGCTTGCCATCTAATTAGACAAGCGATATTCCTCCAGCCCCTGATAAGGCATACGGAGTTCTCAAAACAAATCAAACTTATGACAGACCTGGGAAAAACCCTGCGGCCATTGTTTTGATTTCACCGAGAACTTCAGCAAAAGAATGTGCTAACGACCTGGTCGTATGACATCCTTATTGACGTATCTATGTCCATCCTTACGTCAATCTCGGCACCGTAAAGGTATAAATATTACCGATATTGCCCTATGCAAACACACGCGGTGGTGACGAGATCGGAGCAGCCAGACTTGCCGAAGCCCAGAGCAGAGCAGACCCCGCTGGCGCAGCCCCGCCTTCTTGACGCGCTGAGAACGAGAAGCTGCCTATTTCTCCTGCCGAGAAATCCAGCTCCGGCGCTTCCGGGTAGCCCTCGCAGGCAGCCTGGAATATCGAGACCAGAGACGAGAGATACCATCCCTCATTCATCCTAGATTCCAGGTACAGAACTGAATAACCCCTTGCAGAGAATTCTTTAGTCAGTCACTTGGCAAAACAAACTTAACTTAAACTGTAACTTTCTATTCCCGCCCACGTATTAGGCTTAGGTCAGGTACACGGGGTAGGCGTAGTTAGAAACACCAGTTGAGTACGATTAGTCAAATGTATACGTGTATGTAATATATTTTATTCCATTTTAAACCTTCATATGGCTTAGAAACCATATCAATGTTTTTACAGTATTATTTTATACTTCTGCTTTTAATGTATGCACTTTACTTAACCATAAGTATTGCAATAATATCGATCCATTTCTCTTGTATGAGAAAAGAGACTGATCAATAAATAACATCTTTTATTGAACACGCCCGTCTCTTCCTTTTCTCTACAATCTGATGAGACTAAGAATGCACGTACTGACTGAGTAAAATAAATTGCCTTTTGTTAACACGACTCTAGAGATACACTCTTGATTAGGGGAGAGCAAAGTTGTCATGTTCTATGGTTGTCAGAAACTAAATCCCTTCTTGTCTATCCAGGGAGGTTCAACTCCTCCTTGCCTATTCGAGAACGTTTCTAGTGAACTCTGAGCTAGCTGGCACACCCAAAACTTTAAGTCTAATATCGACAGTAGTAGACCTAGTTAACGTCTGGTCTAGGCCTATACTATTGAAGGTATTATTCCAATGCGCAGAGCCTATTGGGATAATAGGAACTACACTACATGGCGCCCAACGCGTTTGGAAGGGCGATAAAACTAACGTAAGACATTTAGAGTAACTCAGTCGTGCTTTCTCACTCAGACCCCTTTTTTCCCATAATACTCCAAAGACGTCTGGAGTGGGTAAAAGGTAATATCCGCCAAACCTCGCAGGAGGGAACTCCTATGTATGGTACTTGGTTTAGTCAACGTTGAAGGATACACCGTTCCAAAATATTGTGCATCTAATCTTTGTTTCCATAAGAAACCTGATCTGCAAACAAACAAAATAAGCTTCCTGTCGGTAAAATGGTAGACAGTGAGGATGAAAGAGAGGCAGTTAGATTAGCAGCTGAAATAGTAGCAGCTGATACTGCTATACAAGAAGCTGACCAGGATATAATACTCATCCCGGTCATCAAAAGGAAATCTATAACTTTAAAACTTATAGAAAATGGACTGACACCTAGCGGTGGCACAGTCATATTCGTAATTGAGGCACACGAATATCGGCAGACAGAGGTATACTATTCATGGATTCATTTTCCAGCAGCAAATGCTGTAACAAAGTACTTCCACTATTACAAAACAGAGGAACCTCCTAATGAGTATACTCCTTTCGAGGAGGTGGAAGTACCACTTAAATTTCAAGAGCACCTGCTCTTATTTAATGGCGCCCTAAAACACGATAATCACATCACCAGGCTCGGTCCTTTAGGTAGACCAGGAGCAACGTGGCCGGTCCTAGCCGGATACACACCGCATCCAGACTTCGAAAGAATGCCTGCAGCAGATCTTTTAGTACAACTAAAACAATTAATAAAAATACATAGACAATTAGTCCAATATGTGATGCGGACTTCAACAATTCAACCAGCAATTAAAATTCCACAGCTGACCCCTCACCAGGGGAACACAAATAAAATTACACCTCAGAACATACAATCCTGCCTAGGTAAAGTACCAGCTAAACGGGAACAAATACCATTCTGGTTAGCACAAAAAATCACCCAAATAGAGGCTGTGTTTCCAGACACCACCCCGTTAGAAAAACACAGGATTCTGACTATCTGTCTTCCAATGGGAATCGCACCACACGTGGAGGACTGTGACACTTGGGGTACAGTTTTTGCTTCCATATACACAAAAACGCACGGTGTTCCATCCATTTCGGTAATACCAGATGTGCTAAAACAAATTCAAGACGAATACGGTCCAGAACCCGCTTTAACTCTTGGTATGAAATTACTAAAAGACTTCAAGCAGGTCTCGGCTATATTATTAGCCAACATAAAGGGAGAAGCAGCAAACGTGGCGATCCGCCAGAGGTTAAAGGAGACAGATATAGCAGACCAACCAGCTGAAATTGCCAGAATCATAGAAAAATCCTATGAGGAACTAGGTAGAGATAGTTTAGGTGGAATACCAGTAAAACCACAACTGATTGAAAGTCCTGAAAAAATATTTTTTAATAATAATTCAACATCACAAAAAAAGAGCTGGGATGGAAACAAACAATCCAATCCTAAAGAAAAGAAATTCCAGTCCAGAGGAAGGTCTCCTAGGCGAAGAGAAAAATCTCCGAACCAAAGACACAGGTCACCCCAGAGTGACCCCTCTGGGAAAAGATATAACCTTAGAAATAGGGATAATATAAAGAAGCCTGATAGATATCAAGACATTGATACACGTCCCTCTCAATCTTTTCAGACTTCCTCGCAGAAATCGGAAAGAAGAGGACGATCAGAACAAAGAGAAGAGCACGCCAAGTCCAAAGACAAGGAACCTGCTCATCTAAAAAAGAAACTACAATTTCCAAAAAAGAAGGTAGCCAGTATCAAGGTAGTTAACAATGCCGAGAATACTGAGGACACAACTGAAAAACGGAGAATGGGCTCAGACAATGCTAGACAGCGCAGCAGAAGTGAGCATAGCTCGCAAAGTCCTTATGAATCATCTGGAGACAGTGGACACAAATGAATATCTTCAAGTGGAAACTGCAGACACCAGAGTTAGCAAACCTCACAAAATATATGAAATAACTTTACGTATAGAGGGGGATAAGACTAGAAAAATAAGGGGACTATTTTGGGATAATCTCTCCAAGGGCTATGACATCCTTCTAGCTGAAAAAGACTGGCCACCAGAGTTTGTCAGGGACTGCCCTCATGGTGAAGAAATAATTATGCCTGCCTTCTCAAATCATATCCCAATTCATAAAAAATATACACTTGCTAGAAAGTGGGCAGTAGCTCTAGCTCCTGCTTTATATAAAAATCACGTAGGATGGGATGAGGACTCTCCTCCTCACAAAATCCAGTTAAAATCACAACCTACTGCACAGAGACAGTACCCAATTAAGCAAGAAGCTAAAAAACAGGTAAAAGAAATCCTAGATCAGCTAGAATACCAGGGGGTGATTGAAACTTGCACCTCACAAATGAACAACCCTTTGTTTCCGGTCTCCAAACCAGACAATTCATATCGTCTAGTTTTGGATTACCGACACCTTAACTCATGTTGCAAAACTTTTGCAGTGCAAAACTCGCATAGTGCTGCACTAATGAATAACATAGTGCGCAAAAAATACAAAACAACATTAGACATCTCTAATGGATTCTTTTGTCAAAACATAGCACCAGAGAGCAGATATTTGTCTGCGTTCTCAATAAATGGCACTCAAAAACAATTCTGTCGGTTAGCCCAGGGGTACAAGAATAGCCCAGGGGTATTCTCAGCGAGAGTAACAGAATTACTACAAACGTATGATGACGAACCATTATCGTATGTCGACGACATATACTTAACAGATGATGACTTGGAGACTCACTTGAAGAGAGTGAACACCATAATACTTGGGTTCGCAGCAGAGGGTTACAAATTCAACTTTAAAAAATCCAGAATTGCCCATCTGACATGCCTGTTCTTAGGATATGAATTATCAAGTGAAGGCAAAAGCCTGGCTGACAATTTCCTAGAGAAATGTGCCGTACTCCAAGCACCTAGAACACTAAAAAACCTACAGTCAATTCTAGGCTTCCTAAATTTCGGAAGAACATACATTGCAAATTACGCAGAAAGGGTCAAACCCCTTTATGATCTAATAAAACAAGATTTTAAAAGAACCAATTGGACTCAAATACACACAGAAATTCTGAGATCCTTACAAACAGACATGTTAATTAAAACAAAATTAGAAACACGTGATAACACACGCAATCTTGTGATTCGAGTCATCCCAGGAAGATGCGGATTCACATACCTGACCTCTAATGAGGGAGAAAAGGTACCAATTGCATTCAAATCACACTTGTACACAGAAGCTGAACAGAAATTCAGCATTAAAGAAAACATTGTTCATGCAGTTCAAACCGCAATAGCTAGAGAAAAAGATCAAGCTGACGGTAGACGTATCACAGTCAGAACAGCAGAATCAGCCTTTGAGGCATTAACAACACTGGATAATTTACCAACAACAACATTGAATCCGGAATGGATACAATGGGTGAATTCAATTACAACGGACAAAGTATACTACTACTTTGATCCAGAACTAGAGGGACTGAAAAATCTAGAATATGAAAGAACATTCCCTCTGCCAATCGACATTCTGCCCTTACGACAATACGCTTGTGTAATCTATACAGACGGACATGCTCAACCCTCCGTTTGGGGAGAACAAGCATACAACCCCACATGTGAGATTACAAAAGAAGTGTGGCGCGGAGGTAAACTAAGACCTCTATTAACAAAAACACACTCAGTAGAAACTAATTCAGAACAACAGACTGAAATAATAGCATTCAAAATGGCGCTAGATAATGCGGATCGCGAATTCCCGACACTTATAGTGTCCGATTCATATTACTGCGTCAAATCATATAACAACGATTTGCAGACATGGATTCAAAACGGTTACAAAGATGACACAGATGCAACAATAAAGCAGAAACTGCTTTGGAACAAATAGCTCTTTTACAAAAAGAACTACCAAAGACTCACGTGACACACTCACTGAGTCATCAGCGTGATGGCGTTCACGTTGCAGGGAATTCATTGGCTGAGACAGCCACAGCGGTAGCAACTAAATCGGCTTCCGTAGCTAGAAAAAAGCGTACAGTGAAGTATATTGACGGTGAAACAGTGCTGGCGGTGAAAACGTCATCAAAAGGCGACTGCTCAGCGCTACCGATCAACTATCCACTCAATTATACATACATAATCGATGCAAACTCCGTCCCTTTTGCTCGAATCCCTAGAGTGGGGGATAGAGTGATTCCAAACATGGACAGGAGAAACTTGTTAATTGCAGACGCGCATATGGGTGAGGGTCTCAGACACCTCAAACTAAAAGATTCTCTGGAAGAATTACAATCAAGGTACTGGTGGCCAGGCATGAGCCTGCATCACACCATGTTTGTAAAAAACTGTCCAAACTGTAACAGAAATCGCAGTGGTGAGAGAAACGGTGTAATACCGTGTCGTTTCACTCCAGAAAAAATCAACAGTAAAAAGCAAGGCGTGCGATTAACATATACAGGCTAGTTTCCACTTACAATGTAGATCACCAGCACTCGGCTGACGTCTGGACTATTATACAAAGATTTGCGAGTCTAAATGGCATATACGCTAAGAGCATGCTACGTTTGACCATTGTTTTCACTCTAGCCCTCCGGCCTGATGGGAAACATGGCCAAATGAGCATAGAACAGCGGGAATCCTCTCACTTCCTTCCTGAGGGATACGGGATGGTGTAAAGAAAAAACCAAGGCATAAAGCAATCTATAACGGAAAGGATATTAGGTTCGGGAGCTGGGTGGGTCAAACATCTAATAAGTGTCCAACGTAGTCTAAATAACCTGCCAAGAAATTCTCTGAAGGGATTCAGTCCGTACGAATTATTATTTGGAACTAGGATGTTAGTCTTAGACCTCGATAGTCAAACTTCAGTGGTGAAGGAAAAAAGCTTTGATATCAAAGATCGTTTGGCTATTTTTCAGGACTTAAATGAAACAAGAAAAGACCTGAGCAACATAAAGTTGAAACAGCAGCCAACAACCACTGAAGAACCACCACCTGTCCCAGCAAGACCTGTCTGGATTCCAAAAGTCGGGGATCTAGTCAGAGAAAAGATCGCGGTAAAGAAGGAATTTGGGCCTTCTTACAGAAAAGCAGTTCCTGTCTTGTCTGTCAACGGGACAAGATCATTTGTACTACCGCCGCTTGCTGGTAAAAAGGAGAACCGATTTGTATCCATCGACCTGGTAAAACCACAATCATGTGGCCGATAACAAATAGTAGGCCAAGTGGACTCCCGATAAGTAGTAGAACACCAAGATTTGCTACAAACACAGAGGTTCAATCTAAGAGGCTAATCACATTCGAAACGCCTACAGATCTACAACAAGGACTATGCAACACTGCAATGGAACTTAGACCTCTGAAAACCCAAATAAAAACATTTAGCAGAGACACACCAACCTATAATGAAGTAACAAACGACTATGCAAGAAACAGTAATCCTGAAGCAATTGGAACAATTGACAGAACTGCATCCGGCTACTTCATAAACTTCGATGATTCCTCTGAAGGCTTCACTGAACCAAAAACACAGCCATCAACAAAAACCTTTAAAGATAAAGTTAAAGTACTTTTGAAACAACTGAAAGAAACATATCTGATTTCTCCATGGATTGAATTTTGGGTGGGTTTTGGTGCATTTATCCTCATACTTTGGCTCATCATGATACTAACTTTGGGACGCTTCATTGAGGGAAAATATGCTAAAATGGACACAGCAAGTCAGAAAATCAACTTGATCCTCAAACCACACACATCTTCACACGTCGAGAAAAGAGAACTTTCTTCAGTCAACTTCACAGCCAATCCTATACCGGGTGGGGTAGCATGGGACAACTCTGACTACGAAATCTATGGTCCGGTTGAAATCCTGAAATATCCACACCAAATTAAGATCTCGTTGAGTGACTTTGTAAAACCAAGCTCATTTGCTGATGATTGGGACTTTGAAAGTATAAATAATATGATGTCTGACTTAGTGATGTCTGCTAAATTTACCAAACATGATTATTTGCAGGGTTCTACAAATTATGATAGTATGTACTGTTATAACCACTATGGTAACCATTTTCTACATAGATCTGCACAACCTAGAAATGTTTTAAATTATAATCAATGGGAACATTGTGCAACCCCTCCAAAAGGAAGCTCAAGAACCGTTTACGACAAATATTCATACTTTTCAGGTTTTAACATAAGTAATGCTGAAACATTTTATTTCAAATTGTCAAATAAGACAGGGACAAAGACCATGATAACAAACACGAAATTGATATATTCAGACTCATTCTTTGAACAAATGAATACTTTTGGTTTTGATTATTGGGACAAAAATGTTGAAGTAAAGAGTGTTTGGGGTACAAAAGAATGGCAAGTACAGGGTATAGAATCTTTGTTTAGAGCCTGCATGATCCCAGAACAAATTATAGTTTTAAATGACACTATTCAACAAACTACCTGTCTTGGCTTAGCCAAAATCAAAGACTTAAATAAACCGTCTATTCCAAAACCAACAATGAACAGCAATAGCTCTACAGATGAAGAGATAGACGTAAATTATGTATTAAACCAAAACAGAACACATCCAGATTGGAAACAGTGGTTGATCTGGCCCACAGATACTAATAACTGTCAAGACAGATTCCTGAACAAAACACAGGGGTTCAAAATGACCAGGCCAGACCCTAGATATTCCCAAAGACAACACCCAGGAATAATAACCACCTACAGTGTGGGCAAATTATGCCTTCAATGGCTACAAACTTCCACACTGGCAGAAATTAAGCAACACCTAACTTTACTTACTGATGGTGCTGACTT
Source organism: Lissotriton helveticus (assembly GCF_964261635.1). Taxonomy (NCBI): domain Eukaryota; kingdom Metazoa; phylum Chordata; class Amphibia; order Caudata; family Salamandridae; genus Lissotriton; species Lissotriton helveticus. The sequence continues at coordinate 476,995,670 of NC_136062.1, forward strand.
GCGTGATTTGATTATGGGACCGCGCAAACAGCGTCAAAAACGTTTCATAGCAGCCTCTGTATACGCAGCATACAACGATGCCTGGAAGGTTACTCAAATTAAGACAACAGAAAGTATACGGGAAATTGACCGTATTAATTTGGAAAAATCACTTTCTGTAGTGGACAATGGGTTAATGACTCTGTCCTCCAGAATTTTTTCTCTGGACAGCATTGTGTCTTCAGCAATCAACATAATATCGCAAGACTTACTGTTGTTACAACACGGTCAGTCCCAATTGCGTTCTATTGTACAGCTTGGCTGGACGTTACAAAATCTGCGTTCAGGCTATGTGCCTTGGCGTTTAATCAACACAACGTCACTATTCAATATCTTTAACCTTACTGATAAACAAATCAGTATGGCACAAAAGGGTGCTGATTATACAATCCTGAGCATTGAGAAACTTGAGAGATTACCAGTGACAATGTCAGAACGACCTGTCAGTGAATGGATAATACATGGGATAATTAATATTCCAATATCAACCTTCAGGTTTCAATACTGCCAAAAATATATACAGGCTGGCATGTACGAAAAATTGGGAAAAGGGTACATTAAAACAACATGGAACTTGCCCTATTCGCATGCATGTGTCAGTAATAAAGGACAGAAAGTGTTTCTTAGTGGCAATAATTGTGCGATGTCACTAAGCGGTACACTTCTGTGTAATGGAATTAGTTTGCATGGAGCCTGTGAAGGGAACTCAAAAAACCTTTCATGTCACCAGCTAGGCACACCTGCTACAGAGATAGAACCATTCTTTCAAAGACTCTATAATGGGAGTTACATTCTAATTGTGGACCGCAGATGCTGTAGTCTTATGCCCGGGACTCCTTATCTCGTAACTACGACTGCGAAGGTCAAGTGCTGTGGACGCTTATTGTTCCCCAGCTCCCTTCCAGACAGGGAGGCAAGGGCATGGCCCAACTTGAAAATTACTTCTATTCGAATAGATACTTTAAGCAGAATGAAAACAGTGCTTCTTCAGACGCCGACAAGGCTCACGTCATCAAAAGAAACGTATGATCTCCTAGTCGCAAGGACGACTGCAGAGATACATTCATTGTTATCAACTAATTCCCCCATACATTTCGCAGAAATCCTGAATGAAATCTTAAATATTTCTGATACCAGTGGAGTCTCAAAAGTATTTAAGACAGTATTTTCGATGGCATTAACACCATTCAAAGCCATACTGGGTATTTTTCCAGATTTCGTCCATTCGATTTTTGGCGGACTTCCCCTCATTTTAGGACTAATTGCAGGAATCCTATTCTTAGTCCTTATATTTCGTTATGGCAAACCATGTCACAGACAAAACACCTGCGACAAGGGAAGAAACAATCCTAGCCATTGGATACCGGGACCGGATATCAAACATCCTGGGACTATCCCGGCTTAGAGACCTGAACATGACTTGGTTTCTTTCATTTCGACCAATGTGGCATCGATGTGTTTTACCTGTATTAAGGTGCTTGCTATGCGGAGAAGAATGCGTGTTAGACACCTGTCTGACGCTACAATCAGATGCGCCAATGGATGCAGAAACATTGTTGAGTCCAATCAAGGCTCATGCTTTGTGCTGCCCTCAACGGCTACCAATCCTGATGACGGCATTCGTGGAAGCTTCACCACTACGATTAAGGGGTAGTGAAGTTCAAGATGAAAGCAGCATCGATCAGGTACAACCTTCTGTCAGCAATATTAATCAAAATGTCAATGGAGACAATCATGCACACGAATGCATGGTTACACCTATTTCCGAGTTAGTGGAACTCTCCCAGGAAGCTGTTGACAACTTTTTCGAGAGTCTAAATGATATGATGTTCTCACCAGAGCAGAAATAGAGACTTTTGAGCAAGCTCGTACACGGCGTTCCCTGAATTTGACCTTCAACTAGAAAAGCAAAATACCATGAACGATTTCCCTCCAGTTCACGGACAGCAATTTTTTCAGCAGCCCCAAAATATTTTTGCATATTTTTCGGGACACTATCTTCTGCTTAAAGTAAGAACTATTCTTAGAGAACTAAAATTTCTAATTTTAGATAGCTTATAGACATTAGCTGCCCGCTGGTATGTTCATAATTATTTATTCTGTGATGGAATGGTCTCGAACCTTTTTTCTGTATCAAGAGCCATTTCATGTGTAAATTCTCATATACAAATTAGTGATAATGTATAGATATGCGTGATTACTTTAGCATTATTCTGCAGCTTGAGTGCATATATTACATATGACTGTTTTTTCCGTATATTTGATAATTTCAAAATGCATTTATGTATTTTGGGGTGGTAAGGTATACACGATACTCTACAGTATGTTTTACTATGCATAGATTAGTAAATATGTCCATAGTTAGCGTGGAGTGGGTGTGATGTATTCCTATAGGTTCTGTATCGATCCCCCTATTCCTGACCCTATTCTGGTTAACAAACTAACAAGTTAACTAGCAGCCATCCCATGAGGCAGAAAACCCCCATGATGCAGGAACCGTTATCTGATAAAGCCACACTACGGCACAGGAACGTGTTATCTGATTAGGTCATAACGCTTGCCATCTAATTAGACAAGCGATATTCCTCCAGCCCCTGATAAGGCATACGGAGTTCTCAAAACAAATCAAACCTATGACAGACCTGGGAAAAACCCTGCGGCCATTGTTTTGATTTCACCGAGAACTTCAGCAAAAGAATGTGCTAACGACCTGGTCGTATGACATCCTTATTGACGTATCTATGTCCATCCTTACGTCAATCTCGGCACCTTAAAGGTATAAATATTACCGATATTGCCCTATGCAAACACACGCGGTGGTGACGAGATCGGAGCAGCCAGACTTGCCGAAGCCCAGAGCAGAGCAGACCCCGCTGGCGCAGCCCCGCCTTCTTGACGCGCTGAGAACGAGAAGCTGCCTATTTCTCCTGCCGAGAAATCCAGCTCCGGCGCTTCCGGGTAGCCCTCGCAGGCAGCCTGGAATATCGAGACCAGAGATGAGAGATACCATCCCTCATTCATCCTAGATTCCAGGTACAGAACTGAATAACCCCTTGCAGAGAATTCTTTAGTCAGTCACTTGGCAAAACAAACTTAACTTAAACTGTAACTTTCTATTCCCGCCCTCGTATTAGGCTTAGGTCAGGTACACGGGGTAGGCGTAGTTAGAAACACCAGTTGAGTACGATTAGTCAAATGTATACGTGTATGTAATATATTTTATTCATTTTAAACCTTCATATGGCTTAGAAACCATATCAATGTTTTTACAGTATTATTTTATACTTCTGCTTTTAATGTATGCACTTTACTTAACCATAAGTATTGCAATAATATTGATCCATTTCTCTTGTATGAGAAAAGAGACTGATCAATAAATAACATCTTTTATTGAACACGCCCGTCTCTTCCTTTTCTCTACCTTCTGATGAGACTAAGAATGCACGTACTGACTGAGTAAAATAAATTGCCTTTTGTTCACACGACTCTAGAGATACACTCTTGATTAGGGGAGAGCAAAGTTGTCATGTTCTATGATTGTCAGAAACTAAATCCCTTCTTGTCTATCCAGGGAGGTTCAACTCCTCCTTGCCTATTCGAGAAAGTTTCTAGTGAACTCTGAGCTAGCTGGCAAACCCAAAACTTCAAGTCTAATATCGACAGTAGTAGACCTAGTTAACGTCTGGTCTAGGCCTATACTATTGAAGGTATTATTCCAATGCGCAGAGCCTATTGGGATAATAGGAACTACACTACAACACCATAGCAGCAGATTCTCTCAATTCTCGTTTGCCCGGAAAGGTGAGCCAAGATGTGACTAAACCACTATTTAAATGGCGAATCTTCATTGCGGTCATTCTAATTCTAATGGCCTTTGCCCACGTCCTTTCGCTGCTTTGGCTCTCTTCCCAACGCAATCTGGATACTTTAGCCACCTCATCATTCTCCAGCTGGGTGTTGAAGTAGCTTAGAGCCCGGGTGGCGGCCGCAATGTCCCAAGATACCAGACTGAACTCTCTCCTTATAGCCTGGACCATGGTACCTTGTGGGAGTGATAGAAGTATTTTAAGTACTACCCCTTCCAGTCTGTCCCATTCATAGGTTGGATCAAGAGAGAATATCTCTCCTCCATACAGGCCTATTGGTGGGATCTTCCCTTCATAGGCCTTTAATAATGGGATATGGGATAGGCCCCCAAATCTACCATTAAATCCAGATACACAGCTTGCCTGCAAAAGGGCCTTCTGCCTAGCGGCATCCCAATGTGCACCCCAATTCAAATTTTTCCTAAAATTGAAACCCAGGTATTTATACTGATCCACTTGTTCCACCACCTGAGAATCAAGATACCAGGAAAAACTCTGCACTTTTTCCCCACAAATCATAATTTTTGTCTTTTCCAGATTAATACGAAGCTTGTTCTGCTTACTATAAGAGGCCAATGCGTTCAGTTTCCTCTGCAGACCAATTGGAGTGCAGTCCATTAATACCAAATCATCTGCATAGAACAGACAAGCAATATGCTGAATTAGAGATGAAAAGAGAGAGTTTGGAATGAAATATTAGTCCCAGATTTCTGGCTGTGGGAGCAGGGGAGAGCCGAGCTCCTCTGGACACCCTTTGCTTGGATCAGTCAGACACTCCGTTCCCAATAAAAATAATTTGAGTTTTATCAGAGTTCAATTGAAGAAAGGTGTCATTCGTCCACCGTGTTACCCCCGCACGCATTGTTTGACGGGTAAAGGGCACCATCCTTATGCTCCTGAAAAGACAGCAGAAGCTGGGGGTCCTCTCCATACAGACCTTCTGAATGGCCCAAGATCAACCAACTTGGCCAGAGGTTCCAAATATACATTAAACAGGGTCTGAGTCCTGCGGAACGCCACACAAAAGGGGTTTTGGTGTTTATGTGAACGGGGGAAGGTGCACCCCCCTCAAGAGAGAATGTTAGCCATATGCAAGTGCCTTGCCTTGCAAAAGACATAAATCCGAAACAAGCAGTAATCAGTGTTGTAAACACGAGTTATACACGTTGGGATTCAATTCTGAAGTGGGGAGCACAGGGGAAGGTAATTATGTTGCCCATGCAATACCCCACACTACGTAGCATCCGATACCGTATGCACTTACTATCACCTGGATCCTACCCAGCTGAGAACCGTGGGCTTAGTCTCCAAGTCTACCTTTGGCCTCCTATCAGAGTGTTATCCAAGCTGGTGCATGGATTGTGAGGGGTAAGTCTCCGTTTTTGGGTACCGAACCCACCCGGTCTGTCCTTTATTCCACTTATTGTAACTTCATGGCCTCTCGTGGCCCAAATGATGTACGTCCAGGCTGGACTCTAGGGACATATTATCAAAGAACGGTGATAACATTATCGCTGTTTTAGCGGCAGGAAACTGACGCTAAAGCGTCGATTAGGGGCTTGATAATACACCCTTATGAATTCCAATAGAAGCCCAGGTTCTGGTGTGAAGGACATCAAACATGGGCTTCTCTGGAAATTCTCCAGGGCATATTATCAAGCCTATTATCGCCGCTTTAGCTGCAGTTTCCTGCCGCTAGAGCGGTGATAATGTTATCACCGGTCCTTGATAATATGGCCCTTAAATCTTTATCTACGGCTGTGATATTTGCTTTTACTTTTATCCTTTGTTGTATAGCTCCTATATATCCTTATATCGTGTTAAGTTAGCATAGGTACATTTCAGATTTAAACGCCATTTTTCCTTTCTTGCAACTTCTGCACACGACCCTTAATTGTTGACTTAGCTTTCAACCTAGTGGTTTGCCGTGGTGTATGTGAGAATAATATGTTATTGCTCTGATATCAGTCTTGTTTAATAAACCATGTCTGCACGGAGAGTGCTGAAGTTTCAGGAGCAACACGATATGGAATTGTTATGAGGTCTGATCTCCACGCCTTCATAGTCATAACACAAGTGCAGCCTTTGCCAACTTGGGCTTGAGGCGGGATTGATATTGCTTTGCACGAGAATTGTTAACACACTTGATGCGGTGCACATGCAGAGAGAGCTGGTGTATGCTGATGTGATTCCTTCATGCTAGGACACTAAGGTATGGGCCCGCCCTAAAACAACCCAAAGAGACCTTCTTAGCTAATAATATAATATATGTGTCAGGGAGGGTGAGATATAAGTGTTGTTAACTCTTATTCATTACAGCATGTTAACATGCTGTCACCATTCGCTTTTTATGTCTTAGTAACTATGCTGATAATTTTGCTACTGATAATAAGTATACTTGTATTATCAAAGATACTGCGCCTGAGAAGACGGCATTAGTAAATAAACATTTCAAATGCACATGTGTCTTCTTTACTCCATGTTCTGGTTTGTAATGATAATATAACGAAAGAGTGTTCATGAGTCCCACGTACCCTGAGGTACTGTAAGTTCATGTTCTGGTTTGTCTAAACATTGGGTGTTTGATATGTCCAATGAGACACTGTAGCTAGCTCGGTAAGGGGTGAGTTGGTTGCTAAGGTAAGTTTTGGGACATCCTAATTTGCCGAGGTTCCACTCCTCTGTGCACAGTTCTGTGTGAGTACAGAAACCCTGCAACATGGCGCCCAACGGTTTCGGTGGTCTTATATCATGACACTCGAGTAGTTTATCGTTCATGCCTTAACCCCTTCACATCCGTTTCCGGAAAACGGGGTGTTGGTGAAACCTACCTATTTTTTGAAATAGGTCTTTATTCAAGCTTGATTCTTACTTAAACGGTTTCTTTGAATTACTACCCAGTTGTGCTACAAAGTATTCTTTGTGTTTTCTTGTTTCCAATTCTGTAATGGCGGCAGCGGTGGCTATTGCGCAGCATAGTCGCGTAGCGGTACGCAACCATCTTCAGACGTACCAGGTCCCAGTAGATGGGATGGCTGTGATTTTCGTGGTAAGTGCAGATCTGGCGTTTCCTTACGAGTTGTTTTACTCTTGGGTTACGTTTCCGGCTGTGGACGCTAATTCTGGTTTGTACCACTCCTACACCGCCTCGGATGTCCCGGCTGAATATACGCCATACAGGGCATTGGAAATACCTATTGATCATTGGCAGCATCGAGTTTGGTTTGATGGCGCCCTCCCCCACTCTTTGTCCCGTACGAGGTTAGGTCCACTCTCAATTCCAGGTACTAATTGGCCTGCGTTGGGTGGCTTTACCCCGCACCCGAATCACGGGGCTTGTACCCTGGCAGAAATTCGCAGGCTACATGTAGTTTCCATTTCCGTGATTCGTGCTTTAGTGCAATACATCGGTCGACATCTTCCTGGTGGTCCCCAGGGGGGTGCGGCCGCTCCCATGGAACGAGGCGGAATGCGTCTCAATCCAGTGATGGTAAATTCGGTTTTTGGTGCGCGTCCTGTTGAAAACGATGACTTCCCATTCTGGCTAGCAGAGAAGTTTGATCAACTGGAAGCGGTTTTTCCGAATTCTACTCCTGCTGATAAACATAGAATGTTGACGATTACTCTCCCGAAGGATGTTACTCCTGAACTTGCTGACTGTGACAGCTGGGGAAAAACATTTGCGGCAGTTTATACAAGGTGCTTCGGCACCCCGTCTATGACTGCCCTGCCTGAAATCGTTAGACGTGTTCAGAATGATCACGGTCCAGAGGCAGCGGTTGAATTGGGTATGCGCCTGTGTGGTTCTTTTGAGATTGTAAGTGATCTCATTCTCTCCAATGTTAAAGGAGATGCAGTTAACTTTCAGGTGTCGAATGCTTTGGCTGCTCTGCCCGATGCCGACAAACCCCGCCAGTTAGCAAAGATTGTGGTGGCCGCTTATAAAACGATTGGCCGCACAAGTAGAGGTCTGAAATATTTTCCAGTGAAGGAGAAAAAACAACCACAGGGGCAATCTGCAGTGACAGATGCCCAGCCAAAGTCCAAGAAACAAAATTGGCCTAAAAAACAGACACAGGGGAAGCAGACAATGCAGACTCAGGGTACTTTTCCTGCAATACAAGCTCCTGCGCCATCCGAAAAAGTTTATGATTTGCGCGACCGCGCGATGATTAAATCACCTGATCGTTTTCAGGGTTCTGATCAACGCTCTCCTCGTTCCTTTCAGGACACATCGGCCCCGAAGACCAGTGGAGGAGGAGGGGGTGGACGTGGACGTGGTGGCCAACAAGGACGTGGTCAGTCCCGCCAGACGGACGGCACAGTGAAGCAGGAGGATTCTACGCCTAGGCGTCCGCAGTTTGCGAAAAAGAAAGTCGCAGCCTTAACAGCGCATCGATATGCCACAGATAGTGAGAACGCGGCTTCGGAATCTGACGTGGGCTCTGACCTTGCTGGACAGCGCGGCGGAGATAACCATAGTCAGAGAGGCGCTGCGTCCACTACTGAGGGTGACAGCGACTGATGTCTACGTTGTGATAGAAACAGCGGATACGAGACTTGCTCCCCCTGAAAGACTATATGAAATTGTCCTGTTAATTGAAGGTGACATACAGCGTACCGTTAAAGGTGTTTTTTGGGAGAATCTGTCTTCTACATATGATATTTTGCTTTCGGAGGCTGACTGGCCCCCACCTTTTGTGCTCGCGGCGCCGCGAGGGGAGGAGGTGATCCTACCCAGTTTCGCGAACACTGTCTCGAAAGAGCATGCGCAGCATTTTGCAGAAGAGTGGGCTCGGGCTCTCGCGCCGGCTCTGTACCGTAACCAATGTGGTTGGGATAAATTGTCGCCTTGCCACGAAATTCCGTTGCGGTCTCAGCCGCAGCCTCAACCTCAATATCCCATTCGGCGTGAAGCGAAATCTTCCGTCGCGGAAATCCTTGAACAATTGGAATATCAGGGAGTTATTGAAACGTGTGTGTCACCGATGAATAATCCCCTTTTTACTGTGAATAAACCTGACGGATCATATCGTTTGGTTTTGGATTACCGGCATTTAAACTCGCATTGCCGTAACTGTGCAGTACAGAATACCCACGGCTCTGCCCTAGTGGATAGTCTCGTGCGTAAGCGTTTCAAGACAACGCTTGACATATCCAATGGTTTTTATGCCCACAGATTGGACAGCTTTAGCTCCCAATGGACCAGTTTTACAAGCGCTGGAGTCCAAAAGCAATTCCGGCGTCTTCCAATGGGCTACAAGAATAGTCCTGGTATATTTACCGCTCGAATTGTCTCTATTCTGGAGGCACTAGACCCTGATGCTTTTTCGTATGTGGATGACATATATCTCACAGACGACGATATTTGGGAGCATCTGTGTCGTGTAAATTCTCTTGTTTGCAACTTCGCAGACATGGGTTACAAATTCAACTTTGCAAAATCGCACATTGCTGAACACACAGTGTTGTTTTTGGGCTATGAGCTCAACAATGAAGGTAGAGGTTTGGCTCCTCACTTCTTAGAGAAGTGCGCACAATTGCGCGCACCAACGACACTGAAAAAATTACAGTCTTTACTGGGCTTTTTGAATTTCGGCAGAACTTACATTCCGGAATATGCCCAGCGTATCAAGCCTTTGTATGCTTTGATACAACCAACATTCTCAAAATCATGCTGGCTGCCTGAGCATTCAGCCATTTTGCAATCCTTGCAGGCTGATCTGCTCGCTTCTAAATATTTACTGACTCGTGATAACCACACCAACCTGGTCATAAGAATAATTCCTGGGACGGTGGGTTTCACGTACCTCACTTTTAATGAAGGTGACACGGTACCTATTGCTTACAAGTCACACTTGTACACTTCGGCTGAGATGCGGTTTCCCACAGTGGAAAAGGTTTTAACTGCTGTACAGATGGCAATTCTAAAAGAACGTGCTCTGTCACAGGGGAAGCGCATGCTAGTGGTAACACCCTGTCCTCATTTAGAGGCAGTCACGAAAGCCAGTGTACCAAATTCAAAGGCTTTGCACCCTCGGTGGATTCAGTGGGCTGCGTCATTGTCATCCGCAGATGTCATGTTTATTTTTGACGCTTCCTTACGGTCGCAGGAGTACTTGCAGTATGAATTCGTTCATCCTGCTCCTCTGGCAATGCGACCTTTGGAAGAATTCCTTTGCATCATTTAAACTGATGGGTCGGCGCAGGTTGCGCATGGCTCTGAACATGCCTACGTTTCCGCATGCGCCATTGTGGTCGGTGCTATGTTGAATGATGAGTTCATTTCCAGGGAGGTACACACGTTGCCCCTGGGCGATTGCACCGCACAATTGGCAGAGCTTCGTGCTCTCTTACTAGCTTTGGAGTACGCAGATCCAAGTGTTACTACTCTAATTGTAAGTGATTCTTACTACTGTGTCCAGTCTTACAATGAAAACTTGTTCTTTTGGATTCAAAATGATTTTCATGATTCCAAGGGTAGCACAATAAAACATAAATTGATCTGGGTTCGAGTGGCAGAGCTTAAGGCTCAGTTGCCACTCGTTTATGTGATTCATACTCTCGGTCATCAGCGCGTAGGAGTTCACGCTGTTGGCAATTCGCTTGCTGATGAAGCGGCGAAATCAGCAGTATCTACATACTTAGTTGCAGCAGTTACTAGGTCTAAAACCAAGATTGATAGCGACATCTTGGCAGCGGTTGCTGCCTCTGAGAAGGGAAGTAAACATCCTTCGGGATTCCCTTCGAAGTATAAATACCACTTAAGTCCCGAAAAGGTTCCTTTTGTGACAATTCCTGATGTTGGGGAACGGCTGATTCCCAACACGGATCGCAGAACAGACTTGATTACAGCGGCTCATGAAGGTGTGGCGTCTGCGCATGCGGGCGTCTCAGCCACTGTAACGCAACTACAACAACGTTTCTGGTGGCGGGGACTGTACAAACAGACGCGTGATTATGTCCTTCTTTGTGACATATGCCAGCAGATTAAACCTTCAACTGCTACGCGTCCGCCTCAGACTCAGTTGTACATTTCTAATAAACCACTAGCCTGTGTTTATTTAGATCACTGCGGTCCATTTTCATCTGATACTGCGTATAAATACATCTTAGTAGCAGTTGACTCATGCACACGCTTTGTGTGGGTATGGCCACATCGCAGCGCTGATTCCCGGACTGTCATCAGAGATTTGCGTATCTTTATAGGGATTTTTGCCTGTGGTACCTTCCATTCGGATCAGGGTCCGGCTTTCGCCTCTAAGGCGTATAAGGATGCCATGACTTCGATGGGGGTCCAAGTCAAGTTTTCGTCACCCTACAGACCTGAGGGTAATAGTGTAGTTGAACGAATGAACCGTGATTTAAAGCAATCTTTGACAGCCCGAGTTATAGGCACTGGCAGAAACTGGCTGGCTCACCTCTATGGCGTGCAGCGTGCTCTTAATAATCTCCCTAGAAGGTCTCTGGGTGGGCGGACCCCATACGAAATGCTCTTTGGCATCAAGATGTTCGTCCCTGACCTTGACGGTCTAGACTCGGTGGTTCGCGCCACTTCCTTTGACGCAGATGAACATTGCAATGTTTTACAGAATCTACAAAAGACGAGAGACACTCTTGCAAAGGAACATTTGCCCTCCACATCGGATGATGCGTTGCAGATCCCGGTAGTTGGCTGGCTACCCCAAGTTGGAGAACTGGTTCGAGAGAAGATCGACAACAAGAAAGAGTTTGGTCCCTCCTATCGAGCTCCGGTCCCAGTGCTTGGAGTGAAGGGCACAAGAACAGTCATTTTACCACCACTTCCAGGTCGTAAGGAAAACAGGTTTATTTCTATTGACAATGTCAAGATACACAGAGTGGCCGATTCTTCTTAGCATGACACCGGCTGTTTCCTGTCCTTCCATTGTGAGAAATTCAATTATGCCCACTGCTTCTAATAATGAACCTGAGGTGGCCATCGAATTACCTGCTGTTTCCAGTCCATTATTGAATAATTTACCAGGAACTAACCTTGATGAGACAGACTATACATACCCCACTGATTTGTCCATGCCTGACCTGCAGGCTCGTTTAGCCACGGAATCCAGATTTTCATTTGACTCTGCTTCCCTTGCCTCGAAAAAACCCTCTAAAATTGCAGTATATGCTAGCCTGTTTAAAAAACATTTTTTGATACCTCCGTGGATATACATTTGGCTGGTCCTTTTTTCAGTTTACCTTTTTATGTCAATTGGTTTTGTGTTTTATTTTTTTCGAATTATGAATGGACACTATGTCGAGGAGAGAACTTGCATTACTCATTTAAATGGAACTTTGGCCCCACTTTCCTCTTCACATTCTACACACAGATTAAAAAGAGACTTGACTTTGGTTAACATCACAGCGTGGCCTGTTCTGGATGGAATCGCGTGGGATGCAGTTCGTTTTCAGATTCATGGCCCAACGGAAGTCGTTAATGTCCCTAATGTACTGAGAGTTAATATGGGGGATGTGGTGAAACAAAACATTCGTTCTGATGATTGGGATGTTAATGCTGTGGAAAGTTTGTTTTCTGATTTGAAATATTATGCTGCTTTTGATGCTGAGGATTTATATTTAGAATCTGCTAATTATGGTGAATTGTTCTGTTACCAACATTATGGCAATCACTTCTTACACAAGACATCTTCCCGAAGGGATGCGGTTAATTTTACTCAGTGGGAACATTGCCCAGCACCAACACAAGGGAGTTCAGAAACGTTTCTTAAAAAGTATACTTATTTCACTGACTTTAATCAGTCAAATCCCGAGTCCTTTTATTTTAAGTTTCACAAACAGCCACTTTCCAAGGTTCGACTTACAAATACAAAATTGTTATATTCTAAGGCCTTCCTGGATCAATTAGTTACTGGAGGGTATGAGTTATGGAAGGATACCATAGACCTTAAATCAGTTTGGGGCTCAAGAGCCTGGCAGGTACGAGGCACTGAGGCTTTGCACCGTGCATGTCTCATCCCAAATCATATGTGGTTTTTAAATGAAACCATTTCCCAGACAACATGCTTTGGATTGGCTACATCTAAAAGGTTAAACACCCCGTCTTTCCCGGAGTTGGAGGAATATGAGAATTGGAGTAATTTTACTAAATTGTCCATTAGAGATATACAGGTTCTGCTTCTGAATTCCTCCTTTAACATTTCCAGTATGAATCCCAAGGGTTGGCTGCTTTGGCACCGTAGTGCTGATTCTTGCCAAAAGAGATTTTTAAATATAACTGACGGTTTTAAGGCTGTTAGATCTGATCCCCGTTTTGATTTGAGTCATACTGTCACCTCTTACTCTGTGGGCAAGTTGTGTCAAGCTTGGCTGAAACATTCCACTTTACCTGCGGTTAAGTATCACCTTTCCAAACTGAATGCTGACGTGGATTTGAATGATTTCATTAAGGGCCCAGCTAGTGGCAGGTCGAAACGTTGGTTATATGGTGTTTACAATGAAATTTGGAAACTCTCACAAATTGAGGCTGCTTCACGCCTTAGGGCTATTGATCAGGCAAACCTTGAGAAAGTTCTTGCAGTTGTTGACAATAGCATTAACGTGCTTTCCTCTAGAATTTACACATTAGATAATATTGTGTCGTCTGTTGTTGATATTGTACATGATGAAGTATCTGTATTATACCATGGTCAAAATCAATTACGTTCAATCATGCAATTTGCATGGACACTTCAGACTCTGAAAATGGGTAAAGTTCCCTGGGGATACATGAATGTTTCTTCTTTATTTGCACCGTTTAATTTGACAGACAAACAACGCTTGCTTTCAATGCGTGATGCTTCCTTTTCTATGCTCCATATTGAAAGGTTGGAATCTTTACCTTTTTCTGTGGCAGAAGCCACTGCTGCTACGTGGCTTATCCACGGTTTGATAACGCTGCCTTTTGCTTTATATAAGTTTTCAAATTGTATGAAGTATGTGCCAATAGGTCGTTTTGAACCCTTAGGTAGCGGTTTTCTTCATGAAGTCTGGTCACTCCCATACACATACAGATGTTTCAAGGATGAACAAGAGGTTTATCTAACAGGGGATGAGTGTACTGAGACGCCAGATCATTCTTTAATGTGCAGACACATACAGTTACACGGTTCATGTAACAAGGACCGACCGAATATGGCTTGCGTTTTACAGGGCACGCCAGTTCCTGCTATCATCCCCACGTTTAAATTGTTAGAGAATGGTAGTTATTTAATGCTCAATAATGAAAACTGCTGTGGTTTGATTAAAGGTATAGCTTTCATAGTAACGGTTAGTGAGCGAGTTATTTGCTGCAGAAATGTTCTTTATCCTCCCACACGTGAACATAGGGAGTCTTCCATTTGGCCACAGATACCGACCTTGGGAGCAGAATTCAGCGGCATGGCTAGAATAAGAGCTCTATTGTCCCAGAAAGAGGTGGCCTGGAGCTCGGCCCGTGAAACTTTCGTGCTTCACATTGCTAACACCCGTACGGAGGTTCAGGCTCTATTAAACACTGATTTGCCTTTGCATTTCGGAGCCATGGTCCGTTCTATCTTTAACGCATCCTCCACAACGGGCCTAGCACATTTTTTTAAAGTTGTTAGCGGTGGTCTCGTGACTTCCTTTGAGAAGATATTTGGAGTCATCCCTGCCTTCTTCCATTCTATTTTTTCATCCTTATTTGGAGGGTTCCCGTTTTTGCTTGCATTAGCAGCTGGCGCATTGGTGGTTTTCTGCCTTTTTAAATATGGATGCCCTTCCTGTGCAAGACCACGAACAGGTACTACTGACGCGGTTTCGCAACCGCATGCTTGATTACTATGGCACACTGCCGTTAGCGACTCTAAGCACGGCGTTTGGATTATCTTTTCGGTTCTCCTATTTCACCTGTGTCCAGCCTGTATTTCGCTGTCTGACCTGCGATTTCCTTTGGGCCATTGATTTGTGTCTCTGCGGACCAGCATCTTCTGACGTCGATTTTGATCAACTGATGAGTCCTATCATTGCTCACGAGTTGGTTTGTTCTGACGAAAGGATTATGGCCTTGGCGGTGGCACATGGACTAATGGGTCCCTGGGATGTGTTGTCGGCAGCGCAAAATTTCTTGGAACTAAGTTTTCTTGAGAACCCACCGAGCTGTCCTCTGATGGTTATAGAGGATCCGGTGCTGGAAGATCACGTATGTTCCTTTCATCTTTTAAATTGGATGGCTGAACTGTTTTCGGATGAGGACAGTGACTTCCTCCTGGAGGCTGTTGCAGCTTACTTTTCATATACAGTCTTATCATAGACACTGCCTCAAATTGACATGCTGATTGATAGCATTTCCTTGATTTTATTGACTTTTGGTCAAGACATTTTATTTTTGATTGCCTATTGGCTTGAGCCACATTATATTTGTGGGCTATTTTTTAGCATTAGTTTTTATAATTGAATCTTTATTCATGCTCGTTTATAAATGGATTCTGCTCTCATGTGATGGCACTTCTGTTACCTTATTTAGTCCGTTCTCGGATCATGGGGGGGTGTTGTATAGCTCCTATATATCCTTATATCGTGTTAAGTTAGCATAGGTACATTTCAGATTTAAACGCCATTTTTCCTTTCTTGCAACTTCTGCACACGACCCTTAATTGTTGACTTAGCTTTCAACCTAGTGGTTTGCCGTGGTGTATGTGAGAATAATATGTTATTGCTCTGATATCAGTCTTGTTTAATAAACCATGTCTGCACGGAGAGTGCTGAAGTTTCAGGAGCAACACGATATGGAATTGTTATGAGGTCTGATCTCCACGCCTTCATAGTCATAACACAAGTGCAGCCTTTGCCAACTTGGGCTTGAGGCGGGATTGATATTGCTTTGCACGAGAATTGTTAACACACTTGATGCGGTGCACATGCAGAGAGAGCTGGTGTATGCTGATGTGATTCCTTCATGCTAGGACACTAAGGTATGGGCCCGCCCTAAAACAACCCAAAGAGACCTTCTTAGCTAATAATATAATATATGTGTCAGGGAGGGTGAGATATAAGTGTTGTTAACTCTTATTCATTACAGCATGTTAACATGCTGTCACCATTCGCTTTTTATGTCTTAGTAACTATGCTGATAATTTTGCTACTGATAATAAGTATACTTGTATTATCAAAGATACTGCGCCTGAGAAGACGGCATTAGTAAATAAACATTTCAAATGCACATGTGTCTTCTTTACTCCATGTTCTGGTTTGTAATGATAATATAACGAAAGAGTGTTCATGAGTCCCACGTACCCTGAGGTACTGTAAGTTCATGTTCTGGTTTGTCTAAACATTGGGTGTTTGATATGTCCAATGAGACACTGTAGCTAGCTCGGTAAGGGGTGAGTTGGTTGCTAAGGTAAGTTTTGGGACATCCTAATTTGCCGAGGTTCCACTCCTCTGTGCACAGTTCTGTGTGAGTACAGAAACCCTGCAACACCTTAACACATGTTTTCATCTGTTAATAGGCGATGGAAGACATGGGTCGTGAAACTGCTTTTGAAGAAATCAAACTCTTACCACAAGGCAGAGCTGACTATAGGTTCATCCTCCTTGTACCATCAATCAGTAAATTTGGTGAGTAGTTCTGGCTCGCGTGCTTCCTAAACGCCTTGAAGAGCACCAGTTACTAGATGCTAGCCGTCCAGTTTAAGGTGTGGTGTAGGCACCTGAACTGCCCCTGTGGCTGGCTGCAATGACGTCAGATGGCATTACCATCTGCGCCTGCAGGTGTGTCGTCTGTTACCTCCAAATGTGGACCTGGTAGAAAAACCTTCATTTTGTGCTACAGGAATGCTTGGGTTGTTAATGCCACCATCAGTGTTAGATAAAACTAAGCCAATGTTTGCCACGTTGATATTCCTCGATCAGCTTTTTATTTAATTTAATTTTACAGAGTTTTATACAGCCCGAACTTGACCCGAATCGGGTATCAAAGCGCTTTACATGAGTATCAGTGGCATTACATGAGCACACGTTCATTTTTGTTAGGCACCAGGAGATTACGTGACTTGCCCAGAATCAGGGGCGGCTGGTGACATTTGAAAGTGGTGTGGCGTAAACTAATTTGCATATTGCACCGCAGCGATCGAGGATCGAGCGCAGCGAGCGAGCCCGAACCACCTTGCATCCATCCATACATCATTCATGCATCCACCCATCTATCCACCCACCCACCCTGCATCCATACATCATTTATTCATGCATCCACCCATCCATCCATCATGCATCCACCCATCATGCATGCATCCATCCATACATCATTCATGCATCCATCCATCCATCCACCCATCCATCCATCATGCATCCACCCATCATGCATGCATCCATCCATACATCCATACATCATTCATGCATCCACCCATCCATCCACCCTTCCTGCATCCATACATCATTCATTCATGCATCCACCCATCCACCCACCCATCCATCCTGCATCCATCATTCATGCATCCATCCACCCATCATGCATGCATCCATCCATGCACCCATCCACCCACCCATCTACCGAACAATCATTAATGCACCCACCCTGCATCCATCCATCATTCATGTATTTTTATGACCATATAAAAATAAATTATGGACTCTAACAAGCCTTTAGGATCGATGTTGAAGGATGTGCCAGTTTACATATTACATCACCCCTACCGTTTTATGCTGGAAACCTTCTACCGCCCATGTATTTGCCATCCTGTAAGCCCTAGGTATGTACTATACAAATTCACATACAAACATACACCAACATGCATGCAATAATAAATGCATATATCATGCTATTCCGCCTCTACCGTTTGTTAACATTTTGAAATGTTATAACCTTAGTTCAAAGAGTACATTATATTTGTGGTGACAAAGTTGTTAACTCATTTTCTGGAAAATGTTTATAAAATGAAATCTGTTGAAGGCTGTTGTTGCTACTATCAAAATAGAAATTCTGCCGTGAAATAAACGGGTGACCTGGAATAGACGCACACATTTCTGCAGCAGATGCTTTAACACACTGAACTATCTCAAGTCATTTGTGCAAGCTAGTTCACTGGAACACCGAAAAACACACACTCTTACTTTGCTGCCGGTCCGGTCCGCGCCACCTCTGGGCTCTGCTCCCCACACGTCACAGCGCCCCTGGCCAATCCTGGCGCCAGGGGCACAGGTACCCTCTCGCCCGCAGCACGCCCATTAGGGCTCCTGATGGGCATGCGCAACGCCGCAAAAACACAAGTGCGCATGCGTGGGCACGGGTAAAAATTCACCCTCCGTCCCCACGCATGCGTACTTGTGTTGCCGCCTGTACAATCATGTCAATGAATCAACATGACGCCCGCCCGGCGGTCTGACGTCATGTTGATTCATTGACATGATTGTCATGAGGGAGCTGCGGGGGCGTCGGGCAGGGGGGCTACGCCCCCACGCCCCAATGGACGAACCGCGCCTGCCCAGAATCACAGGATGTTCAGCGTTGAAGACTCGAACCCGGATCCCCAGATTCAAGGTCGACCGCCCTAGCCGTTAGACAGACCAACTCCTCTCCTCTCCTTTACAAACTTCAAGGCATTTAGCATTTGGCATGGGGCAGCCTGACCTGCCATGAATTTCAGGAAATGCTATTGGTTCTCCGAAGCTCCCCATTGGCTGCACTGGTGGCCAGTTCCAAGGCGGATCCATCATAAGGCGCTCTGATTTGCCCACAGAGTCTATTATAAAACAGACCCGGATGACGCCTGTGTGTTTGCTTCTGAGTCTAAGCGATGCCTCCGTTTGAGACCTCCCCTTCTGCGATCAGACCTCGATTTACAAAAGGCTTAGTGGTGGGAGGTGGTCGGGGGAGAGGGGTATGTTCCTTACCATTAGTTGTTTCCTCTATTTTGGTTGCTCTCTTCCTTGGCCTGTGCAATCCTATGTTTAGGAAGGCTCTTTAAATTCACTATTTTAATGACTATCTTTATATCTTGTCTGATGTTGTTCTCAGTTCAGCGCCAAGAAGCCTTAGAACGTTCATTGCACTCTGTAAGTAACTACTCATCTTGCATGTACAGGTTTTCAATATATTTAGTTGGTGTCTCCAAGCACTAAACGCAGGGCCAATAGCAATCCCAGAAGAACTTCTTTTAGTTGAAAAGGAAATTTTATTGAAGTAATATGAGATAGTACAATAAATACAAAAATAGGGAATACAATCTTAACTGTATAATCTGTCAATTCATTTGAAAAGAAGAAAGGGGAAGGGAGGGAAGGGAATGAAAATGGTACTTATAAAGTATTACTCTTAGCATAACCACTTATATAAATAGTAATAACATAATTAGGAAGAGTAGAATTAAGCAAGAAAGAATAAATAAAAATAAAAACATTTCATGGAGGTTTAGGGACTGTTTCAATGCGGGGGTTGTGGGATTGTGTTGCATTTACAGAAGCATCTAGAAAATGAGTAATAGGTGATCATAAATGTTATAGCAAGGGATATGGACATAGGCTCTATCTAACATGTGGTTGTAACAGACTCTATACCACCAAGCTTGATAAGAGATGTTAGCAGTGTTTCTTCATGCCCTGGTAATTTGTTGAAAAGCAACCGCAAAGAGTAGATCTAGAATATGAAAAGTGTTTGGATAGGATTCCCATGCCGAAGATACACTACCTAAAAATATGTTAACAAAAGTGAAAGGTAGCTGTGTATAAACAATCTTGCTAATTTGAATCCAGACCAGAAACCAAAAGATATGAACAAGGGGGCAAATGAATAACGTGATATAAATCAGCAGGAGACGTGTTACAGGACCAACAAGAGGGAGAGAGAGAGTAGGGTTTATTTTGTGCAAACAAGTAGGAGTTAGTAATAATCTATTATAGATAAAAAAATTATGTTTGGGTAGTATTGGCAGCTCTAGGGGATTTCCTAATTTTAATCCAAAGCTTGTTCCAAGTAGAAATAGTAAGGGACAATTTGAGATCAGCCTCCCATAAAATTTCTGCCTCAGTTTTATCACGAATAGCTGGAAAAGATGAGAGATGTTTATAGACTTGGGATGCTGATCGAGAAAGAGACAAGAGCGGAAGAATGGTGGGAGTGGTGCAGGAGGAAGGAGTATTGGATGATATTATTGTATGTTGACTGTATCAGCGTAGTTAAATATGTATATTGAGACAAACAGGAATTAGGCAGAGAAAAACGTACTTGGGAAGTTGAAAAAGATATACATGTACCATTATGAAAAAGTTGATGAACCCAGTGAAGTCCCTTAGCATGCCACTCTTTCCTATAACTATTATTGAAAATAGGAAGAGAAAGAGAGAGAGGACGATGAGAAAAAGATAAGGATTCTTGAAGGAGAAAGGATGAAGAAATTGTTTCTCGATAACAGTCCACAAAGGTAATACTGAATCTTTGTTGTTTTCTTGAAATAAAAGAGAAGTTTGTTTAAGAGAAAATGCAGTATGATAAGTTTGAAAATCTGGAAAATTGACACCTCCTTTTAAGTTTAAGTAAACACATACAAGATTTCTTATTATTCCACTGAAATTTCGATAATATAGAATAAATTTTTTAAAGTGCGAATTAGGAATGTTTATGGGAAGATTGGAAATATAAAAGAGTATTATAGGGATTAACATCATCTTTATTGTGTCAAGACGACTTCACCAGTATAAAAATAAAGGATTCCACCTGGACGTGGCAATTTTTAATAGTGCTTGTAATACCTTTAAGTTTATTGTAATAGATTCTTTAATGGAATATTTGAACCATAGGCCTAAGTATTTTATTGTATCTGAGTTCCAACGAAAACCAGAAGAGAGATAATCTATGGAAAAACATAATGTATTTAATGGGAGGATTTCACATTTGTCGGAGTTAAGTTTATAACCAGAAACAGCAGCAATGGACTGAACTTACGAAAGGAAGGCCGGTAAAGAGGACTGAATATGAGGCATATTTAAAACCAATTATATTAGAATTTTAAACGATTTTAATCAAAACGATTCAAGAGCTAATATAAAAAGAAGAGGAGAAAGAGGGTAACCATGTCTTACCCCACGATGTAAAGGAAAAGAAGAAGATACAAGACCATTAGCCAAAATGGAGGAATCAGGGGAGGAGTAAAGCAGAGAAACATAACTTATAAATTTGTGACCAAAGCCAAACCAGGACAGAGTGGAAAAGATAAAGGACGAACCATCTCTATTGAAAGCTTTTTCAGCGTCAAGAGATATAGCTGCTAAAGAGTCCGTACATAGCTTGGCTTTAATAAGAACATTAAAGAAGAGTCTAGTATTGACTGAAAGATGTCTTTCCTTCAATAAAACCACACTGTTCTCTTACAATTAGTTGGGGTAAATATATGTCTAGACGAGAAGCTAAAAGTTTTGCAAAAATGTTATAATACAAGTTAATTAGAGAGATGGGCCTATATTTTTACAAAATTATGATCTTTACCCTCTTTGGGAAGAAGTCAAATCAGGGCTTTTTGAATTGAAGAAGTGAAATAAAAGATGTAGTTTTGGTGTAAGAAGACAAGAAAAATTAGAATTAATTCAATTGTAAAACCATCAAGACCTGGGGATTTACCTCTTTTAATGGCTCGAATAGCAGAAGAAATGTCTGATTAAATATTAGAGTATTAGTTCTTGGGACTGCGGGTTTTCAGGAGTATAGAGAGTTTGGAAGAATTGGGTAAATTCTGATAACATTTCTTCATTTTTGTAAACTAAATGATTATGACATGAGAGAGCTAATTTAGGTCCGTTCTTTTTTAACTTTAAGATAGTTGGCTAAAAGTTTCCCCGTAATGTTTTGGCCCCCATAATATTTAGCTGAGGATTTAAGTAAAAATTAGTTAGCATTGTCTGCCGATTAATTTATTGAATTCAAATTTTGTTTTAATTAGTTGATCCAAGCATGATTTGGAGTTTGTCTGGAAAAAAGAGTGCTCTAATTGTTTAATACGTGTCGTAAATATTTGTAAAGTATGTAAAAAGGATTTCTTTCGTTGGGATACAAAGGAGGTAATAATGTCTCTGTAGGCTGCTTTAAAGGCATCCCAGATAATCAGGAGTTTAATTTTCACGGAAAAAAAGTGGTGATAAAAGAATCAAATTGTTGGTTTAAATTGGAATCCAATAAAAGGGAGTTATTGAATCTCAATCTAGACGTACAATGGACAGGAGGAAGAAGGTCGAGATCTAAAGAGACAGGGGGCGTGATCGGAAATTAATATTGAACCAATGTCAGAATGAATAATATGTTGTGCACGTGCTTTTGAGGTGAATAGGAAGTCTACACGAGATTGAGAAGAATGTACTGGAGAAAAGAAAGAATATTCTCGGAGTGTAGGATTACATAACTGCCAGGCATCTACTAGAGATCTTTGTTGAACAGTGGACGTGAATTGAGAGTGCTAGGAGAGGAGGTGAATGTAGAATGGGAGTTGCGGTCTATAATAGGGTCCATAACCAAATTACAATCCCCACCAACCAACAAATAATCATCATGGAAAGACATCAATTTAGATAGTATTGTAGGCCAAAAAGCAACATCTGGTGCAGTAGGTGCATATAAATTAAGAAAAGTCAAAGGAATATTATTTAATAACAATGAAAAAGAAACCCATCTACCCGCATCATCAGAATCTTGTGAAAGAATTTTCAAGTCAAGACGTTTATGACATAAAATGACTACCATTACGATTTTTTACTTACTTACTTGTGGACTTATATAGCGCTGCGAATCATCCCCAGAGGGATCTCTCGGCGCTTCGAAGAGAAGGTCATACTGGGCAAATATAACTAATAAAGCCATGTCTTTAGAAGCTTTTTAAACAAAGTGATATTATTGTAGGCTCTGATGTTCTGTGGTAGTTTATTCCAGTGACAGGCTGCCAGATAGGAAAAGGCTCCACCACCCATCCTAGCCTTGTGTATTCTGTGGGAACACAGGAGATTCGCATTACCAGATCGTAGTTGTCGCCCAGGCTGGTACCGACTGATTTTATTTTTGAAGTATGTCGGGCCACTATCTTGTACTGATCTGAAGGCTACACAGAGCATCTTAAAGATGGCACGCTTCTTAACCAGTGTAATTGATTCAGCAGGGGGGCAGAAGGCGTCCGTGCCGGCTTATTAAGGGCAAGACGAGCTGCCGTGTTCTGCACCACCTGGAGCCTTGATAGAAGATCCTCCCTCGCTCCCACCAGCAGCGAATTCCCGTAGTCCAGCCGACTCACCAGGAGTGACTGGGTAAGGATTTCTCTCGCTGACAAGGGGACCCAAGGGAAAACCTTCCTGAGCATCCTCATGGTGCCAAAACAGGTCCCGGCCACAGTCTTGACCTGCTCCTCCATCGACAGTTTATTGTCTATTTTTGCGCCCAGGTTCTTGCCCCAGCTCCTGGGGAGGGGGGCTTTGCCCAGCTCAGAGGGCCACCATTCTTGAGACCAGATGGATTTGGCCTTCCCAAACAATAGAATCTCTGTCTTAGAGGAGTTAAGTTGTAGGAAATTGTTCCTCATCCAGCTGGCTATGCTAGACATGCAGCTCTTAAATTTTAATTGAGTTGCCATGATGTCCTCCTCAG
This sequence comes from Lissotriton helveticus, assembly GCF_964261635.1. Lineage (NCBI taxonomy): Eukaryota > Metazoa > Chordata > Amphibia > Caudata > Salamandridae > Lissotriton > Lissotriton helveticus. The sequence continues at coordinate 477,019,166 of NC_136062.1, forward strand.
TGGGGATGATAAGTTGTGTATCGTCCGCATACGAGATGGTCGCAAAACCATAGCCTCTGATGATGTCAGCCAGAGGGGTCACATAAACGTTGAACAGGGTAGGACTCAAGACAGACCCTTGCGGGACTCCCCTGTCCAACTTAGTGGTTTGCGATATGAAGGTGTCTAGCTGGATGCTCTGAGTGCGGCCTGACAGGAAGCTTTCTATCCACTCGAGGGCCCTGCCCATCACCCCAATCCCCCCTAATCTGTCCTGCAGCTGCTTATGCGAGATGGTATCAAAAGCTGCTGACAGATCAAGGAGGACTAGGATCACTGGAGTCCCTCTATCCAGAGTCATTCTAATAGTATCAGTCACCTCCAGCAGTGCGGTCTCTGTGCTATGTGAGGCACGGAAGCCGGACTGCGAAGAATCCAGGAGGTTGTTCTGTTCCAGGTAGAGGGATAGTTGTTGGTTCACTAAGCTTTCCAGGATCTTTGAGCAGCAGGGAAGGAGCGAGATGGGTCTAAAGTTCTGCAACTCATTTGGGTCGGCAGATGGTTTCTTTAGCAGTGGCTTTACATGCGCCATCTTCCATTTGTTCGGAAAGATGGGTGTCCCCAGAGAGATATTATATATTATGGAGAGCACACCTGCTAACACCGGGCTAAGTGTTGCCATGACAGCTGGCGGCACTGAGTCCAGTGGTGAGCCCGATTATACCCGGCTCAGTAGAGAGCCGACCAGCTCCTTTGTTACAGACAAAAAAGAGTTAATCCCAAAAGGGGGCTCTCTATTCGGCCGTGGAGCATTGAGAGGTTGACCCTCAACTAGTTCATCTTCCTCCATGTTGATGTTTTGATAGATCAGATCGATCTTTTGAGTAAAATAGCTGGCCAGCTCATCACAACGTACCTGGGTGGCGGGGGGTAACACATTCTCAGCTTTAGGCTTCGTAAACTCCTTCAGGATTTTATATAGCTCCTTAGAGGAGTCTTTAGCTTCTGTGATGCGAATACCCAGGTATGACCTTCTCGCTGCTTTGCAGCTATTGAGGTAAAGTTTATGGGCCATGCGATACTGTGATTCATCTATGTTATCCTTAGATTTTCTCCATCACCTCTCTAAGGCTCTGCAGGCAGTTTTCTCCTTCCTGAGGGTGTTCGTATACCAAGGGGCAGGAGCTGCCCTCTCCTGAACAGTTGCCTTTTTGAGAGGGGCGACAACATCCAGGGCTTCTTGGATTGCTGTCTCCAGTTTGGCACAGGCCAGGTTAGGATCCTCACATGAGTCAAGAGCGGGATCCAAAAAGACCTGACCAAAAGTGGTCGACGTTACTCTAGACCATGGTCTACGCAGAGTCTCGTGGCCCTGTGCCCACTTGAAAGTTGGAACTTGCATCACCCGAAATTGTAGAGCTAGATGATCGGTCCAACCAAGTGCTTGAGGGGGGTCAACGGCTAACTCAGATATATTAGAAAAAAAGGCATCTAACGTATGGCCTGCTCTGTGCGTGTGGCTGGTCTTTTTTAGTGTCCGATTAAGGGAATCCAGGGCGGCTATCAAACTAGCCATGTCCGGATTGGTGAGTAGTTCTAAATGATGGTTGAGGTCCCCCATTAGTAGGAATCTATTAGCTTTCAGGACAGAAGGGGCCAATCTGTCTAGAAGAGTGGTACAGAATTCCTTCTTACTACCTCCCGGAGGATGGTATACCAGGGCCCCTGTCCAGATGATGGCCTGATCACACTCTACTCTAAATATTAGAAGCTCCAGATTGGAAGAGGACACTCTATCCAGTGTCCTCAAGTCGTAGGGGGAACGGGTGGCGATTACTAAGCCACCTCCATGTTTACCCAGTCTTTCCAGCCTGATAACCGAGTAGTCCTCTGGAAAGGCAACTGCTGAGACCGGGGTAATGTCTTTGCTAAGCCAGGATTCAGTGAAGAGACAAATGTCAGGTTTCCATTCCTCTAAAAGATCCCATGTTTCCATAGCATGTTTGGAGATAGATCTGACATTCAGATAAACTCCTTGCATGTAATCTCTATGTATGTTTCGCCCTGTACCACTGGGTTCCTCATAGTTCTCATCTTGCAGCCTTTGAGGTGGCGATACAAACAGAAGGGGATTAGGGGAAAAGGAAGAGTGTTCTACCACTTCCCGCTCTCGAATAGTACGCTCAATATGACTAAAGACCCTGTTATTTCTAGTAGCTTGGTCCTCGCCAATACTTTTATTGCACACTGGTGCAGATCTCAGTTCCAGGAGTATGTCACGCGTGTATGTGATTCTTCCCCTTACATATCCCCTCTGTACAACTGGCAGCGTCTCAGGCGGCGGGCGGCGTCCCGGCGCGGTTGGGCGCAGACGGGCTTGCCTTTGGCGAGCCTTAGGCGTGTCCGCTGCGCGCCCGCTCTGGTTGCCGGGATTTATGGCGTGGGTGTGTGGCCAACTAGAGCGCTAACCTCCAACCAATGCCACTGAAAAAAGACTAAAAGTCGGCTCTCTCCACACAAACAGTCGCCTAATGCGATTGCGGTGGACCGGAGAGCTCCTAAGAATGCCTCAAAGTTAAAAGCACATTTCCCAACAGTATATAATCCCCCCACAAAAATACGCTATTCAAACAGTTTTTAAAAGCAATCTATCGTCAGGCAGGGTTTCGTGATATTGCCCCCGTACCTCTCCTCGAGCGCGCCCGCTCTGGTTGCCGGGATTTATGGCGTGGGCGTGTGGCCAACTAGAGCGCTAACCTCCAACCAATGCCACTGAAAAAAGACTAAAAATCGTCTCTCTCCACACAAACAGTCGCCTAATGCGATTGCGGTGGACCGGAGAGCTCCTAAAAATGCCTCAAAGTTAAAAGCACATTTCCCAACAGTATATAATCCCCCCACAAAAACACACTATTCACACAGTTTTTTAAAAGCAGTCTATCGTCAGGCAGGGTTTCGTGATATTGCCCCCGTACCTCTCCTCGAGCGCGTCCGCTCTGGTTGTCGGAATTTATGGCGTGAGCGTGTGGCCAACTAGAGCGCTAACCTCCAACCAATGCCACTGAAAAAAGACTAAAAGTCGCTCTCTCCACACAAACAGTCGCCTAATGCGATTGCGGTGGACCGGAGAGCTCCTAAAAATGCCTCAAAGTTAAAAGCACATTTCCCAACAGTATATAATGCCCCCACATAAATACGCTATTCACACAGTTTTTTAAAAGCAATCTATCGTCAGGCAGGGTTTCGATATTTTGCCCCCGTGCCTCTCCTGTACCTGGGGAAGCATAGACATGGCCAACCCATTGCTGTTTAAGTTTAGCTATTTCTTTTTCTAAAACATGAATTTCTTGTAAAAACACTATATCACACTATAAATTAGATAAGTGAGAGAGTACCTGTTGGCGTTTTAAAGGAGAACCCAAACTTTAACATTCCAAGAAACAACTCTCAAAGTCATCTACAATAAACAATGAAATATAGATTCAATGTAAAAATAATACAACAATTAAAATGTAGCAATAATCTATATGTCATAATGATCTGCATACATTTTTTAATATCACAATGACCAACATGAGGAGCATAAAGGAGGAAAGGAGTGATTATGCAAAAAGAAAGAATGAAAGAAAGAGATATGAGAAGTTGATAAAGAGAAAATATAGAAAGGTGAAAATAGGATAGGGAAAACATCCGGAAAAAAGAAGAGGTGACTGATAACGGATAGAAAAGAAAGCGAAAGAGAGAAAAAAGAGGTATAATAAATAAAAAATATGCATCATACACTTTAGAAATATGAGGAACCTTTGCAAGAAATGTGAGCAAAGTGAAGAAGGAAAAGTCAATGAAGAAGGATGACAGAATTAACCAGATAGAAAGAGGACAAATATATAGAAAGAGATGAATAATTATGAAAATCAAGAGAACAAAAAGGAAAGACGTAAGATAAACAAAGGCAAAAAGTGTAGGGAAGAAAAAGGAACTTACAGTTGAGAAAGGGAAATAATCTGGGAGAAGGTAAGGAGAGTTGAGAAGAGAAAAGACGACAAAGACAGCAAATAAAAAACAGATATTATAAACTCCATCAACATAATGACCAATGACAAAAAACAAACACATAAAACAAGATGAGGGTGGTGAAACCACACAAGGAAAACGACACAACTAACCAGGCAACTCAAGGCGGACCGGGGAGAGAGGACATCATCGAAGCGGACCAGGGATAAAACAGAGAACATGAAAACAGGGCATACCGTACCTAATAAGAGAGGAAAACACAACAGGTGAGTATAACATGAATACAATGTATGGGGAAACAAGAAACTTCAGTAAACAAATATATCACAACATTTTTGTAGACAACAGAACATATGAAATGAATGACAACATAAGAACAAACATTAGCTTGTCGGGACAGATCCATCTCCTTTTCTCCACATTGTTCCAAAAAACGTTATAACAATGCAGGATCTTCATAATTTGTGGTCTTGTTCTCCTATGTCTCTTTAACCACTTCCATGCTAATGACAAGGTCAGCTCGTCATGCAGTACACTGGAGCTGTACTTATGACGAGCTGACCTTGTCATGAACAATGGGTTTCTAGGATGCTCAGCGCCCAGCGGGAATTGCCTTAGCAGCCAAGGTGTTAAACATAGAGAAATATAAGAGACAATGCTAAAACAGAGCAAGAACGACATAACTTGAACGGCAGAGCATATTAGAACAACAACAGCATGAAATTAAACAGTAGCATATTTGGAGACATCCATGTCTTCTTCTCTACATTGATCCAAGAATTGTTGTAGTAAAGCAGGATCTTCATAGTTTGTTGTTCTATTTTTGTAAGTCATTTTGAATAGACAGGGGTGAAAGAGGCCAAATTTGGCATTGACAGAGCAAAGTCTCATATCTAGGAATTTCTTTCTACGATTGCTCTGTCTTTGGCATAATCTTGTGCAAAGAAGAGATTTGAACCTTGCCATGAAATGCGGACTTTGAGTTTAGCTGCTTGTAAAGTCCTCAATAAGTCTGTATATTCCAAAAAGTATATAATAACTCCTCGAGGTTTGGTTAAAGAAGTTGCCACGGTTGGAGCACGACCTAAACGGTGTGCTCTCTGAATATTTAAAACAGGAGAATTAGGCAAGCCAGGAACTTGTGGAATGAAGGTTTTGAAGAAGGAAATGGCATCTGAGCCTTCCAAACCCTCTGCTAAACCATAAATGCGAAAGTTATTACGCCTGTTGCGATTTTCCAAATTTTCCACGCGTTTTTTGAGTTGCACAATTTTGGATTTTATTGAAGGAACCTGTTTCATCACAGCCTGAACAGAGCTCACTTGATGCTCAATCTGCATAACTCTAGTCTCCATAATAGACCATTTATGTTCCAGAGCTTGAAGCCGTGTATTTGTTCCTTCCATGTAGGGTCGAAGAGCTCGTATTTCTTCCAGAAGTACTGCCAAGGTATCAGATGGAGGAGATGCAGTAGGATCTTTTTTGAGGCGTTTGCCAGACGATGTGATAGATGGAGTGGTAAATTTAGAAGCAAGTTTGTTAGTTGGTAGCAGAGTATTGGCTGAAGCTACCAAAGATTCCTTGGCAGGAGCCGACGCCATACTTTCAGAGCTTTCCATATTAGATGAAAGAATAGAATAAGGGTTATGGTCTGCCAAAGAAAAGATGTATGAGAGAACTGGTGACACAATGAGTAGATTTTGTTATCCCCATAAAATAAAAAGTGGTGACAGGATTATTCTAGACTCTGTTGCACAGATAAATATCTATATTCCGTGAATATTTACCAAAAACATCAATATTATAGTCTTTGCTATGTTAAGCAACACTGCAGTGTGTTTCCAGTAGCACCCCAATTACAGCCATAAATAAATATAGAACTCATGAAAACACAGCAGAATTATATCCAGTAATTGCAGCACAAATGAAATAAGTGATGTTTAATCACCACCAGTCTTTACTGCTCAGATGAAATGAGTAATAAAGAATTACGAGTCTCTGCAGCTCAAATGAGTTAAAAAGCGAGTTGAACAGAGAGAAGTCTGCTGGAGCAGGAGATTTTCACCAGGTGCATATATAACGGACAGCAAGTTGAACAGAGCGAAGTCTGTTGGAGTACGAGACTTTTAATTGAGCATGCCGGCACGTCATTAGTGAGAAAGTAGGATGAGTATAAGAAGACAAAATGGCGGGCATGAGTTCCGTGAAGAAAATGCGCCAGCCGTATTTTGAGAGAAAAGAAAGCTCACCAGAGCTGAAAAAGGGAATCGAACGGTGCCGGAATGCTTTGCGTCCCAAAACTCATCTTAGAAATGCAGCTACAGGGAAAGGGTCTGCCGGAGAAATCTGCATCCCTCCCAAGCCGCCGCAGAGTCTCTTCTTGGAGCGGCCATCTTCGATTGCCCCCCCCCCCCCCCCAAATCCAGAAGAACTTGTGCAGCGAAGATCACAACCAAAGCTCATGTCCTTTGGGTGTCCTTCCTGCATGGGTTTAGCTCACTCACCTCATATAATTGCTCAGCATGGGCAGCGTCATATTAAGGGGTGGGGGGCCTTGGCCCAGAGATATTTGAGGGCCTCCTGTTCAGAACAACTTCAAGATTTATTATCTAATTGCTACTTATTTGAACCACATAATGCCAGACAATATTTACTTACAATATTAAAGCTGAGACAGAGAAATAGATAAAAGTATGATAGCGAAAAAGTTCACTTTCCCAGGGGTCTCTTGGAAGATGCAGGCCGTGGACAATTGGTCACTTTGCTCTTGCCTGAAAACTTCTTGGAAGATAGGGCGCTAATAACTATTTTATTGTGATTGTGATTTGCTTTAGCCTCATCAAGTCCTTGAAAAAATGAATTGATTTAATTCCGCTCACCGCAAGAAAATCAGTGGCGGTTGCCCTGATCCTCTCGCACCTGAACTACTGCAACAGCCTCCTGGCAGGAGACAATAAACAAACATTAAAATACTCCAAGTGGTCCAACACGCTACGGCTCGTTTGGTACTAAACCTCCCACCAAGGTTCTCCGCATCTGCAGCCTTAAAAACCCTCCATTGGCTTCCGCTGCATAAGAGAATACTCTTTAAGATTCTTTTAATCACCTTTAGAGCCTCACTTAAACTGGGACCAAAGTACCTCTCAGCGAGGTTCAACCCCTACATCACAACCAGGACCGTTAGGTCTTCGTAAGCCAACCTCGTCAAACACCCCCCCCCCCCAGTTCTAGATGTAAAACAAAGGGAGGAAAAACAGTGTCCGCCTTGGGAACCAAAGCCTGGAACCTATTGCCAATTCATCTGAGATTGCTAAAAACAGAAACACAATTTAGGAGGGCACTGAACACTTGGCTATTTGGATCCTCAGATGAATTCTGTCTCTCACGCACTTATGATCTCCTGCGCTTCCTCTTACCTCCAAACCAGCGCCAGGATGCTCCTTTCGGAGTGGCAGTTTAGCGCTTTATAAATACCCCATTCAATTCAATTCAATTTTAAAAACATACAGATTTCCAACAGAATGATTAAGAGGCAGTAATATTACCACGTGTTTGGCAGTAATGTTTCGGTCTCAGGAGGAATAGAAGCTGGATTTGGGATCAAACCTGTGACGTGTCAGTCACACGCCCCGAAATCAGCCGCGTTATCCCAGTGGACGGAGGATTCTGCGTAAAATACGCGTGCGGCCTCGGACAAGCATATGGTGCATTTGGATGAACAGCCAGACAGATGCTTGCTTCTAAAGATGGAATTAAAACTATTTCATGAGTCATTCTCATTCCATAGAAGGACGTTTTGGAGAATTGGAAAAGATTGTTGTCGCCTTGAACTAACGGCCTGGGTCCCAGCTGGTTTGGATTGAATCTGTAGAAGCTGCTTTTTAGCTGTCAAATCATTGATTCAGCTTTTTAAAGACACCTGTCAGAAGCCTATAAACATTGTCACAATTCTCTATATGTTTGTTGTTCTCGTATTGGGTTTGAGGACTATGGGCATAATAGCAAGAACCTCGTTAAAATTATCGCCGTTTTAGCGGCAGGAAACTGCCGCTGAAACGGCGATAATGGGCTTGCTAATGTGCGTTATAGAATTCCAATAGAAGCCCGGGTTAGATGTGCAGGACATCTAACCTGGGCTTCTATTGGAATTCTATAACGCATATTAGCGAGCCTATTATCGCCTCTTTAGCTGCAGTTTTCTGACGCTAAAACTGTGATAATTTTAACGAGGATGTTGCGAATATGCCCCTCTGTTCCAAAAGCACAATTTATCACTTTGTCCTTGTATTGTCACCAAGGATAGCTTCGCCCCTTTGGTGGAAGTGGTAGCCTCGCCTCCTTTTGTTGACGTGTTCACCCCCTGTCAGAGGTCGATCTAGTTGGCCCCCTGACAGAGATTATTTGTTGAGAAGGGCCAGTTACCAAAACCAGTAGGTAGAAGACTATTGATTATGAACACCTTTTATTTCAGCCAGTATGGGGATGCTTTTTGTAAAAAGCCTTTTATTCGGTGGTTGCTGTTTTTCGGTGTTTGTCAGTGTTATTCGGTGTATGTCAGTGTTATTCGGTGTTTGTCAGTGTTATTTAGTGCTTCTATTGTCTGTGCTGAGTTTCTAGCCCACAGCATCTCCCCAGAAAGCCTGGGACTGCCCTGCTTACCTCCCTTCAGGCAACTAATGTATCCACAATGTTTTAATTCACAACGGGATATAATGTATTTCAATACACAAGCATTTCATCATGAAATATAAGGCGGTTGCATAGTGCCCAGGAGGAAAGAGGAGTGAAGTGATAGTCAAGTGAAATAGTGAGGATAAAGGGATTGAGTGACAATAAAATCGGACAATTTGCAGTAATGTATTAACAAATTAAATGCAAAGAATTGACCAACGGTTCAAGCATTTAAATAAACTGGCATACTTCACAAAAGTACAACTACTGTTACAATAATGGCGTGAAGTTGACACAAGAAAGGCGGTTGTCGACGTTTCGACCCTCTGATATGCAGGGATAAATTATGCCCTTGCTGTGGGGTCTTCTTCAGGACCAATAGGGGAGCGGGGCAGGCAACCTAATAGAAATGTGTAAAGGGAGACTTAGTTATTCAATGGGGTATGAATCTTAGCAAACTAAAATCGGGTTGGCGCACACTGCACATTTTGGAAAATGACAACATAAATAGTTGTTTTAAGGTGGTAGGCACGTGGTGCCCAGAGGGTAGCGGCACATCCATTCTACTACCTAACTATGACATTGCTATAATACGCAAAAGCGGGATAGTCCGGCAGATAGTGTTCGAATAATGGCGAACATCAAAAAACGTGGGTGTAGGATAATAAACACATTACCTGCGAGTCAAAAGTCTCACGATGGTAAGTGGTGACATCACATGGGGTAAATTAGTTGATACGTGTCTGCAAAAGGAACACGTAACGTTTGAGTTGGAACCATAGGATTAGAAACATTGTGCATTGAGACGTATACAGGGTTTAACCGACATGCGGTTGAACAGGCTTACCGATTGCCTTGGTATGATTGCAGAGGCAAATTGTCGGTGAAACGATCACACCTAAAGATAAATAAAGAAGGGGGCGCACTGATCATTAAAGAGCCAGTGGGCCAATGCAGCATCTGTACAGTAATCACCTAGTGACTGGTATAGCAAAATCCGGCAGACTCACCGTCACTATTGCGGATTGGGGGCGGAGCCGCCTTAAACCTGCGGGTTGGATAACTCCGAATTTTCTGTTGGAAAATTAGACGGGGATTAGGTGATGACCCACCGTGAGATAAATCGGTAACATTCTAGATGGAATGGACGGCGAGAGACCACGAAGGGGTACTTACCAACACCGAGTCAATCGGGGCTGGAACCGCCTCACGAACTAGCCGTGGCGGGGCTGGGTTCCTGTTAGTTAAAAAACCATGACAACTGAGTCACGTGGTGTTTCATGGAGCTAAAGAAAAGACTATCGTCCTTAGCGGAATATAGAGAAACTAAAACCTAGATTCATTAGAAAGATAGTTATTGTTATTTCAAAGTAACTGCCTTGCAAGGTGGCCATTGGAATACCGGGACATTTTGAGATTCAAAATCAGTATGTTACATTAACATTGAATTAGGTGTGATATTGTATGGTATACATCACACTAAGGATACTGTAGTGTGCAGTCCAGGAAGTTAGCCGTCAGTGCAACAATATAATCCTATATACACTATCAACAGCAATTAAACATTCCATCGTACGTGTATAGTTTCAGAAAGTCAAAGAAATAAAGCAATACAGTGTATGGTGTACCTCCCAGACACGGGGGTAAAAAACCATATCAATAATTGTGGCAATGATGTGGCAGCCCAAATGTAACTCTCGTGTGAAACAAGTAATTGTTGTTTACCCAGGTCAGATATGGTATATCACACATAGAGAAAAGACATTATCAAAGTACAGAGAATCTAAAGCATTGTGCATACACAGGAACTCAAGATAGTGTAGCCAGTTGAGAAAATGAACTGTCATGCTCGTTAAGACCAGTGTCAATCGAGTCAAAGACATACATCCACTTGAGTTCACGTGTTTTAAGGATACTGGATATGTCACCCCCACGAGGTCCTAGGGTTGCCTTTTCTAATACCACCCATCTAAGGCTATCTGGGGAGTGTGACGTCGCCTTACAATGGTCCACTAGGGGGGCGCCCTGTACCTCACATCTGATCCGGCTTTTGTGCTGTAGGATCCTAACTTTTGCTTTTTGTTGGGTTTGCCCAATGTAGATCATGTTGCATGGGCAAATAATGGCATAGATAATGTTTGCTGAATTGCAGTTGCTGAAAGTCTTCAACTTAATTTTGTGATGGCGGTATTGAAACTCTTTGGTCTGGATGGTTGAATCACAAGCTTTGCATTGACCACACTTGAAATGGCCCACCGTAGGTTGCATGTCCCACATAGATGTAATAGTGGGTTGGTTTGGTACCGGTAGAAGTGATCGTACCACAAAGTCTTTAATGCTCTTAGCTTTTTTAAAAGCATGTAGAGGTGTATCAGGCTGATTCACATCATCTGCTATCAAATGCCAATGTTACCGATTTATCTCACGGTGGGTCATCACCTAATCCCCGTCTAATTTTCCAACAGAAAATTCGGAGTTATCCAACCCGCAGGTTTAAGGCGGCTCCGCCCCCAATCCGCAATAGTGACGGTGAGTCTGCTGGATTTTGCTATACCAGTCACTAGGTGATTACTGTACAGATGCTGCATTGGCCCACTGGCTCTTTAATGATCAGTGCGCCCCCTTCTTTATTTATCTTTAGGTGTGATCGTTTCACCGACAATTTGCCTCTGCAATCATACCAAGGCAATCGGTAAGCCTGTTCAACCGCATGTCGGTTAAACCCTGTATACATCTCAATGCACAATGTTTCTAATCCTATGGTTCCAACTCAAACGTTACGTGTTCCTTTTGCAGACACGTATCAACTAATTTACCCCATGTGATGTCACCACTTACCATCGTGAGACTTTTGACTCGCAGGTAATGTGTTTATTATCCTACACCCACGTTTTTTGATGTTTGCCATTATTTGAACACTATCTGCTGGACTTTCCCGCTTTTGCGTATTATAGCAATGTCATAGTTAGGTAGTAGAATGGATGTGCCGCTACCCTCTGGGCACCACGTGCCTACCACCTTAAAACAACTATTTATGTTGTCATTTTCCAAAATGTGCAGTGTGCGCCCAACCCGATTTTAGTTTGCTAAGATTCATACCCCATTGAATAACTAAGTCTCCCTTTACACATTTCTATTAGGTTGCCTGCCCCGCTCCCCTATTGGTCCTGAAGAAGACCCCACAGCAAGGGCATAATTTATCCCTGCATATCAGAGGGTCGAAACGTCGACAACCGCCTTTCTTGTGTCAACTTCACGCCATCATTGTAACAGTAGTTGTACTTTTGTGAAGTATGCCAGTTTATTTAAATGCTTGAACCGTTGGTCAATTCTTTGCATTTAATTTGTTAATACATTACTGCAAATTGTCCGATTTTATTGTCACTCAATCCCTTTATCCTCACTATTTCACTTGACTATCACTTCACTCCTCTTTCCTCCTGGGCACTATGCAACCGCCTTATATTTCATGATGAAATGCTTGTGTATTGAAATACATTATATCCCGTTGTGAATTAAAACAGTGTGGATACATTAGTTGCCTTGTGAATTATACTTTGATTTGTGTTTATTCCCTGTGATTCACACTGGGACCCCTTCCTCTTAGTACTAATTGAACCCAGGTCCCAGTGACTATGTTTGGGTAAACCCCGTAATATATAATCTACCTCCCTTCAGGGTCACGTTCAAAGGGGTGGACTTGGTGCTCATATTTGGGTCCAAAAAAGAGGGGGCACTGGATGCCAGAAGAAACTTGCCCAGATAACACAATTTAAGCCCCTTGACCCTTAATTGGCCTGGGACTTCCAAACCTGTGTCCACCCCCGAAGTGAAGACTGTGTGTTGACCAAGAACTCACTGCTAACGTAGGTTGTCAAGGTACGGCATTTGGAGGGTGTAACCGGCACATGTCTTACCACTCAGGCACATTTATTGGTCGGACCACCGCCCTGAATCTGACCCCTGCTGTGTAGGACAATTGAACTTCTGACAAGGGTCACCTGTTCCCACCATGCTGACCCTACAGAGGCTTTTGACATGAGTTACCGGAGGATGCTGTGAGATCTGTGGAAGACGGGGGCTGCTTGGGATGGGGCAGGGATCCTCTCCCGGGAGTGGAGGGGAGACTGGTGGAATAAGGCCAGTCTCCTCTCCACAGTGGAAGGGAGCAGGTGCTGGTGGGATGGGGCCATCCTGCATCTGGGGGCTGTTTGGGATGGGGACAGTGTCCTGTCCCCAGGGGAAGGGGGGCTGGTGGGATGGGGCCAGCCTGTTCTGGGGGCTGGTTGGGGCGTGGTCACCCGGGGGGGGAGGGGACCCTTGGTATGTGGCCAGTCTCCTCTCCCCAGAGGGCCAGGGTGCGATCCCGGGGACCTCTCCTTCTTTGGGGTCCCAGTACACTTTTGTGTGAAGCTGCTGGGGGCTGCCACCGGCTGATTTACAAATGGCCATCTCTTAAAAACACCCCAAGACTCACGTCCTTGTCACCCGGCGCTTCCTTCTATCATTGGTGGAGAACGGGCACGAAGATCAGCAGTGGAGGATGTACAATGACAACACATAGTGCCTCTACAATAGTGAAACCGAGTGTCGTCAATGATGACATAGATTCTCCCCAATGGTGAAACAGAGTGTCTTCAGTGACGGCATATAGTGTCCACAACAATGAAATAAAGTGTCTTCAGTGAGAGTATAGAGTCTCCCTAATAGTGAAATAGAGTGTCTCAAGTGATGGCATACAGTCTATCCAGTAGTGAACTCGAGTGTCTTCAGTGATGGCATAGAGTCTATCCAATAGTGAACTAGAGTTTCTTCAGTGAGGGCATAGAGTCTATCCAATAGTGAACTAGAGTGTCTTCAGTGATGGCATAGAGTCTCCACTGTAGTGAAAGAGTGTCTTCAGTGATGTTATAGAGTCTCACTAATAATGCAATGGATTGTCTTCGGTGAGGACATAGAATCTCCCAGTAGTGAGCTAGAGTGTCTTCAGTGAGGACATAGAGTCTCCACTGTAGTGAAAGAGTGTCTTCAATGATGTTATAGGGTCTCACTAATAATGCAATGGATTGTCTTCGGTGAGGACATAGAATCTCCCAGTAGTGAACTGGAGTGTCTTCAGTGAGGACATAGAGTCTCCACTGTAGTGAAAGACTGTCTTCAGTGATGTTATAGAGTCTCTCTAATAGTATAATAGATTGTCTTCAGTGAGGGCATAGAGTCTCTGCTATACTAAAAGTGTGTGTATCTTCAGCGATTGCATAGAGTATCCAAAATAGTGAAACAGAGTGTCTAACTCTCTGCCCATTGGTCTGAGACCAAGGGCCAGATGCAGGTAAATACTATTTACCTATTCTTAAATACCGAATCATACCGATTCGGTATTTAAGAATAGGTAAATAGTATGTAGGTAATTTTTCGGTAAATTTTACCGAATCTGTCAAATTCGGTATTTACCGAATCGGTATTTACTGATTCGGTAATTGCCATTCATTCCTGTAGGCCTGGAGGCCCATAGGAATGAATGTCAATTACTGAATCGGTAAATACCGATTCGGTAAAAGGAGGAAAACATTGAAGGGTGGCAGGGTGTCACTTTGACACCCTGTTTCACCCAATTGGGTATGGGTGCACATGTTGCAGACATACATGCCTTATGGGCATGTATGTCTGCAACATGGCACTGTTGGAAAAGCAAAAAAATGCTTTTTCAAAGGTTTACATTATTTACCACCAACTTGTAGTTGGTGGTAAATAACGAATCCTTAACTGAGGAATGCACTAACTTGAGTGTGCCCTACATCCTGGATTCGGTAATTTACCGAATCGGTATGTTAAGAATTTGGGCCCAGATGTAGGTAATAGCAATTTACCGAATGGTAAATACCGAATGTTACCGATTCGGTATTTACAATTCGGTAAATGCTATGTAGGTAAATAATTCGGTAAAAATACCGAATCTGTAAGATTCGGTAATTACCGAATCGGTAATTACCGAATTGGTATTTGCCATTGATTCCTATGGGCCTTGAAGCCCATAGGATTCAATAGCAAATACCAATTCGGTAATTACCGAATCGGTAAAATTACCGATTTTACAAGGGGGACAGGGTGTCACTTTGACACCCTGTTGCACCCCTGTTTCGGGCTTGTGTGCCATGTGACACACATACATGCCCTTAGGGCATGTCTGTGTGCCACATGGCACAGGTGTACATGCACACATGTGCATGTACACTGGAATTCGTTATTTACCATGCAATAGTATTACATGGTAAATAACGAATCGGTAATGGCCTGTGGCACTGTTTTCAGTGCCACCTACATCTGTATTTACCGATTTAGTAAATTTACCGATTCTGTATTTTACAGAATCGGTAAATTTACCGATTCTGTATGTTTTGAGGCCCCTACATGCCAATGTCCAAATACCGGTCGGAAACGGCTAAAAATCGGTCTTTTTGGCCGTTTCCGACCGGTATTTGGACACCTACATCTGGCCCTTGGTATTTTACAGAATCCTTAAATTACCGATTCGGTAAAATACTGAATCCTACAAAAATGCCATCTACATCTAAAAAGCCCAATACTGGTCGGTAACGGCCGAAATTGGGTAATTTCGGCCGTTACCGACCGGTATTTGGCTAACTACATCTGGCCCCAGTGGTCATCCAATGGTTTATTGAGACCACCTCGAGACTCAACCATCCCCAGGTTTATCATAGTCCTGATGAGACCCTAGTAGCTGGGAGATAGGGTCGAAACCCGTTGACAAACAAAAAAGACAGACCGGGCCTATGTGTAGATGACACGTTGAGAATTCCCCTCTGTGTCCTTCATTATATTTAACAGATTTGGCTGTCTTTCTGATAAAATATTCAATATACCATAAACGCTTGCACAATTGACCACCGTGTTTCCTTATTTGGTTTTGGTTTTTCTCACTTTGGGTTCTTCATTTAAAAAAAAATCCTTTATCACCCACATATTTACAAATGTTAAGATTGTATAGTTAAACAACCGCAAAGGTGCACCACAATATTCTTCAAGATACAATATTATTAATGAATCGCGGAAAGGTGATGTTTTTCTTGTTTTTTCAAAAAGTCTTTATTTTCAATCGTTAACACCGTACAGCCGACACGTTTTGTCCCGTTGGGACTTCTTCAGGGCTTATTTACTGTAAAGCAATGCTTCCAAGTCAATCTTCCACGTTAAGGGTCTATATGGCGCTATCCATATGTCAGATGTCTTTGTAAAAACTTGATGTAGGCCTTGGCCGGGTCTTCTAAACCGATTAAGATGATAATCTTTTTAAGTCTCAAAAAATCTAAGATGTGGGTGATGCAGACTTCGTGTAGTTGTAAATCAGCTCTGCCACGTAGTAGAGATATGTTTATAGACCATCAAGATAATCTGTATTGAATTCTAATGTCCACTGGATATAAAGATAAGTTAACCACTTTGGACGGAGATGTGGGCACTGGACACCAGTAGGCCGATCGTAATAAATCGTCCTGCAGCCATCCATAGAGCCTTCGTCCTTTCCGAAATCCGCAAACCGATCCACCCAGATTGTATAGTGTTTTGCTAATGAATTACAGTTCTGTTCGGCTGAATCGGATTGAACCATAAGATACAGGCTGCTTCTTTTGAATTAATGTTTACATAGATTAAGCCCCGACAGAATTTTGTCTGTCAAAAAATGGAAAATGAAATGTTGGTACATATTAATTCCACACAGAAAGCTCTTTGTCATTCTCTTAGGCCTTTAAATGAGCTCCATGTGAATGCTTGTTCCAAGGTCTGCTTGGTACCCAGGTTCACTTGGACATCAGGGTTGCTCCTGTTTTTGTTCACCTGATTTAGATCTTGGCGGATGGGTTACTCCGTCCCAATGGTGATGGATAACCCATCCGTAGGAATAAAAAAAGACATTATATCCCAAGGATTTACATTTCGGCGGACGGGATATCCGTTACCGCTGTGATGGAGTAACCATTCCGTCAAGATCTAAATCAGCTCCAAAGTCTCACCAGTGATGGCACAGAGTCACACCATGGATGGCATAGAGTCTCCCCTGTGATGGCATAGAGTCTCCCCTGTGATGGCACAGTCTCACCGGTGATGACACAGAGTCTCCCCAGTGATGGCAAAGAGTCTCCCATGTGATGGCATAGAGTCTCCCCTGTGATGGCACAGTCTCACCGGTGATGACACAGAGTCTCCCCAGTGATGGCACAGAGTCACACCATGGATGGCAGATCCTCACCAGTGATGAAACAGTCTCAAAAGTGATGGTACAGAGTCTCACCAGTATAGGCACGGCATCTGACCAGTGATGGCACAGAGTCTGGCGAGTGATGGCACAGAGTCTCCCCAGTGATGACACAGAGTTTCACCAGTGATGTCACAGAGTCTCACCGGTGATGACACAGAGTCTCCCCAGTGATGGCATAGAGTCTCCCCTGTGATGGCATAGAGTCTCCCCTGTGATGGCACAGTCTCACCGGTGATGACACAGAGTCTCCCCAGTGATGGCACAGAGTCACACCATGGATGGCAGATCCTCACCAGTGATGAAACAGTCTCAAAAGTGATGGTACAGAGTCTCACCAGTATAGGCACGGCATCTGACCAGTGATGGCACAGAGTCTGGCGAGTGATGGCACAGAGTCTCCCCAGTGATGGCACAAAGTCCCCTCAGTGATGGCACAAAGTCTCCTCAGTGATGGCATAGAGTCTCACCAGTGATGGCACAGTCTCCCCTGTTATGACACAAAGTTTTGCTAGTGATGTCACATAGTCTCACTAGTAATGCCATAGAGCCTCTCCATTGATGACATAGAGTCTCCCCAGTAATGACACAGTCTCACCAATGATGGTACAGAGTCTCACCAGCAATGGCAGATTCTCACCAGTAATGACACAGAGTCTCACTAGTGGTGATGCAGAGTCTCACCAGTGGGGATGCAGAGTCTCACCAGTGGTGACACAGTGATTACACAATGTCTCACCAGTGATGGCACAGAGTCTCACGAGTGATGGCAGATGATTCTCACCAGTGATGACACAGCCTCACTAGTGGTGACACAGAGTCTCGCACAGAGGCTCTCTATTGATGACATAGAGTCTCACCAGTGATAACACAGAGGCTCAACAGTGATGTCACAGATAATCACCAACAATGGCACAGGGTCTCACCAGTAATAACACAGAGTGTCAGCAGTGATGACACAGACTCTCTTTTAAAAAAAATATATATATATTTATTGAGATATAAGGTGCATTTCAGAATAAGCAAATACATATACAGAATCAATGTTCAAAGTTCCTTGTGAAAGAGAAAACGGTAAGAAAAAAAAAGATTTTTTTTTATACATTAATCTATAGCATAAGATAATCCAGGCTCATATAGTTCATACCCGAACATGCCAAATAGAAAAAGAGGTAAAATTAGAGCCAGTATGCCTAATAAAACTATGACATGAAAATTCAACGTCTTAATTCCCTCCATTTTTTAAGGGGTGCCCAGATGTTTCTGCCCATTTCCTGAGCTTTCTTGCCCTTGAATTCATATAAGCACGCCTCTATATTGTGCATACCTAGTAGCCTAGCAAACCACATCTGGAATGTGGGCGCAGTGGGATCCTTCCAACCAGCAGAAATAGGAATACGTAGTACTGCCGCTGAGATGAAAACCAGGGCTTCAGCATCGCCCCCCACCTTTAATTTGCAGTCCGTCCTTAATAAAATCAGTGTAGGGGATAGATCGATTTTATGATCTAGCAGCCCCTCCAAAAACAGCTGTATCTCCCTAAGGATTGGAACAAGGTTAGGGCAATGATAGAACATATGCAGTAAATCTGCGGGACCCGTATTACATCTGGGACATTTATCATCTTCCCTTACCCCCCAAGTAAATAATTTCGCGGGGGTATAGTATAAATTAAATAGGGTCTTATAGTGTTGGGCCTTCAGATTTGATGACCAAAATATTTTTTTATTCAGAAGTAAAGCGAGATCCAGGTCAACATCCGGGTCCCCTAACTTCCGAGCCAGTGTAGTTTCGTTTTTTTCCAGGTCGTCCTGAAGGCCCAGCTGCAGATAGTTATACCCTATTCTTATTTTTCTACCCCCTTTTCTTAAATACTCAACTATTGGGCTGGCTGGAGGCAGAGAGATCCTTGGTCTGATTGCCCGCAGTGTTTGATCAATTTGGGCATATAAAAAACCCACTGGTTTGATGGGATACCAAATTTCTGCTGTATCATATCAAAGCCAAGGATATCATCCCCTATCATAATGTCCCCCAAACACTCCACCCCACCCTCCTTCCATAGTCAGCAGTTGCCATTCTGGCCTAAATGGGGGAGGAGGCTGGAATTCCAAAGATTGCAATTACCATTTATTTTAGGGATATTCAGAAGTTTCCCAACGGCCTTCTAAGTCCCCCACACCCCTTCCATAATCTTATATCTGGCTCTCTTATAATACCTCTGGTCCACTTCACACATTAGTAGCCCAAGAGCCTTCCTTCCCAATAGGAGCTCAAAAATGGAAGGGGGTGCGTGATTTTCGGACTGACCTTCTAATGCATTAGGATCAGATTGAAACAGTATATTCATATGTACCAATAGGCAGGTCCAATGATAGAGCCTAAGATTCGGCATAGCCAAGCCTCCTCTGACCAACGGTAACGACATACGGTCAATCGAGCGTCTGGTCTTGCCATACTGCCAAATAAACCGTATGAAGACCGATTCTATTCTCCTAATTATCCTTTCTTCGAAATATAACACTTTAGGGAACATGGTTATTTTTAAAACATTAACCCTTCCGATCAGGGAAAGGTGCAGCACATCAATTCTTTTCAGTTCAGTTTCAGTAGATGCAATAAGGGGCAATTAATTATCTACAATGATCTTATCCACCGAGGCATTCACCCTTACCCCCAGATACACAGCTGAGTCTACAAACCTTTGATCTGTCTTGGTGATGTTATTTGTGCAGATTATCTGGGTTTTTTCCTCATTCAGCCGATAACCAGACTGCCCCCCGAAATCCTTAGCTAGTTGAGACAGCTCTGGCATAGCTTGATGAGGGTCCGTGGTTATTATTGCTAAATCGTCACCGTAAACTAACAATTTTGTGGTGAAACCATTAAGCACCACTGGGCTAATCTGTTGGGAGGCTAACATTTTCTGGATGAGAGGGTTAACTCTCAGGCAGAAAATGGCTGCTGTAAGAGAGCCCTAGGGAGGAGCTCCGGGGGCTTGGGATCTCCAATTTTGGATTAAATCCCTGAACATCCCCTAATTCACGACCCTACACCAAGCGGAACCATTGCTGTATGTTGTATCAGCGAAACGAACATAAATGAAGCAAGACGCCGGAGTGAATCATTTACCTGGGCGGTGGACAAGTCGGACTCCGAGGCTGACCTGAGGCTGACTCCTCTCCACGGACTCCTCTGACGACCCCCAAGATGCGGACCATCAGCAGCACCCACAACGGACATCCCGAAGGATGTATGCGAGCCTGAGGACTCGGAGGAGAACGATCGGCGGCGGCCGGTAGGCTCCGGTGCCCATGATCATAGACTGTCCAGCTCGGAAGGCGGAGCTGGGAGACCTCGGAAACGGACAAAAAGGTAGGATCCTCCGCATCCCCAGCGCGGCCCCACCAGTTGAGAGCTCCCCGAGACCACAACTCGCCGACTATAGGCATTTGGAAAAAAAACGGGGAATCACTGCTACTGGGATTAAAGAAATGCGGCTCGCCTGTCCTTAAAATGGCGGCCGCATAGGACCATCTCACTCTTCCACCTACTGTACTCACGCTGGAGACACAGACAGCGAGAAAGGACTGGCGACCTGAGCCAGGGATAGAAGACCTCCATAACCCGACCGAACAGACAGTGAAAAGGGACCAACTACTCTTTACAGTTGAATTGAAATAGGACTGGCACCGAGGGAGAAAAGATACTTCCCAGAACCCACCTAACTCGGTAAAGGAATCTGTAAAAGGACTAAGATAATCAAGAGAAAGGAGAACTCCCAGAAGCCTCTCAACTGATAAGGATAATTGGCAAATGCACAAACAAGTCATGGAGTGGAAAGAAAGAAGGGACTAAGAGAAGCAAAAGGAACCAACCAACTTCAAAAAGAAAAGTAGAAAGAAAGATAGGACCAAGGAAAGTAAAAAGGGAATAACAACTTCAAGAGAAAAGAGAGAAAACCCTCCCCCCTCGCAGGAATTAATCAGGGAGAATCTTGGCTGACTTCGTGTACTGGTTACTGATCTCAGGACAACTACCTATCTCAATCAGAGATAGTCAATTAATTAATTAATTTACCCTTAACCGACTACAATTATCTACTAATTACATACTAGAATAAAGCAGCACAACTAATAAGGATTAACGAACCAAAGGAACAAATTAAAATTGTATGTTGTAAGTCAATTGAACCTACGATATCTCCCACGTATACAAAGGTGTATCACTAATAGCAAACTATTCCACTAAGGAGCTATTACCTCCACCTCGTAACAATAGGACTTAGTTACTACATTGTTACAACCACCAAGATACTCCAGCTGGGAACTACTCATTACATAACGTTCAATTGACCCCTGCAAATCCCCAAGGTGTAGCGAAAATGGATGGTAGTCACCAAGGATCGACTGGGTCCTATGCAAAGAGCATAGAATACCCTGCAACGCTATCCAAAAATGCTGCCAAAAAACTCAAACACTATACCTTGAGAAAAAACCCGGACATACTGTTCTCTGACCCATATTTTGACAATGTCAAAGGCATCATGATGAATGATCTTATTTTCTACACAGACAAAACAGCCAAATGGCGCAACGCCCTTTCAAATATGCTGTTCACTAAATCTATAAAAAACATACCATATGGCATAAAGATAACGACCACATTAACCAAAAGAAGCAAGACAGAATTATGCATCACTATGTATAAAACGGGAATAGTGCTGATACAAGCAAGCAACAGAGAACTCGAGAAATTCGAGTTAACCTTTCAAAACTTGAAGGAATACATTGAAAGACCAAACCACCAAAATAACTTGAAACCACCAGACTGCACGCTTGAAAATAACGACTCCAATACTAGAGACATCATTCCAACTGACGACCATAACAACCAAACTGCTATCACCGAAGACGTAACCGACAACAAGATGGTAATTACAGAGATGGAGATAGAAAGGATAACGCTGGCCACTATTCCTGGAAACAAAGTGAAGAATCGGGCTCCAAGGAAAGTACCGCTGACGCCAACGCACAACTCCACTGCGCCTGAAGAAGAGTGTACCCCAGCCCCAAGCGAGTCCCGCATGGATGCCAACGAAATGAAAAAGACAAATGATTTCGACCTCCTCCAGCCTCCACCGAATGCTAGTCCTGAGTCCCACAGATCCCTATCCACAAAAAGACCCCTCACATCCCATAACATAAGTTCTAATGGCGACATCTCGAATAGAGCCAGAAATCACAAACAATCTAAGGTTATTAAGAAAAGATGTGTGGCAGTGAGAACAGATCACTCACGGAGAAGAGCAAACTGCAATACTCATCCTATCAGACCTATCGCACATAAGAAATCATCCCGAACACAGAAAGAAGTCTTTGAGCTCCAGAAGCTCGTAGGCAACTTGACACAAAACTCGATAAAAATCTCACAGACAATTGGGAAAATCTGGGAGATGGCATTAAGTACGCACACCAAGGTCTCACACATCCAGAATCTGGTACTCAGACCCAGCAGACCTATCAGGACTAAGCCCCTGTCAAATGAAGAAGCTCTGGCCTTACTCGAATCGTATGAACAACCTGCCTGCAATAGGGAGGAGAAGATCAAAACAGTACCTATTGGCTCTAACAGAATGTACAGAAAGAATGACAGGAAAGCAATTCACCAAAACTTACAACATATTCAGCTAACTGATTCCAAATCCGATAGTGAAAAACTCGTTAAAGCACAGAAACCCCTGAATTGCCTTCTACTTAACTGTCGCTCGGCGACTAAACACGCATCAGACATAGCTGCCCTCATCATTAATAAGGAAATTGACCTGGCCATCCTCACCGAAACATGGCTCAATGAATCTTCTTCTCCTACCATGGATCTCTTAATACCCCCACAATACAACATCGTCAGATTAGATAGACCAAAGAATGTGGGAGGAGGCATAGCTTGCATTCACCGCGCAGAGATTGAGGTCTGCCAATTCCAATCTGACCCCCTAGAATCCTGCGAATACCTTGGTATTAAGGTGAGAACACCAAATAATCAAAACTGCAACTTGCATGCATTCTACCACCCACCAGGAGAGAACGCAAAGTTCACTGAGCAACTGATGGAGATCATAACGACCAACTCTAATTCGGAGGTCAATAACATATTCCTGGGCGACTTTAACCTCCACTGGGATGACGGCAATGACAAACTGGTCAACTCGCTCAAAGACTTCCTCAGTGAGCTAAAACTTATACAATCTTGCAACCAACCCACTCACTCACATGGAGCGACCTTAGACTGGATTATTGCAAGAAAGGATGAGGCATCAATCCTCGCTATAGACCCATGTGATTGGTCGGACCATCATACCATAACATTCGCGTTACCTACAATGAAAAAGGGCAGGACCGTGCAACCACGCAATCTCAAGAAACTGATCAGAGACACAAAAGAGGCGAATATCGAACTACTGGTCGAAAGGTGTGAGACAGACCTGAAGCCACCCAACAATAAGCAGAATGTTAATGAGCTGACGGACCACTACCTAACCTCAATTGGCAATATCGTTAATGATACCATGCCCCAAAAACTGAAAAAAGTCTCAGAGAAACCAAAAAACCCTTGGTTCAATGAGTCATTGAATGAGGATAGGCGCAAACTGAGAATGGCCGAAAGGAAATGGAGACAGCATCCCTCCTCCCCCGAACTGAAAGCCCTCAGAAAAACAAGAAAAGAATATAACAAAAGGATAATCAACTCCAAAAAAGAATTTATCAGATCTGAATTGGACAGTGCCTTAAATAGACCACGAAAGCTCTTCGAGATTTTAAAACAACAGTCGAATAAACTGGCCAAAACGGTTCAAGAGAAGACAAAAACACCCATAAGCTGCGAGGAATTCTCTGCACACTTCACGGAAAAATCCAAAGTGCTAGAAGTTGAACTCACACATGCAGCAACTAACATTATGACCCTTCCTCCACCTAAAAATGAGGCCAATGTCTCAGCAGAGGGTCTTCAATAAAAAAATAGGGCGAAATGGGACACATTTGAATTATACGACCAGGGAAAAATCGCCAAAACGCTGGCGGAACTTAAGCCAAACAACCACTACCAGGACCCTCTACCGGGAAAATGTGTAAGAGAAATCAGCCACACTCTAGTTCCGATATGGACCGATATAATAAATGCCTCACTTGCACAAGGGACCCTCCCTGACTGCCTAAAAACAGGGCAGATAATGCCCATCCTCAAAAAACCGACGGCTGACGCAACTGACCCGAACAACTATCGACCAGTGACCAACATCCCTATACTGGCCAAACTCATTGAGAAATGCGTGCAGGGCCAACTAAGCCAACACATCGCTAAATTTTCGCTACTTGACGATTGCCAATCGGGATTCAGAACTGGTCACAGCACTGAAACTGCGATCCTGCATATTGTTGATGACGCCCTACAAGCCCTAGACCGAAATCAAACATGCTTACTGATCCTCCTAGACCTGTCATCAGCTTTTGACACGGTAAAGCATGAATTGCTAATGACCAGACTACAAGACAGGATGGGTCTGTCAGGGAACGTGCTGAAATGGTTCAATTCTTTCCTACAGAACAGGACTCAACGATACCTAGTTAACCAAGCAATCTCCGCCCGAGCCCCAATGCAATCGGAGTTCCACAAGGATCAACGCTCTCCCCAGATCTATTCAACTTATATGTTGAACCTCTCACGGAGATCCTTCAAGAATCACAGGTATCCTATCATATGTACGCAGACGACACGCAACTATACATAAAAATAGCCTCCCTTGACAGGGGCGGTGGGTGAGATTTCAAAGTGGTGGGGCGCAAACTAATTAGCATACAGCACCGTAGCGAGCGAGCGCAGCGAGCGAGCCCGAACCCCAAAAGGGGAGTTTGGGGTGATTACCCCCCCCCAGAAAATTTTGAAAAAAAAGAAGAAAAATCGTGCATTTTCAAGCAAATTTGAGAAAGCAGGAAGGTTAATAAAGCAATTGTGAAAGTGCAGTTATTACATTAATAGATGGCATAACATAGGTAGCTGCTTATTCAGTATTACCACAGAGCTTCATACATTCTGTCCTATTATGCTCAGGTGCTGAATTCAGACTATAAGACTTTCATGGAAATCTCAGCTCTAAGAGTAGAAGAAGTTACACAGCAGTGTAATGGTTGCCAGGTTCGTTCCGCAGGAGCGTCAGGAACTTGAAGAAAAGTCCACAGTCTTCCCCTACGGCCTTCCGACTCTATTAGACTCTAGAGTAACGAATGGCACGCAAGGGGAAAACAGGGAAACAAAACAAGGAAAGGCGGGGGAAGAAAAACAGTCTTACAATATACTGAACATTAGACTCTAGAGTAACGAATGGCAAGCAAGGGGAAAACAGGGAAACAAAACAAGGAAAGGCGGGGGAAGAAAAACAGTCTTACAATATACTGAATATAAAAGAGGCAGCGCAATGCGCTGTTACCGTGATTCTGGTTGAGCTGAGCTTTGTACACACTTCACATAGGTCCACGCAAGTACCCCAAATATAAATGGTATAAAGGTTTTCGCAATTTTCCAAGGGGAAAGTTTTGATAGGCAACACAAGCAACGAATCGTTCACCCTGCGGGAGACAGGTCCGGCCAGTGAACAAAGGTGAGCAAATCTGTGTAGTCTCCAAGTAGAACAAACACTACAAAACTTTTAAAAACAGAGATAACAATGCATTTCTTACCTCAATCAGAATTTTTTGTATTCAACCAACAAGTAGCAGCATTCACTTTTTGTAAAGGAAATCCGCACGTCTGTCTTTCAGTGTAGCAAACTTGTCAATTACTTGCATATTGAAGTCCGGTATCTTTTGGACTAGCTTGCTCTCTACAGACAGCATCGCCAAAGCATTTAGTCTTTCCTCTAGCATGGTGTTTCTGAGGAATGTCTTTATACGCTTTAAGGCTGAAAAACATCGTTCAGCTTCTACTGTTGTCATTGGAGTCGTAATCACAATTTTGAGTAAAGTCACTGTCTCTGTAAGTGAGTTTTCCATATGCAGTTTATGAATTAACCCCAGCAAACTCAAGGCGCTTGTGGCCTTCCGGTACACAGGCATTCCGTAGAGTACAGTTAACTCAGTTCTCAACTGCTCTTTTTTGAGCATGGGATATGCTTCCGCAGCCTGATTCAGAGCACGCTCAGGGAAGGATTCATCATATTGTGCAAACTCTTTACTTTGGAATAAAGTGGCAGCCACCAAATGTTTTGTGAATGAAAAACGTTCTTTTGCCTGCACAATTACAATGTCACATATCTCCTTTCCAATTCGTACCAGAGAGGTGATGTTTTGTCTGCGGTTTGCAAAAATAGAATGCTCTGGCAGTTTGCTCTCCAAATCGTCAACCCCATCTCTCACTTTCATTATCTTTTGTACAAATGCAGATGTAACGGCTTTCACAGAGACAGTATCTATGTCTTTTAGTTGTAACCGATCGTATAATGCATCAACATGGGTCATTATGTCATGGAATAAAAACAGCAAGAACTGAAACTCTTTGTCTTGTAGTGTTCTAAGAAAGCCATGGGCTTCATTCTGACTTGTGCGATCAAAGTCTTCTCTGGATGATATGGCGTAAAAACATTTCTCAAGGCCCTCCCTGTCTTCAAAGATTAAGTTGACTGTACGAATGTGAAAGTTCCAACGAGTTGAGGATCCCCTTGGTACGCTTTTGTCCACAATCTCATGAAGGGCTTCTGTTCTTTTGGGGGAACGTGTGAAGAATGCGGCTATGCCTACGATATCCTGAAAGAAAACTCGTGTCTCTCTGATCTTTGATACCGCCTGTTGCATAATAAGATTGAGTTGGTGGGCATAACAGTGCACAAAATGAGCATTAGGCTACACATCTCGAATTCGTTTCTGTACTCCACCAAGGTTTCCACTCATTACGGATGCACCATCATAGCTTTGTGCGATAAGTTTTTGTTTTTGAGGCAAGTCCGGGAAAATTAGGTCCAGTTGACACAGTATAGCTTCAGTGATGGTTGCTGCACTAGAGTCTTTTAAATGTGTGAACCCAAAAAACCTCTCCACAATGTTTCTGTCACTGTCAAGGTACCGAAACACTAACACGGACTGTGTTTTAGTGGCCACATCAGTGGTGTCATCAGCCTGAATAGCCACAAAGTCTGTGTTTCGCAACTCTTGCACAATATGGCTTTTTATAATTTCGAGCATACAGTCAAGGAGTTCATTTTGTATTGTATTAGAGGTGCCCTTAAAGACTGTAGCACGTGCTAAATGTGTTTCCAAATCCTTGTCTATGGTTGACATTAAATCCACTAGGCCTCGGAAGATACCAGGTTTTGAGGAAGTTTCTGATTTGTCATGGCCTCGCAATGCCAGTTCGAAAGCCCCACAGAAACGAATGCAATCAATGATCCTGGATAGATTTTGTCTGTTCCTATCAACAGCTTCATTGTGTTTTTGAATGGATTTGCGATATGCATCATTTATCTGCTGCTCAATTGGTGCGTCTTCCCCCAACATTCCCAGTCTTGTCAGGTTTTCCAGATGATTTCTTGTGAGCGCATGCTTCTTTATTTTTTCAGCGATGTGCTTCAGGTCAACCATTCCTTGCCGTGTCCAAGAAAAGTCACCACCAAACAGCAAGCAGGGGAAGCAGAACAGAGAATTTTTTATAGGGCACCCTGTAAGCCAATCAGCTTTTTTGTACCAGGCATTTGAGAATGTTCGTTTTGACATTTTTCCTCTGTCCTGGGTAGTTTGCTGTAGATTTATTTCAGGCTGATGAGGTCCTAATTGCTTTATCTGTAGTTTTTGTTCAAGTGGCCGTGACTGGAATGACCTTGCAATCAGCTCTTGTACTGTATTCATGATGGTGTGTTGCTGGCCTTACCAATATATATATATTAAAGAAACCTGTCAATAATCAAAATACAACGTATAAGGTGCAGTGCAATAATATGAAATGTCAGTACAAATACAAAATACAGCCATACTGCCTCCTGCCTCTCTGTGCCATAGTGGTCGCTGGAGGCACTGAAAGAGACACTGGAGAGTGACCACATACTACATAGCCCTAACTCCCATGTACAAAAAATATATAGCATCAGTTTCCTTACCTTTAACACTGGTCACTGGTGTTTGCTGGGTTGTAGCCGGGGTCGGGTGAGAGAGCAGCAAAGGAGAAGTTTGTTGTCCTCTGGTTGTTTGCTGATAAACCTGTCAATAATCAAAATACAACGTATAAGGTGCAGTGCAATAATATGAAATGTCAGTACAAATACAAAATACAGCCATACTGCCTCCTGCCTCTCTGTGCCATAGTGGTCGCTGGAGGCACTGAAAGAGACACTGGAGAGTGACAACATACTACATAGCCCTAACTCCCATGTACAAAAAATATATAGCATCAGTTTCCTTACCTTTAACACTGGTCACTGGTGTTTGCTGGGTTGTAGCCGGGGTCGGGTGAGAGAGCAGCAAAGGAGAAGTTTGTTGTCCTCTGGTTGTTTGCTGATAAACCTGTCAATAATCAAAATACAACGTATAAGGTGCAGTGCAATAATATGAAATTTCAGTACAAATACAAAATACAGCCATACTGCCTCCTGCCTCTCTGTGCCATAGTGGTCGCTGGAGGCACTGAAAGAGACACTGGAGAGTGACCACATACTACGTAGCCCTAACTCCCCATGTAAAAAAATATATAGCATCAGTTTCCTTACCTTTAACACTGGTCACTGGTGTTTGCTGGGTTGTAGCCGGGGTCGGGTGAGAGAGCAGCAAAGGAGGAGGTTGGGGGTCCTCTTCTTGTTTGCTGATAAACCTGTCAATAATCAAAGTACAACGCATAAGGTGCAGTGCAATAATATGAAATGTCAGTACAAATACAAAATACAGCCATACTGCCTCTCTGTGCCATAGTGGTCGCTGGAGGCACTGAAAGAGACACTGGAGAGTGACCACATACTACGTAGCCCTAACTCCCCATGTAAAAAAATATATAGCATCAGTTTCCTTACCTTTAACACTGGTCACTGGTGTTTGCTGGGTTGTAGCCGGGGTCGGGTGAGAGAGCAGCAAAGGAGGAGGTTGGGGGTCCTCTTCTTGTTAGCTGATAAACCTATCAATAATCAAAGTACAACGTATAAGGTGCAGTGCAATAATATGAAATGTCAGTACAAATACAAAATACAGCCATACTGCCTCTCTGTGCCATAGTGGTCGCTGGAGGCACTGAAAGAGACACTGGAGAGTGACCACATACTACGTAGCCCTAACTCCCCATGTAAAAAAATATATAGCATCAGTTTCCTTACCTTTAACACTGGTCACTGGTGTTTGCTGGGTTGTAGCCGGGGTCGGGTGAGAGAGCAGCAAAGGAGGAGGTTGGGGGTCCTCTTCTTGTTTGCTGATAAACCTGTCAATAATCAAAATACAACGTATAAGGTGCAGTGCAATAATATGAAATTTCAGTACAAATACAAAATACAGCCATACTGCCTCCTGCCTCTCTGTGCCATAGTGGTCGCTGGAGGCACTGAAAGAGACACTGCAGAGTGACCACATACTACATAGCCCTAACTCCCATGTACAAAAAATATATAGCATCAGTTTCCTTACCTTTAACACTGGTCACTGGTGTTTGCTGGGTTGTAGCCGGGGTCGGGTGAGAGAGCAGCAAAGGAGGAGGTTGGGGGTCCTCTTCTTGTTTGCTGATAAACCTGTCAATAATCAAAGTACAACGTATAAGGTGCAGTGCAATAATATGAAATGTCAGTACAAATACAAAATACAGCCATACTGCCTCCTGCCTCTCTGTGCCATAGTGGTCGCTGGAGGCACTGAAAGAGACACTGGAGAGTGACAACATACTACATAGCCCTAACTCCCATGTACAAAAAATATATAGCATCAGTTTCCTTACCTTTAACACTGGTCACTGGTGTTTGCTGGGTTGTAGCCGGGGTCGGGTGAGAGAGCAGCAAAGGAGGAGGTTGGGGGTCCTCTTCTTGTTAGCTGATAAACCTATCAATAATCAAAGTACAACGTATAAGGTGCAGTGCAATAATATGAAATGTCAGTACAAATACAAAATACAGCCATACTGCCTCTCTGTGCCATAGTGGTCGCTGGAGGCACTGAAAGAGACACTGGAGAGTGACCACATACTACGTAGCCCTAACTCCCCATGTAAAAAAATATATAGCATCAGTTTCCTTACCTTTAACACTGGTCACTGGTGTTTGCTGGGTTGTAGCCGGGGTCGGGTGAGAGAGCAGCAAAGGAGGAGGTTGGGGGTCCTCTTCTTGTTTGCTGATAAACCTGTCAATAATCAAAATACAACGTATAAGGTGCAGTGCAATAATATGAAATTTCAGTACAAATACAAAATACAGCCATACTGCCTCCTGCCTCTCTGTGCCATAGTGGTCGCTGGAGGCACTGAAAGAGACACTGCAGAGTGACCACATACTACATAGCCCTAACTCCCATGTACAAAAAATATATAGCATCAGTTTCCTTACCTTTAACACTGGTCACTGGTGTTTGCTGGGTTGTAGCCGGGGTCGGGTGAGAGAGCAGCAAAGGAGGAGGTTGGGGGTCCTCTTCTTGTTTGCTGATAAACCTGTCAATAATCAAAGTACAACGTATAAGGTGCAGTGCAATAATATGAAATGTCAGTACAAATACAAAATACAGCCATACTGCCTCTCTGTGCCATAGTGGTCGCTGGAGGCACTGAAAGAGACACTGCAGAGTGACCACATACTACATAGCCCTAACTCCCATGTACAAAAAATATATAGCATCAGTTTCCTTACCTTTAACACTGGTCACTGGTGTTTGCTGGGTTGTAGCCGGGGTCGGGTGAGAGAGCAGCAAAGGAGGAGGTTAGGGGTCCTCTTCTTGTTTGCTGATAAACCTGTCAATAATCAAAGTACAACGTATAAGGACGGCTAAACTTAATTCAATCTTTTGCTGAGTTCATCCCCCGCCATACACACTTGCCCCTTTATCTCCCCCCTGCAGGTTCTTTTTCACCCCTCTTTTCTCCCTCTTCTGTCACGCTCCCTCCTCCCTTTCCTACCTTTCTTTCTCTTGACGCGGGTCAATGATTGATGATAAAAAAATAAGTCCCGGGAGTCTAAAAATGAGTGCTGGTGGGCCCCCACCTGCAAGCACCGGCTCACATTAAGCACTGATCTCCAGTAAACAGTGGGCTAAATATCTGTTACCTTGGACCGTGCATGTCACAAACTTACAAATGGATACATCAGTCGCACAGGGAGTGAAGTGTCAAACGCACCGACACTGTGGGCTGCTTTTCAGCGAGCGGAACATTTGTCACATGGAGACCGTGTAACCCACTGACTCACTTGTTAATTCATCACAAAACTGCGCTGTGTACCTGTCACACAACGGGCGGCTTAGCTCTCACAGTACACAATGTATACATCTTTAATATCGTGGGCACCCTGTTTCTCACAAGCTCGGCTGTGTATGTAAATGTAAATGTGCTAGACTTGTAAAGCACACAGCTGCCCGTAAGCGTCCCGGCGCTTGCTTAGGGAACCCGTCCTGGTATTCCCCTGTGAGAAACCCCGGCAGGGTGTCCACAAGGTGAAAGCCAGTCATCCCGCCGCGAGGGGCCGTAGTGGAGATTAAGCAAGCTATTGCCCAGAGTCGCAGAGTGTGACCCGTGAGTTGAGTAGGCACCAGAGCGAGAATTGTCGAGTCCGTGGAATTTTTGAGCCCGAGACCCGCCGAGGCTGGGAATCGAACCCTGGTCCACGGTCGATCTCAGCTTCCGGGTCTGCCGCCTCTAACCACTGAGCCACGCTTCTCCCTATTAGTCATTAGTCACACATTATACTGCACCTCCCTGCTATATTTTAGTGGCTTAGAGTAAAATGACACCCCACACCAGTCATGGTGTGGACAGAAACACCTGCATCCCCGCCATTTGTGCACAACCGCCAATATACCTTCCACGTAGCACCTCGCGCCCCATAGTGCTATGCATCTGCTACACCTTATGTAATGTTGTTGTGTAACTGTAATGTGCTTGGTATCTTACACACTAGGTCGTGTAACCATCTAGTTCTCAGGCACACACACACACATACAATTTCTCCGACACTTAGAGGAGAGGCGACTTCCAAGTGTGCCACTGCCAAGGTTTCATCATTGGGTCTGCAAACAGCAAAGCAACCAGGCCTTTAGTGGGCAGGGTCCTGCCGGTTCTCACACCGACAGTTCTAAAATAGTAGATGCTGAGTCGGGCCACTATACGGCTCTCCATTTTTGCTCTCACCCTCCAGGTATAAAGAAAAAACTCTGGAGCACCACCCTTTCCTGCCTTTGATGTAACTTCGAAGCACCTCGCCTTTCATAATCTCATCATTTCAGAAGTGAAGTATTTTCAATATTATATACAACAAAACCAAAGTTGTTGCTTATTTAGCTCATGCAACTAACAATTATTGGCAAAGCCAATGGTCCTGGCTTGTTGTAGGTATAGTGTTACATGCTGAATTATATATCTGGATGCAATGACAGAATCAGCAAAATACCAGTCTATTGCACTATTCTAAGCACAGGTTTTTAGCTTAGGTGTCTATAAGTCCACCATTAATTACACAGACCACGCCCCTTTGAATGACCCCCTGTATTTTCATTCCACTTAAAGCCATGGAAGCAACAATAACGCGCTAGAAACTGGGGTTCGTGTGCCTCATAAAAACACCATATTAATATAACATTTCAAACAAAGCTCTTCTGCATCTCTAGACCCAATACGATCCTTCCTGATGTTCTCACCTTATTCCCCCTCATGACAGTGAAACAAGGAGTAGATCCATGACAATATTGCCAAGTTATCCTGGGTACAGAACACAAGGCACAGAAATAGGAAACTAATTGGGCAGAAGAACCGATACAGACAGGGTGAAGATTAAATATGCCCTACAGATGGGATAAACACACAGGAGCAGACAATACTTTGAAATGCGTTGGCATAGAGACAACAAACCAAATTGACCCATACTCTCTCAAACTTACTGACAAATCTTTTGGAGAAGGGATCACATTAGAACCATGCAGATTCAAGGAGTGACTTGTACAGAAGTTCCACCTTACATAACCTATTTCATAAACATTTGCTTAGGACTACTCACTTGACCATGCTCACGTGTTGAGTAAAGTGAGGCAAAACATCACAAGAAACAACCTCCTTTACAAAGCACTCTCCATTCCAAATGACAAACCCTCAAAATACAGCCAAATGCCTGCACCTCTGTAACGGGGTCAAGTATGTTGCACAACTTCCGATGCAAAAAAATGCATGACATTACAACATACCTTACCAATAACATAATTGTATCACTATATTATCAATATACTTAGAAAAACAGGTATCTTCTAGAAGAGACAGATAGGGCTGCAATCACGTGAGCCATTACTGGAGCAAAACAAGATTACAGGAACTCTAATTGAAAGTGGCATCTAAAGCCAATAGACACAATCTGCAAGTCCTGCAATATTCTGTAGTAAGAACAACAGTGCTTAACCTTTCAAGCCGGGCACATGTTTTTCTGGAGTTGGAGATGTACACTGGTTACAGAAAAACGAATAGCACACACATTGGACAGGCCATATTCACAAGCTGATACATAGACGTCTTTAACTTGCACAACTTTTGACCAATAACATTGGGTTTACCTCTAAGTAATGGTACATGCCCAGGTTCCTCATGACTAGGATGAGTGTCTCATTTCCTTGAATGCATATCTAGTACTGATCCCCTTCCAGCATTACCGATTCAATCCTTTACCCAGACCAACTATCAGTGTTCCCTCATCATAATCACCATCATCAGCAACGAAATAATCAAATTGTATTTCTAAAACAATATATACCAAGAGCATTCATGGATCAAAGACATGGGGCATTAGTACATGGGCATTATAGACTTTGGCATTTGTAATGCCACATATGTTATGTATCCCGGCCGTCAAACTTTAAATGAGGCCTATAATGTTTTTGTAATCCTGCTACATTGGAGTAACTGATCATTGAGTTTTAGATGGTCTGGTAATAACTTCGACAAAGTGAAAGGCCAGGCAGGAAATTCTCACTCACTTGCAGAGGCCTTCTTTATACTGGGTGGAGCTAAGAAATCTGTACTGCTAAATCTTAGGGGCTCGAAGGATGATAAATGTATAAACTATTTTTCAGATAGTCAGCAGTTGCACTGTATATTATTTGATGGGCCAGGATTTTATTCAGATTTATATAGCACAAAATCAGACCAAAGACATTGGGGTGCTTTACATTAGCACCATATTACTTTACACAAGATCGATTTTTTTTTTTGAAAGGCACAGGGAGAGTAAGTGATTTGCCCAGAATCACAGGATGTTGAGCCGAACCTGGGACTCGAACCTGGTGACCCAGTTTCAAAGTTGTCCACTCTGGCACTTAGGCCACATCTCCTATCACCGTCTTGGTCGACCACAATATAGCAAACATAAATGCTGCGAAATCACTAGATTCTTACTACAAAGAAAACTCAATCAAACTCGTATAAATGTGTTATCTAATAGGGCCTAATAACATTTGAAATCAGATTTTAAGCACCTCACTCAGGGCTGACCTAAACTGCTAAAGACCTCAAACAGTGTCCAGACTTGTCACGTGTATAGATCATCTCAAACCTCCACTTCTGCACCACACACTAAAAGGAATGCATATTGAAGCTGAAACTGAGTCATTTCACACTGCACTGCATCATACCAGAGCTCTCCATGGCGGCTCTCCAAACTACTTTTCCTTTAAACTAACCCGCTCTGCCGGTCAGCAGTGTCAGAGAAATGCCAACAGGTAAAACCTTCGACGCTCAGGCCTGTACATGCATGGTAGTTCCAAAAATCGTGCGTATTAGTGTTAGTGTAAGAGAGACTAGAGAGACTGTGTGGATGGAATTTGCAGGTTTTCCTTTCCACTTTGTTTACTCATAAGTATGTGTTTCACGTTTTCAGTATTCTGGTCAACCTGACAGGCCAAAATATTAATCCACTTGCTGTACATTGCCCAATCAGGCTGTGCGACATGCTCAAACCTTACGAAACATGGAAAAACAACAGTCGAGCTTCAGGCACATTTAATGAGGGGAATTCCACCTGTTGGCACAATACCCAGAGGTGGCAGAGCTCCAGATCCATTGGAGTGGAATGGTACTGTTTAATCCTCCAGCATGAATTGACGTGTTCCTGGCATCCCCAAATGACACCCAATACCTTCTATAAATCATGAGTATGTAACATTTTAAGTAGTACAAGTAAACTAAACCACTGCAGTGGAACTTGAGGGTTTATCATTCAGTAAATGTCGACAGAAACTTCCATTAATTAGTAGCTTTGAAGTTCTCTTATTGAATATATATGCCATGTCAAACTGAAACACTGCAGTGCAGTGGACTGAAACATTCAAGTGCTAATGCGAGCGCGAGCACCTTAAACACAAATTCCTAAAACTACGTACTGTGTTGCTGTGCTCTTCAATAATCCCAGTTTGCAAAATACATTTATGTAAGCGAAGAAGAAAACATTTCTAAGGCTAAGAGAATTTTGAGGATGAGGCGAAATATAATACAATTATTTTGACAAATCTTGAGACATTTTTTTCTTCGTTTTCTTACAAAGCATTTTTAACATTGAAAAAACAGCACTGTTGTTCAGTGTTCGCTCTAAAGACCACATTTTACCAAGAGCATTGCTAAAGGGCTTAGCCACTTCAGAAATGCCCTACTACACCCCCTCCCCCACTCCCTTCATCTCGTCATGCTTGCGCCAGCTGGACACCTTTGTCCCTTGGCGCTGTTAGTATTTATCCCAGAAACTACTGCTAACTTTGTAAAAATATATAAATAAATAATACTAAGACAAGTCCAGGGGTCTCAACGTTTTCTCAGGAGCAAGTCGCTGGCCTGCTGAACTCCAAGGTTGCCGAATACCGAACTGCCTAGTCGATTTCACGCACACCCCCCTTCTTCCTTAGGCTTTACCCTACACATAATGTCACTTTCCTAATTTCCCTGCCCCTGTGCCACCATTTCCCTATATTTCTCTTGAGTCTTGAGCATCCTATTCGATCGATTCTCCCTTTTCCGCCTTTCTCTCTGTTGGGCTTTGAAATCAGAGCCGGTGCCCACCACCTGCTACCAAGGGGTCTAAGCAGCAACAATGGGCAGAAGGGAGGGAGAACAGTACAGACCCAATGATGGTTCTCTTTTAGTAACAACTAACAACAAACATGGTACGGTGAATTCGGGGGGGGGGGGGGGGGGATTTCCATGCTGGCATTGGCGCCCATGGTACGCCACTTCTGCAACCACCTGCCCAATAGTTATTGCCAATAACTAAGCAGTGCCTGAAAGTGAGACAGTTTTGCCCTACTGTGGCGCTCGCATCACTGAGGCCGCGGCGTGTCACTCTGCAATCTGCATGCAATAAAGTCAACTTGAACTTCCTTCCTGAAAACAATTTACACAACCACATGGGAAGGGAATTCAATTGTTTGTCACTCACCAGATCCTGTACGACGTACGATGGCAGGCTTGGCAGCGCGAACAGAGGGATTGGAACTCTTCTTCCTTCTGAATCAGACGGCGAGGCGAGTGCGACTGGTCTCGTGTCTCACAGCAGAGAGAGAGGGTCGGGATGATTCCAGAACAAGTAAACCGTCACTTCAGTGACGTCTTACAGTTACACTAACGGCGGCGTGCATGGCCAATCACTGAATGGCTTCATATGCTGAAGTCACAGTGATTGGCCAGCAGGATACAGTGCTGAGCGGCCTGCCTGAGCCACCCACGCGGCATCCAATGATGTCCTTGGCGCGGTTGACCAGCCAATCCTGGCGCTAGGAGGGCACACACAGCACTCGCCCTCTCGCCTTCTAAACAACGGGGCCGGCTAAACGCGCCCCCCCCACCCCCCGCGCTCAGGCCAGCATCTACATGACGCTGACGCGCATGCTCGGGTAAGTTTCTGCCCTTATTGCGCATCTCGCCAACTCCGACTCTCAAACTGGTTACTTTCTTTAAGTTTAAATGCCGCAGCCAGCCAGCCAACCAACCCGGCCCCACCCCCTGCGCACTCCCTATTTCAGCGGGTGTGTCCCGGCCGGAACCCCCGCTGAAAGCGTTTTTATTTGATAAGGAGCTCGTTGTTGTGCTGCTCGCAGCAGGTGCGTCCACCAGGCTTAGTGGGGCTACGCCCCTACGCCCCAATGGACGCACCGCTGCTGTCCCTTGAGGACATCGACCTAATGAACAGAACACTAAAGAGAGCTTTGCGATGGTTAACAATAAACCATCTGAAACTAAATTCCCAGAAAACAGAATTCTTGCTAATTTCACCGACAAGGAGCCAATCTGAAGTTAAAGAATGGACTAAACTGGTGACGGCGCTAAATTGTACCCCGACCCTAGTTAATTCAGTCAAATCACTTGGAATTATACTAGACGAAAACCTCGACATGAAAGATCATATTAACTCAATGGCCAAGAGCGCCCGCTTCCATCTGAATTACTTAAGGAAAGTGAAACCCTTTATCTCAGAGTCGGATCTAAAACTGGCTATCCAATCACTAGTCATCTCGAGGATCGAATACGGCTGCACCACATTAGCGGGTCTACCGAAAACAGCCACAGCACCACTAAAAGCCTGCCTCAACGCAGCGGCTAGACTCATTACGGGAACGAGAAAATTCGATCACATTTCCCCGCACCTGAAAGCACTAAACTGGCTACCTTACGAGGCCAGAATCCAAATGAAGATGGCCTGCATTACACACAAAGCGGTACACCACAACACGCCTAGATACCTGGCTAAGAAACTTAAGCTTTCAGGGGGTAACAGAACAACCAGAAGCGCAAAAGAACTACTACTACGACCAGCCTTTTTCCACAAGAAAAAGACCTACAACCGAGCATTCTCCGGAGCGGCCCCCAGAATATGGAACTCCCTCCCTCCAAACATCAGGATGATTCAAAATATCATGACATTCAAACGGGAACTGAAGAGCCACTTGATGAGTAAATACCCGACATAGAAAATTAAGATGACTGAGACGATCACTTTCAAGAATGGAGGGTCGTTCCTCATCATGAAACATGTCTGCTGCCGTGTTCAAGCTGAAGCTAGACACCTATAATTATACCTCACAGTCAAACATTATAACTGCTACCTCATTGTTTTTATCTACCCATTTCATCCTTGCGGTGCACTTGAATGCCTTATAACCCTACCCCACCGAGCTAGATGTAATATTTCTGACCTGAGCTCAGCCTGCTCGTCATCTATGGCTAATTGGGCAGTTAATAGGGGTATATATATCTAATCACGTCCCTACAATACACTGCCTTCTACCTCATATCTATTTGTTACTATT
This sequence comes from Lissotriton helveticus, assembly GCF_964261635.1. NCBI lineage: Eukaryota > Metazoa > Chordata > Amphibia > Caudata > Salamandridae > Lissotriton > Lissotriton helveticus. The sequence goes on from NC_136062.1 coordinate 477,057,584, forward strand.
AATGTTAATATAATGTCTATATGTCATTTCTTTCCATGTTAAGCACCTACTGCTAATTGCACAGACAATAGGAACACTCATATCTAATCACAGCTTTGAGTATAGCACCTGCTACCTCAGATCAATTTGTTATTATCAATGCTATTTGAATGTCTATATGTGTATTTCTTTCCATGTGAAGCGCTCTGATACCCACGGGTCTTGTCCGCGCTATACAAAACTCTATAAATAAATAAATAAATAATGTATAAGGAAAAAAGGATCGGAGAGCAAGGGCAACCTTGACGGGTCCCCCTTTTGATTGCTATTTTGTCAGAGCGCTGGCCCATAACCTGGACCATATACATAGCCTTGATAGCTCTCATACATTTATTACCAAAGCCTCTACCAGACAGAATACCCCACAAGAACTCCCAGACCACGCGGTCAAAAGCTTTCTCGGCGTCGAGGAGGATCATGGCGACCCCCGCCCTCCCCCCCCCGTGGCAGAATGGGCATCGAATAGCGCAATAGCCCGTCTAGTATGATCCGTCGTGCCCCTGCCTGGCACAAACCCATGCTGCCATGGGGAGACGAGGCGGCCAATGACCCTCCCCAGTCTCTTCGCCCAGACCTTAGAGTATAATTTAGTGTCCACGATGATAAGCGAAATTGGTTGATATGACCCTGGGATCTCTTTGGGTTTACCTTTCTTATGAAATATAACAATATTGGTCTCTTTCCAAGAGTCTGGAATTACACCTGTGCACAATATGCTATTAAACAGATCCAATAGAATTGGAGTGATCTCTTTTTCTAAGCATTTATAAACTTCCAGGGGAATTCCATCGGGGCCTGCGTCCTTACCGGCTGCTAGCTCCTGCATAGCTGTCATTACTTCAATCAGGGTCAGGTCCCTATCCAGATCTTCCCTACTCTGTTCGTCTAACGCGGGGCCATCATCCTCACAATCCCGGCTCTGATCATACCTCCTACCCTCCTCATCATACAGTTTTTGATAGAAATTCTTAAAGATTCTTAATATATCCTTTGGCTCAGTGTAATCATTGCCACCCTCCTGTATGCTGGAGATTGTGTTCTTGGTCCTCTCCTGCCTTATCCTGAGCGCCAATGCCCTCCCTGCCTGTTCCCCTGTTTCATATCGCCTCGCCCTGGAAACCTGATATTCACTGGTTTCCTTCTGCGTTACTCTTCTCTGGATGTCTGCTTTAATGGTGGTAATTCTATTTTGACTTCCCTTGCCATCCACTCCTTGTCCGATATCTTTAATGTGCTGTTCTTCTGCCGCTGCTAACCCGCCCATGAGATTCTCGATCTCTCTCTTATCCTCTTTCCATAGCCTAGCTGAACAGCTAATGGATTCCCCCCTTAGGGAAGCCTTAAATGCTTCCCAGACTCCATTGCGTGACGTGCTATAACAATTTGCATCATACAATTCTTTTGCCCATTGTCTGAGGTGCTCTACAAATCTGTTATCTAATAACAGTTTCCTTTCAAAAGTCCAACTTGTATGTTTCCTCTCTACCTTAGCTACTCCACAAGATAAAATCAGAGGGTTGTGATCTGATATTGATTTTGGTAGCTTCTCTAACTGAACCTTATTAAGTTCCGAAGAGGAAATCAGAAAGTAATCCAACTTAAAGTATCTCTGAAATGGGCTCGAGAAATACGTGAAGCCCGGATCTAGAGGCTCCTTAACAGCCCAGACATCCTTCAACCCATGTGATTTCATAAGTGCATCCAGAGCACGAAACACTCTAGGTTTCCGTCCTGAATACATACCCAACCTGTTCCAATCAACCGAAATATTCAGATCCCCACACAATATAATAGGGGTTGACCAGCTGGCTAGCTCTCCTTCTAGGAGATCATAGACTTCCGGGTCGTCCTGATTCGATCCATACACTACGCACATAGTATAACCTAAATTAAGCTCGGCTATTGCCCACCTCCCCGAACTATCGACCTTGACTCTCTTGGTCCCCCCCTAGCAATTGTTTGGCCAGAACAGCAGCCCCCCTAACTGTCGAGGTTTGTGAAGAACAGGCCAGCAGCTCGAACCCCCTAATGTTCATCAGATTTCTTTTGGCCCAGGGGAGATGCGTCTCTTGCAAACAGAGAATATCGACATTATTATATTTAACAAAACGTCCCAGCCTTTGGCGCTTCCTCCAGTCCTTTAACCCCCCCACATTGATTGTGCAGATTCTAATGTCTGGCATATCCTTTAACTATGTTTTCCCAACAAAAGAACACGCAAGCCTTGGCTATTACTTTCAATAAAACTGACTGAACGGAACAAATAAACTCAAAATGATGACACAGACTCTCATCAGTGATGGCAGATTCTAACCAGTGATGCCACAGAGTCAAACCATTGGTGACACAGTGATTGCACAGTGTCTCACCAGTGATGGCACAGTCTCGCCAGAGAGTCTCATCAGTGGTGACACAGAGTCTCACAAGTGATGGCCCAGTGTCTCACCAGTGATGTCACAGAGTCTCACCAACGATGGCACAGAGTCTCATCAATGATGGCAGATTCTCTCCAGTGATGACACAGAGTCACACCATTGGTGACTCAGTGATTGCACAGTGTCTCACCAGTGATGGCAAAGAGTCTCACCAGTGATGACACAGAGTCTCACTAGTGGTGAAACTGTCTCACCAGTGATGGCAAAGAGTCTCGCCAGTGATGACACAGAGTCTCACTAGTGGTGAAACTGTCTCACAAGTGATGGCAAAGAGTCTCACCAGTGATGGCAGATTCTCATCAGTGATGACACAGAGTCTCACTAGTGGTGAAACTGTCTCTCCAGTGATGGCAAAGAGTCTCGCCAGTGATGACACTGAGTCTCACTAGTGGTGATACTGTCTCACAAGTGATGGCACAGTGTCTCACCAGTGATGACACAGAGTCTCACCAGTGATGGCACTGGGTTTTGCCACTGATATCACAGAGTCACGTTAGTAATGCCATTGAGCCTCTCCAGTGATGGGACAGAGTATCTCTATTGATGCTCATCCGGCGCCTTTCTGAAATGGCAATCACAGGAGGAGCCTCCAATATACTAAGATCATTCTTAGTGAACAGAGAACAAACTCTTGAGATGGGAGGACATAAACCACATCCTTACGCCCCCGCTATCCCCAGCCCTGTTTAATGTCTGTGTCGCCCCACTGGCGAAACTCATCCGCTCGCATGGCTTTACTGCTATCTTTTATGCGGACGACATGCAAATAGTGGTGTCCGTACCATCAAAGCCAGGTGACGTGGCAATCAAATTTAACAACTGTATGGTCAACATGATCAGATGGATGCGTGACAACTGTTTAAAGTTGAATATCGATAAAACTGAGGTGCTACTATTCAGTAAAAACAGAGCTTTCTGGAACACAGCTTGGTGGCCAGAAGAGGCCGGAGCCCGCCCATCCCCAGCAAGGAAGGTAAAGAGTCTCGGTGTCCTTCCAGACGATCAACTATCCCTATCAGACCAGGTCAATCACATTACATCGTCCTGTTTTTACACCTTGAAGATCTTGCGAAAACCTTTACCTTTTATTCCAATGGTTCTAGGGAAAACACTAATTGTGGCCCTGGTGTTGTCAAAGATTGATTACTGTAACACCCTCTACTTGGGTGCTAACATGATGACCATGCGTAAGCTTCAATCACTTCAAAATGCGGCAGCACGATTACTACTTAAAATACTCACATTTAGATCAGTGTCTAAAGGGATTCGAGAGCTGCTTTGGCCGCCAGCCCAGGCGAGGATCCAATTCAAGTCCTTGTGCACTGCTCACAAGACCCTTTATGGGGGAAGATCAACCCATTTCAGCAATCGCATTAGATGGCACGTCCCACAACGCAACCTCAGATCATCTACTGCCTCTTTGCTGGTCATTCCCAGGGTGAAGACCATAAAAATGGGGCGGCAGAAACTTCTTTCATCTGGCTCCTAAACTATGGAACACTCTGTCTTTTACTCTGAGAAGCCAAACAAACAGACAAGTGTTCAGAAAGGCGCTGAAAACTTGGCTGTTCGTCCCAACCTCCATTCGCCTCTCCTTCCTCAGGTTATCACAACCCTAGCGCTAAGACGGCTCGGCATACAGGCACTTTATAAAACTTTAATTTCACATAATTTCATGACACAGAGACTCACCAGTGATAACACAGATTCTCACCAGTGATGTCACAGAATCTCCACAGTGATTGCAAAGAATCTCACAGTTATGCAAATTCTCATCAGTGGTGACGCAGAGTCTCACCAGTGGTGACGCAGAGTCTCACCAGTGGTGACACAGAGTCTCACCAGTGATGACAAAGGGTCTCAGCAGTGATCACACAGGGTCTCAGCAGTGATCACACAGGGTCTCACTAGTGATGAGACAGAGCCTCTCCAGTGATGGCACAGATTTTCCACAGTTATGGCACAGAATCTCACCAGTGATGGCATAGGGCCCTCTGCAGTGATGACGCAGGGTCTCTCCATTGAAGACATAGAGTTTCCTATTAAGTGTCTTTCAATAATGATGATAATAAGTGCATTCATAAAGTGCTCCTGTTATCCTGTGAGGGGTGTCCTGCTGTTTAAAGATGGACAGAAAGCTTTGCTTGTTGAAATGGCCATGGTAGATTCTTGTGAAATCTCCAGTGATCGATCTCATCTCTCAGCTATCTGGGAAGGTTATTCCACAACTGTGAGGCTTGAAGTGAGAAAGATCCTACACCTTTCCTTTTCAAAAATCAGTTTAGGAGATTGAAAAAAGTATCACTTCTTCAGATCTCAGGGCCCGATCCACAGAACTAACTTAAGACAAAATCCTAAACTTACTACCATTTTGGTATTCACAGAAGGCACTCACTCATTTTGGTATTCACAGAAGGCACTCACTCATTTTGGTATTCACAGAAGGCACTTACTCATTTTGGTATTCACAGGTATTCACAGAAGTTAGGACTCCTAAATGCCTTCTGTGAATACCGAAAGTCTTAAAGTTAGGATTTTTCTCAGCTTAGGAGTAGACTTCTACTCAAAATACTCAAATTTAGATCAGTGTCTAAAGGGATTCGAGAGCTTAAAGTCTTAAAGTTAGGATTTTTCTCAGCTTACTGAGAAAAATCCTAACTTTAAGACTTTCGGTATTCACAGAAGGCATTTAGGAGTCCTAAAGTTAGGAGTCCTAACTTTACTACGCCTAAGCTGAGAAAACTCCTAACTTTAAGACTTTCGGTACTCACAGAAGGCATTTAGGAGTCCTAAAGTTAGGACTCTAAACTTCTGTGAATACCAAAATGAGTAAGTGCCTTCTGTGAATACCAAAATGAGTAAGTGTCTTCTGTGAATACCAAAATGGTAGTAAGTTTAGGATTTTGTCTTAAGTTAGTTCTGTGAATCGGGCCCTCAGAAAGGGGCTCGAATTCTGGACTTTTAACTTCTCCATCAGACTGACTGGGTCACATATATAAAATGCCCTATTGGCTGAACACCCCATTTTAAAAGCTATTCTTTCTTTTATGGGCAGCCAGTGTTGGATAAATTGCGTTGTGTTTATTTTTCCTACTTAACAGTCTCACCGCCCAGTGTTGTACTCTCTGCAGCCTTTGCATGGTATTACCCCAAGACCCATGTACAAAGCAACCCTTTAGTCCAGGCGAGATAAAATCATCGCCTCCACTATGGGTTTATGTGTTTCTCTGTAGCAGTAGGAGCAGTTTACGAGGTAATCTCAGATGCAAGAGAACAAATGTTCTTGTTTGTTCAAACTCAAATCAGTATCAGTTATGAAACAAAGGGCTCGATTCATAGAAGTAGTCTGAGAAGAAATTCTAACTTTACGACTTTCGGTATTCACAAAGGGCATTTACGAGGAGTAAAGTTAGACTTTTGGTCTAAGTTTAGACCAAAAGTCTAACTTAGACCAAAAGTCTAACTTTACTACAACTAAAGTTAGAATTTGCTCTAAACTTAGACCAAAAGTCTAACTTTATTACTCGTAAATGCCCTTTGTGAATACCCAAAGTCGTAAAGTTAGACTTTTGTCTCAGGTTACATCTGTGAATTGGGCCCCTAGTTTTGTAGCTTCTGCTACCAAGACTGGTAGGTGTCCCACTTTTTCTAGCCACCATCTGGGTTGTCATGCACTTGATAAGGAGCCAAAACAAAGGAGCTCTGTTTTGTCCCCGTTAAATGTTTGTGCTTTACTGAGCATCCATTTTGCTACTGCCTGCATTCAGCCGTGGAAGTTCTCAGCAGGCTTGACTTCATCTCATTTAGACTCTGTGCGCCTGATTCACAAATGTAAACTTAGACCAAAAGTCTAAGTTTAGACCAAAAGCCTAAGTTCAGACCTAATGGCTAACTTTACTATTAATAATGTTAGACTTTTGGTCTAAGTGTAGACCGAAAGTCTAACTTAGACCAAAAGTCAAACTTTAGTAATAGTAAAGTTATACTTTTGGTCTAAGTTAGACTCTTGGTATAAACTTAGACTTTTGGTCAAAGTTTACATTTGTGAATCAGGCCCAATGATTTTGGTGTCATCTGCGTATGTCGTCTGTGACAGCCCAAAACTACTACGTATCAGTTTACCCAGTGGAGAAATGTACAGGCTAAATAAAGTTGGGTTTAATACGAAGTCCTGTGGAGCTCCCCATAGGTGGAGTCTGTTTTTTGAAGACTACGAGGAAATATCCCGACTGCGTGGCTACGGCCAGCAGGAAAGGAAGTAAAGCGCTGCAAGGCCTTTCCCGGCAAACCTGATGATTTTATCCTGCCAATAAATATTTAGTGAGAGACCTATCGAATGCAGCGCTGAGATCTAATACCATTGTTGCTGTACTATGGACCTTATCCAGTATAAGTCTTATGTCATCTATGACTGCTATTAGTGCTGTCTTGGTGCAGTGCAGTGACCTCAAACCTACTTGGGTTTTGCTCAACAAGTCATTGTTTTTTAGTTGTTTGTTGATTACCTTCCTTGGAATTTGCACTTAAAATGGTCGCCTGGAGATAGGTCTATGGTTCGACAGCATCTCGGGGTCTGCTGGTGGTCTATCAGACATGGGCTCACTTGGGCTCCTCTCCTGCTTGCGGGCAGGTGACAGTGAGGATCGATTGGTGGCTCTGACCGGGTATTTTTGGTGCAAGATGGTAATCCCCCAGATGGAGGCAAGATGCTGGGCAGGGGTCCAGATTTCATTAGCAGCATCGGGCTTGGACAACATCCAACGGCGACGGTTCAAAGTCCGCCAGGAGAGGGGACAGGGTTGGATGAGGGCTACACTCTCCAGCTTCATCAGCTTCTCCCGGATTAAAAGTTTGACTGATTCTCTCCATCTTTCCATGGAAGGTTTCTAAGAAGCTCTCACACAGGGCATTAGATCCTGGCAGTTCTGTTTGCTTGAACTCAGGAGAGCGCAACTTTTTTACAGTTTTAAAGACTTCACAGTCTAAATGATCTCCAGATAGAATTTGCTCTGTGAAATAGATCTTTTTGGCCCTCTAACACAGATTTTGATGCGTATTTAACATTTGCTTGTATAAAATGTTGTCTTCACCTGTAAATGCCTCTCTCCATTTTGTCTCATGCTTTTTAGATTGTCTCTTTGCTGCTGATCAATCAATCAATCATTCAACATTTGTAGATCGCATGAGGATCTCAGGGCCCTGGAGAAGGTTGTCTGCTGTGCGATGGTTCGTTTCTTCGAACAGCCAGGTGTTGAGTTATTTCCTGAATCGCTGGATCGAAGGTGACGTCCTGAGGTGTTGCGGGAGGTTGTTCCAAGCTTTGGCCAACAGGTGCGAGAAGGATCTCTCTAGGCGCCGTAGAAGTTCTTTTATTGATGTTTTGGGATCTTAGAGGAGCGACTGTGCCCAATCCAGCTATTAAAATGGCACAGAGTCTCTCTGATGATGGCAGAAAGTCTCACCAGCCCCTCTTATCGATGCTTATCGATGCAGGGGACCGCTCAGGGCTTTTTCCAGTGCAGTTTTGGAGATTTTAGACCGAGCTCCACATCAGGGATCTACAACCTTTTCTGTACTGAGAGCTACTTATGTTCAATGAACGCATTTAGAGCTATTAATATTATTAGTGTCATGTAATCTCAGATTTCATTTATATGTATATTAATTCAACCAAGCAAAAGCTTTCTAATGTAATAAGCCGGCTGCGCACAGGTGAGCGGATCAGAGGCAGCTGGAGGGCTACAGTAGCTGTCGAGCTACTGGTTGGAGAACCCTGCTCTACATAAGGCCTGCGTTCCTTTGGGAGGTTGTCTACTGATATTATTAACCTTAACACTTTCGCCGCGGGGCTAATTCCCCGCGGCGCTGGGGGGAGGGGAGGCACGCGCAGTGCCACGGTGCTTGTGACGAGCTCGGCTCGTCACGCTGCACAGTGGCGCTGTGCTCATGCCACGCCCGTTTTTCAGAATTAGCCCCGTGTGTGAGCGCCGCACGTGTCGTGACATGTTCAGCTCGTCATGAGCACAGCGACACAGCGAGCTGACCTCGTCATCAGCACGGAAGGAGTTAATGGAAAGTGGAATCTCATACTGGTCAGACCAGGTAGTCTGTATCAGTTTTCCAACCACAAGTGTTTCATTTGTTGAAAAAATAATTAAATGAAAAGCATCATGGAAGAGGGGATATAGGGCATGGCTAGAAATACCTACTAATGGCAGGATAAAGGGAGTCTGAGCCGATACTGCTGGCCATGTAAGGAAAAGGGGGTAGGAACGACGTCTACAGCACGGCGTGATCTCCTCCCCGCCTCGAATAGCGTATTTATGCACAAACGCAGTCTTACGATTGAACGCGCTAGTCCCTCGCGATTGTTTATTCTGTACCAGCCCTCTATATGGGCAGGCTAGCACCAATTCTCTGTACGGCTATGGTGGAAACCAGAAGCTCTGTGGGTGGGGGGAGGGAGGGGGGGTTAACAGTTCAATAAGACTCAGAAAACTAGTATACACCCTTTGGCTTAACCCCTCCCTGGGTTTTTTTTATGTTAAAGTTTATCATGAGCACCTGGATAATGTAGTCCATTATTGTTTATGATCATCATATTTATGAATGTTTTTATTTATTGTATTGTACCGTATAAAGTTGTGGTTTTAATTAACTGATTAAACCTTATCTATCTATCTATCTATCTATCTATCTATCTATCTATCTATCTATCTATCTATCTATCTATCTATCTATCTATCTATCTATCTATCTATCTATCTATCTATCTATCTATCTATCTATCTATCTATCTATCACTCTATCTATCTATCTATCTATCTATCTATCTATCTATCTATCTATCTATAGCTATCTATCTATCTATAGCTATCTATCTATCTATAGCTATCTATCTATCTATCTATCTATCTATCTATCTATCTATCTATCTATCTATCTATCTATCTATCTATCTATCTATCTATCTATCTATCTATCTATCTATCTATCTATCTATCTATCTATCTATCTATCTATCTATCTATCTATCCATCCGTCTGTCTGTCTGTCTGTCTGTCTGTCTGTCTGTCTGTCTGCCTATCTATCTATCAATCTATCTATCTATCTATCTGACTGTCTGTCTGTCTGTCTGTCTGTCTGTCTGTCTGTCTATCTGTCTATCTATCTATCTATCTATTTGGTGTTTAAAAATTTAAATTTAAATTAAAAATTTAAAAATTAAAAGTTTCCTTTCAAAAGTCCAACTTGTATGTTTCCTCTCTACCTTAGCTACTCCACAAGATAAAATCAGAGGGTTGTGATCTGATATTGATTTTGGTAGCTTCTCTAACTGAACCTTATTAAGTTCCGAAGAGGAAATCAGAAAGTAATCCAACTTAAAGTATCGCTGAAATGGGCTCGAGAAATACGTGAAGCCCGGATCTAGAGGCTCCTTAACACCCCAGACATCCTTCAACCCATGTGATTTCATAAGTGCATCCAGAGCACGAAACACTCTAGGTTTCCGTCCTGAATACATACCCAACCTGTTCCAATCAACCGAAATATTCAGATCCCCACACAATATAATAGGGGTTGACCAGCTGGCTAGCTCTCCTTCTAGGAGATCACAGACTTCCGGGTCGTCCTGATTCGATCCATACACTACGCACATAGTATAACCTAAATTAAGCTCGGCTATTGCCCACCTCCCCGAACTATCGACCTTGACTCTCTTGGTCCCCCCCTAGCAATTGTTTGGCCAGAACAGCAGCCCCCCTAACTGTCGAGGTTTGTGAAGAACAGGCCAGCAGCTCGAACCCCCTAATGTTCATCAGATTTCTTTTGGCCCAGGGGAGATGCGTCTCTTGCAAACAGAGAATATCGACATTATTATTATTTTTTTTTTATTTTTTTTTAATTTTTTTTATATTATATTTAACAAAATGTCCCAGCCTTTGGCGCTTCCTCCAGTCCTTTAATCCCCCCACATTGATTGTGCAGATTCTAATGTCTGGCATATCCTTTAACTATGTTTTCCCAACAAAAGAACACGCAAGCCTTGGCTATTACTTTCAATAAAACTGACTGAACGGAACAAATAAACTCAAAATGATGACACAGACTCTCATCAGTGATGGCAGATTCTAACCAGTGATGCCACAGAGTCAAACTATTGGTGACACAGTGATTGCACAGTGTCTCACCAGTGATGGCACAGTCTCGCCAGAGAGTCTCATCAGTGGTGACACAGAGTCTCACAAGTGATGGCCCAGTGTCTCACCAGTGATGTCACAGAGTCTCACCAACGATGGCACAGAGTCTCATCAATGATGGCAGATTCTCTCCAGTGATGACACAGAGTCACACCATTGGTGACTCAGTGATTGCACAGTGTCTCACCAGTGATGGCAAAGAGTCTCACCAGTGATGACACAGAGTCTCACTAGTGGTGAAACTGTCTCACCAGTGATGGCAAAGAGTCTCGCCAGTGATGACACAGAGTCTCACTAGTGGTGAAACTGTCTCACAAGGGATGGCAAAGAGTCTCACCAGTGATGGCAGATTCTCATCAGTGATGACACAGAGTCTCACTAGTGGTGAAACTGTCTCACCAGTGATGGCAAACAGTCTCGCCAGTGATGACACAGAGTCTCACTAGTGGTGATACTGTCTCACAAGTGATGGCACAGTGTCTCACCAGTGATTACACAATGTCTCACCAGTGATGGCACTGGGTTTTGCCACTGATATCACAGAGTCACGTTAGTAATGCCATTGAGCCTCTCCAGTGATGGGACAGAGTATCTCTATTGATGCTCATCCGGCGCCTTTCTGAAATGGCAATCACAGGAGGAGCCTCCAATATACTAAGATCATTCTTAGTGAACAGAGAACAAACTCTTGAGATGGGAGGACATAAACCACATCCTTACGCCCCCGCTATCCCCAGCCCTCTTTAATGTCTGTGTCGCCCCACTGGCGAAACTCATCCGTTCGCATGGCTTTACTGCTATCTTTTATGCGGACGACATGCAAATAGTGGTGTCCGTACCATCAAAGCCAGGTGACGTGGCAATCAAATTTAACAACTGTATGGTCAACATGATCAGATGGATGCGTGACAACTGTTTAAAGTTGAATATCGATAAAACTGAGGTGCTACTATTCAGTAAAAACAAAGCCGTCTGGAACACAGCTTGGTGGCCAGAAGAGGCCGGAGCCCGCCCATCCCCAGCAAGGAAGGTAAAGAGTCTCGGTGTCCTTCCAGACGATCAACTATCCCTATCAGACCAGGTCAATCACATTACATCGTCCTGTTTTTACACCTTGAAGATCTTGCGAAAACCTTTACCTTTTATTCCAATGGTTCTAGGGAAAACACTAATTGTGGCCCTGGTGTTGTCAAAGATTGATTACTGTAACCCCCTCTACTTGGGTGCTAACATGATGACCATGCGTAAGCTTCAATCACTTCAAAATGCGGCAGCACGATTACTACTTAAAATACTCACATTTAGATCAGTGTCTAAAGGGATCCGAGAGCTGCTTTGGCCGCCAGCCCAGGCGAGGATCCAATTCAAGTCCTTGTGCATTGCTCACAAGACCCTTTATGGGGGAAGATCAACCCATTTCAGCAATCGCATTATATGGCACGTCCCACAACGCAACCTCAGATCATCTACTGCCTCTTTGCTGGTTATTCCCAGGGTGAAGACCATAAAAATGGGGCGGCAGAAGCTTCTTTCATCTGGCTCCTAAACTATGGAACACTCTGTCTTTTACTCTGAGAAGCCAAACAAACAGGCAAGCGTTCAGAAAGGCGCTGAAAACTTGGCTGTTCGTCCCAACCTCCATTCGCCTCTCCTTCCTCAGGTTATCACAACCCTAGCGCTAAGACGCCTCGGCATACAGGCACTTTATAAAACTTTAATTTCACATAATTTCATGACACAGAGACTCACCAGTGATAACACAGATTCTCACCAGTGATGTCACAGAATCGCCACAGTGATTGCAAAGAATCTCACAGTTATGCAAATTCTCATCAGTGGTGACGCAGAGTCTCACCAGTGGTGACGCAGAGTCTCACCAGTGGTGATACAGAGTCTCATCAGTGATGACGCAGAGTCTCACCAGTGATGACAAAGGGTCTCAGCAGTGATCACACAGGGTCTCACTAGTGATGAGACAGAGCCTCTCCAGTGATGGCACAGATTTTCCACAGTTATGGCACAGAGTCCCACCAGTGATGGCATAGGGCCCTCTCCAGTGATGACGCAGGGTCTCTCCATTGAAGACATAGAGTTTCCTATTAAGTGTCTTTCAATAATGATGATAATAAGGGCATTCATAAAGTGCTCCTGTTATCCTGTGAGGGGTGTCCTGCTGTTTAAAGATGGACAGAAAGCTTTGCTTGTTGAAATGGCCATGGTAGATTCTTGTGAAATCTCCAGTGATCGATCTCATCTCTCAGCTATCTGGGAAGGTTATTCCACAACTGTGAGGCTTGAAGTGAGAAAGATCCTACACCTTTCCTTTTCAAAAATCAGTTCAGGAGATTGAAAAAAGTATCACTTCTTCAGATCTCAGGGCCCGATCCACAGAACTAACTTAAGACAAAATCCTAAACTTACTACCATTTTGGTATTCACAGAAGGCACTTACTCATTTTGGTATTCACAGAAGGCACTCACTCATTTTGGTATTCACAGAAGGCACTCACTCATTTTGGTATTCACAGAAGGCACTTACTCATTTTGGTATTCACAGGTATTCACAGAAGTTAGGACTCCTAAATGCCTTCTGTGAATACCGAAAGTCTTAAAGTTAGGATTTTTCTCAGCTTAGGAGTAGACTTCTACTCAAAATACTCAAATTTAGATCAGTGTCTAAAGGGATTCGAGAGCTTAAAGTCTTAAAGTTAGGATTTTTCTCAGCTTACTGAGAAAAATCCTAACTTTAAGACTTTCGGTATTCACAGAAGGCATTTAGGAGTCCTAAAGTTAGGAGTCCTAACTTTACTACGCCTAAGCTGAGAAAACTCCTAACTTTAAGACTTTCGGTACTCACAGAAGGCATTTAGGAGTCCTAAAGTTAGGACTCTAAACTTCTGTGAATACCAAAATGAGTAAGTGCCTTCTGTGAATACCAAAATGAGTAAGTGTCTTCTGTGAATACCAAAATGGTAGTAAGTTTAGGATTTTGTCTTAAGTTAGTTCTGTGAATCGGGCCCTCAGAAAGGGGCTCGAATTCTGGACTTTTAACTTCTCCATCAGACTGACTGGGTCACATATATAAAATGCCCTATTGGCTGAACACCCCATTTTAAAAGCTATTCTTTCTTTTATGGGCAGCCAGTGTTGGATAAATTGCGTTGTGTTTATTTTTCCTACTTAACAGTCTCACCGCCCAGTGTTGTACTCTCTGCAGCCTTTGCATGGTATTACCCCAAGACCCATGTACAAAGCAACCCTTTAGTCCAGGCGAGATAAAATCATCGCCTCCACTATGGGTTTATGTGTTTCTCTGTAGCAGTAGGAGCAGTTTACGAGGTAATCTCAGATGCAAGAGAACAAATGTTCTTGTTTGTTCAAACTCAAATCAGTATCAGTTATGAAACAAAGGGCTCGATTCATAGAAGTAGTCTGAGAAGAAATTCTAACTTTACGACTTTCGGTATTCACAAAGGGCATTTACGAGGAGTAAAGTTAGACTTTTGGTCTAAGTTTAGACCAAAAGTCTAACTTAGACCAAAAGTCTAACTTTACTACAACTAAAGTTAGAATTTGCTCTAAACTTAGACCAAAAGTCTAACTTTATTACTCGTAAATGCCCTTTGTGAATACCCAAAGTCGTAAAGTTAGACTTTTGTCTCAGGTTACATCTGTGAATTGGGCCCCTAGTTTTGTAGCTTCTGCTACCAAGACTGGTAGGTGTCCCACTTTTTCTAGCCACCATCTGGGTTGTCATGCACTTGATAAGGAGCCAAAACAAAGGAGCTCTGTTTTGTCCCCGTTAAATGTTTGTGCTTTACTGAGCATCCATTTTGCTACTGCCTGCATTCAGCCGTGGAAGTTCTCAGCAGGCTTGACTTCATCTCATTTAGACTCTGTGCGCCTGATTCACAAATGTAAACTTAGACCAAAAGTCTAAGTTTAGACCAAAAGCCTAAGTTCAGACCTAATGGCTAACTTTACTATTAATAATGTTAGACTTTTGGTCTAAGTGTAGACCAAAAGTCTAACTTAGACCAAAAGTCAAACTTTAGTAATAGTAAAGTTATACTTTTGGTCTAAGTTAGACTCTTGGTATAAACTTAGACTTTTGGTCAAAGTTTACATTTGTGAATCAGGCCCAATGATTTTGGTGTCATCTGCGTATGTCGTCTGTGACAGCCCAAAACTACTACGTATCAGTTTACCCAGTGGAGAAATGTACAGGCTAAATAAAGTTGGGTTTAATACGAAGTCCTGTGGAGCTCCCCATAGGTGGAGTCTGTTTTTTGAAGACTACGAGGAAATATCCCGACTGTGTGGCTACGGCCAGCTGGAAAGGAAGTAAAGCGCTGCGAGGCCTTTCCCGGCAAACCTGATGATTTTATCCTGCCAATAAATATTTAGTGAGAGACCGTATCGAATGCAGCGCTGAGATCTAATACCATTGTTGCTGTACTATGGACCTTATCCAGTATAAGTCTAATGTCATCTATGACTGCTATTAGTGCTGTCTTGGTGCAGTGCAGTGACCTCAAACCTACTTGGGTTTTGTCCAGCAAGTCATTGTTTTTTAGTTGTTTGTTGGTTACCTTCCTTGGAATTTGCACTTGAAAAGGTTGCCCGGAGATAGGTCTGTGGTTCGACAGCATCTCGGGGTCTGCTGGTGGTCTATCAGACATGGGCTCACTTGGGCTCCTCTCCTGCTTGCGGGCTGGGGTAGTAATGATCGATTGATGGCCCTGACCGGGTATTTTTGGTGCAAGATGGTAAGCCCCCAGATGGAGGCAAGATGCTGGGCAGGGGTCCAGATTTCATTAGCAGCATCGGGCTTGGACAACATCCAACGGCGACGGTTCAAAGTCCGCCAGGAGAGGGGACAGGGTTGGATGAGGGCTACACTCTCCAGTTTCATCAGCTTCTCCCGGATTAAAAGTTTGACTGATTCTCTCCATCTTTCCATGGAAGGTTTCTAAGAAGCTCTCACACAGGGCATTAGATCCTGGCAGTTCTGTTTGCGTGAACTCAGGAGAGCGCAACTTTTTTACATTTTTAAAGACTTCACAGTCTAAATGATCTCCAGATAGAATTTGCTCTGTGAAAAAGATCTTTTTGGCCCTCTAACACAGATTTTGATGCGTATTTAACACTTGCTTCTATAAAATGTTGTCTTCACCTGTAAATGCCTCTCTCCATTTTGTCTCATGCTTTTTAGATTGTCTCTTTGCTGCTGACCAATCAATCAATCATTCAACATTTGTAGATCGCATGAGGATCTCAGGGCCCTGGAGAAGGTTGTCTGCTGTGCGATGGTTCGTTTCTTCGAACAGCCAGGTGTTGAGTTCTTTCCTGAATCGCTGGATCGAAGGTGACGTCCTGAGGTGTTGCGGGAGGTTGTTCCAAGCTTTGGCCAACAGGTGCGAGAAGGATCTCTCTCTAGGCACCGTAGAAGTTCTTTTATTGATGTTTTGGGATCTTAGAGGAGCGACTGTGCCCAATCCAGCTATTAAAATGGCACAGAGTCTCTCTGATGATGGCATAAAGTCTCACCAGCCCCTCTTATCGATGCTTATCGATGCAGGGGACCGCTCAGGGCTTTTTCCAGTGCAGTTTTGGAGATTTTAGACCGAGCTCCACATCAGGGATCTACAACCTTTTCTGTACTGAGAGCTACTTATGTTCAATGAACGCATTTAGAGCTATTAATATTATTAGTGTCATGTAATCTCAGATTTCATTTATATGTATATTAATTCAACCAAGCAAAAGCTTTCTAATGTAATAAGCCGGCTGCGCACAGGTGAGCTGATCAGAGGCAGCTGGAGGGCTACAGTAGCTGTGGAGCTTCTGGTTGGACAACCCTGCTCTACATAAGGCCTGCGTTCCTTTGGGAGGTTGTCTACTGATATTATTAACCTTAACACTTTCGCCGCGGGGCTAATTCCCCGCGGCGCTGGGGGGAGGGGAGGCACGCGCAGTGCCACGGTGCTTGTGACGAGCTCGGCTCGTCACGCTGCACAGTGGCGCTGTGCTCATGCCACGCCCGTTTTTCAGAATTAGCCCCGTGTGTGAGCGCCGCACGTGTCGTGACATGTTCAGCTCGTCATGAGCACAGCGACACAGCGAGCTGACCTCGTCATCAGCACGGAAGGAGTTAATGGAAAGTGGAATCTCATACTGGTCAGACCAGGTAGTCTGTATCAGTTTTCCAACCACAAGTGTTTCATTTGTTGAAAAAATAATTAAATGAAAAGCATCATGGAAGAGGGGATATAGGGCATGGCTAGAAATACCTACTAATGGCAGGATAAAGGGAGTCTGAGCCGATACTGCTGGCCATGTAAGGAAAAGGGGGTAGGAACGACGTCTACAGCACGGCGTGATCTCCTCCCCGCCTCGAATAGCGTATTTATGCACAAACGCAGTCTTACGATTGAACGCGCTAGTCCCTCGCGATTGTTTATTCTGTACCAGCCCTCTATATGGGCAGGCTAGCACCAATTCTCTGTACGGCTATGGTGGAAACCAGAAGCTCTGTGGGTGGGGGGAGGGAGGGGGGGTTAACAGTTCAATAAGACTCAGAAAACTAGTATACACCCTTTGGCTTAACCCCTCCCTGGGTTTTTTTTATGTTAAAGTTTATCATGAGCACCTGGATAATGTAGTCCATTATTGTTTATGATCATCATATTTATGAATGTTTTTATTTATTGTATTGTACCGTATAAAGTTGTGGTTTTAATTAACTGATTAAACCTTATCTATCTATCTATCTATCTATCTATCTATCTATCTATCTATCTATCTATCTATCTATCTATCTATCTATCTATCTATCTATCTATCTATCTATCTATCTATCTATCTATCTATCTATCACTCTATCTATCTATCTATCTATCTATCTATCTATCTATCTATCTATCTATCTATCTATCTATAGCTATCTATCTATCTATAGCTATCTATCTATCTATAGCTATCTATCTATCTATCTATCTATCTATCTATCTATCTATCTATCTATCTATCTATCTATCTATCTATCTATCTATCTATCTATCTATCTATCTATCTATCTATCCATCCGTCTGTCTGTCTGTCTGTCTGTCTGTCTGTCTGCCTATCTATCTATCAATCTATCTATCTATCTATCTGTCTGTCTGTCTGTCTGTCTGTCTGTCTGTCTGTCTGTCTATCTGTCTATCTATCTATCTATCTATCTATTTGGTGTTTAAAAATTTAAATTTAAATGAAAAATTTAAAAATTAAAAGTTTCCTTTCAAAAGTCCAACTTGTATGTTTCCTCTCTACCTTAGCTACTCCACAAGATAAAATCAGAGGGTTGTGATCTGATATTGATTTTGGTAGCTTCTCTAACTGAACCTTATTAAGTTCCGAAGAGGAAATCAGAAAGTAATCCAACTTAAAGTATCTCTGAAATGGGCTCGAGAAATACGTGAAGCCCGGATCTAGAGGCTCCTTAACACCCCAGACATCCTTCAACCCATGTGATTTCATAAGTGCATCCAGAGCACGAAACACTCTAGGTTTCCGTCCTGAATACATACCCAACCTGTTCCAATCAACCGAAATATTCAGATCCCCACACAATATAATAGGGGTTGACCAGCTGGCTAGCTCTCCTTCTAGGAGATCACAGACTTCCGGGTCGTCCTGATTCGATCCATACACTACGCACATAGTATAACCTAAATTAAGCTCGGCTATTGCCCACCTCCCCGAACTATCGACCTTGACTCTCTTGGTCCCCCCCTAGCAATTGTTTGGCCAGAACAGCAGCCCCCCTAACTGTCGAGGTTTGTGAAGAACAGGCCAGCAGCTCGAACCCCCTAATGTTCATCAGATTTCTTTTGGCCCAGGGGAGATGCGTCTCTTGCAAACAGAGAATATCGACATTATTATTTTTTTTTTTTTATTTTTTTTTTTATTTTTTATATTATATTTAACAAAATGTCCCAGCCTTTGGCGCTTCCTCCAGTCCTTTAATCCCCCCACATTGATTGTGCAGATTCTAATGTCTGGCATATCCTTTAACTATGTTTTCCCAACAAAAGAACACGCAAGCCTTGGCTATTACTTTCAATAAAACTGACTGAACGGAACAAATAAACTCAAAATGATGACACAGACTCTCATCAGTGATGGCAGATTCTAACCAGTGATGCCACAGAGTCAAACCATTGGTGACACAGTGATTGCACAGTGTCTCACCAGTGATGGCACAGTCTCGCCAGAGAGTCTCATCAGTGGTGACACAGAGTCTCACAAGTGATGGCCCAGTGTCTCACCAGTGATGTCACAGAGTCTCACCAACGATGGCACAGAGTCTCATCAATGATGGCAGATTCTCTCCAGTGATGACACAGAGTCACACCATTGGTGACTCAGTGATTGCACAGTGTCTCACCAGTGATGGCAAAGAGTCTCACCAGTGATGACACAGAGTCTCACTAGTGGTGAAACTGTCTCACCAGTGATGGCAAAGAGTCTCACCAGTGATGACACAGAGTCTCACTAGTGGTGAAACTGTCTCACAAGTGATGGCAAAGAGTCTCACCAGTGATGGCAGATTCTCATCAGTGATGACACAGAGTCTCACTAGTGGTGAAACTGTCTCACCAGTGATGGCAAACAGTCTCGCCAGTGATGACACTGAGTCTCACTAGTGGTGATACTGTCTCACAAGTGATGGCACAGTGTCTCACCAGTGATGACACAGAGTCTCACCAGTGATGGCACTGGGTTTTGCCACTGATATCACAGAGTCACGTTAGTACTGCCATTGAGCCTCTCCAGTGATGGGACAGAGTATCTCTATTGATGCTCATCCGGCGCCTTTCTGAAATGGCAATCACAGGAGGAGCCTCCAATATACTAAGATCATTCTTAGTGAACAGAGAACAAACTCTTGAGATGGGAGGACATAAACCACATCCTTACGCCCCCGCTATCCCCAGCCCTGTTTAATGTCTGTGTCGCCCCACTGGCGAAACTCATCCGTTCGCATGGCTTTACTGCTATCTGTTATGCGGACGACATGCAAATAGTGGTGTCCGTACCATCAAAGCCAGGTGACGTGGCAATCAAATTTAACAACTGTATGGTCAACATGATCAGATGGATGCGTGACAACTGTTTAAAGTTGAATATCGATAAAACTGAGGTGCTACTATTCAGTAAAAACAGAGCTTTCTGGAACACAGCTTGGTGGCCAGAAGAGGCCGGAGCCCGCCCATCCCCAGCAAGGAAGGTAAAGAGTCTCGGTGTCCTTCCAGACGGTCAACTATCCCTATCAGACCAGGTCAATCACATTACATCGTCCTGTTTTTACACCTTGAAGATCTTGCGAAAACCTTTACCTTTTATTCCAATGGTTCTAGGGAAAACACTAATTGTGGCCCTGGTGTTGTCAAAGATTGATTACTGTAACACCCTCTACTTGGGTGCTAACAAGATGACCATGCGTAAGCTTCAATCACTTCAAAATGCAACAGCACGATTACTACTTAAAATACTCACATTTAGATCAGTGTCTAAAGGGATTCGAGAGCTGCTTTGGCCACCAGCCCAGGCGAGGATCCATTTCAAGTCCTTGTGCACTGCTCACAAGACCCTTTATGGGGGAGAACCAACCCATTTCAGCAATCGCATTATATGGCACGTCCCACAACGCAACCTCAGATCATCTACTGCCTCTTTGCTGGTCATTCCCAGGGTGAAGGCCATGAAATGGGGCGGCAGAAGCTTCTTTCATCTGGCTCCTAAACTATGGAACACTCTGCCTTTTACTCTGAGAAGCCAAACAAACAGACAAGTGTTCAGAAAGGCGCTTAAAACTTGGCTCTTCGTCCCAACTGTTAACCTCCATTCGCCTCTCCTTCCTCAGGTTATCACAACCCTAGCGCTAAGACGGCTCGGCCTACAGGCACTTTATAAAACTTTAATTTCACATAATTTCATGGCACAGAGACTCACCAGTGATAACACAGATTCTCACCAGTGATGACACAGAATCTCCACAGTGATTGCAAAGAATCTCACAGTTATGCAAATTCTCATCAGTGGTGACGCAGAGTCTCACCAGTGGTGACACAGAGTCTCACCAGTGGTGACACAGAGTCTCACCAGTGGTGACACAGAGTCTCACCAGTGATTGCAAAGAATCTCACAGTTATGCAGAGTCTCATCAGTGGTGACGCAGAGTCTCACCAGTGGTGACGCAGAGTCTCACCAGTGGTGACGCAGAGTCTCACCAGTGGTGACGCAGAGTCTCACCAGTGGTGACGCAGAGTCTCACCAGTGGTGACGCAGAGTCTCACCAGTGATGATATAGAGTCTCACCAGTGATGACAAAGGGTCTCAGCAGTGATCACACAGGGTCTCACTAGTGATGAGACAGAGCCTCTCCAGTGATGGCACAGATTTTCCACAGTTATGGCACAGAGTCCCACCAGTGATGGCATAGGGCCCTCTCCAGTGATGACGCAGGGTCTCTCCATTGAAGACATAGAGTTTCCTATTAAGTGTCTTTCAATAATGATGATAATAAGGGCATTCATAAAGTGCTCCTGTTATCCTGTGAGGGGTGTCCTGCTGTTTAAAGATGGACAGAAAGCTTTGCTTGTTGAAATGGCCATGGTAGATTCTTGTGAAATCTCCAGTGATCGATCTCATCTCTCAGCTATCTGGGAAGGCTATTCCACAACTGTGAGGCTTGAAGTGAGAAAGATCCTACACCTTTCCTTTTCAAAAATCAGTTTAGGAGATTGAAAAAAGTATCACTTCTTCAGATCTCAGGGCCCGATCCACAGAACTAACTTAAGACAAAATCCTAAACTTACTACCATTTTGGTATTCACAGAAGGCACTTACTCATTTTGGTATTCACAGAAGGCACTCACTCATTTTGGTATTCACAGAAGGCACTCACTCATTTTGGTATTCACAGAAGGCACTTACTCATTTTGGTATTCACAGGTATTCACAGAAGTTAGGACTCCTAAATGCCTTCTGTGAATACCGAAAGTCTTAAAGTTAGGATTTTTCTCAGCTTAGGAGTAGACTTCTACTCAAAATACTCAAATTTAGATCAGTGTCTAAAGGGATTCGAGAGCTTAAAGTCTTAAAGTTAGGATTTTTCTCAGCTTACTGAGAAAAATCCTAACTTTAAGACTTTCGGTATTCACAGAAGGCATTTAGGAGTCCTAAAGTTAGGAGTCCTAACTTTACTACGCCTAAGCTGAGAAAACTCCTAACTTTAAGACTTTCGGTACTCACAGAAGGCATTTAGGAGTCCTAAAGTTAGGACTCTAAACTTCTGTGAATACCAAAATGAGTAAGTGCCTTCTGTGAATACCAAAATGAGTAAGTGCCTTCTGTGAATACCAAAATGAGTAAGTGTCTTCTGTGAATACCAAAATGGTAGTAAGTTTAGGATTTTGTCTTAAGTTAGTTCTGTGAATCGGGCCCTCAGAAAGGGGCTCGAATTCTGGACTTTTAACTTCTCCATCAGACTGACTGGGTCACATATATAAAATGTCCTATTGGCTGAACACCCCATTTTAAAAGCTATTCTTTCTTTTATGGGCAGCCAGTGTTGGATAAATTGCGTTGTGTTTATTTTTCCTACTTAACAGTCTCACCGCCCAGTGTTGTACTCTCTGCAGCCTTTGCATGGTATTACCCCAAGACCCATGTACAAAGCAACCCTTTAGTCCAGGCGAGATAAAATCATCGCCTCCACTATGGGTTTATGTGTTTCTCTGTAGCAGTAGGAGCAGTTTACGAGGTAATCTCAGATGCAAGAGAACAAATGTTCTTGTTTGTTCAAACTCAAATCAGTATCAGTTATGAAACAAAGGGCTCGATTCATAGAAGTAGTCTGAGAAGAAATTCTAACTTTACGACTTTCGGTATTCACAAAGGGCATTTACGAGGAGTAAAGTTAGACTTTTGGTCTAAGTTTAGACCAAAAGTCTAACTTAGACCAAAAGTCTAACTTTACTACAACTAAAGTTAGAATTTGCTCTAAACTTAGACCAAAAGTCTAACTTTATTACTCGTAAATGCCCTTTGTGAATACCCAAAGTCGTAAAGTTAGACTTTTGTCTCAGGTTACATCTGTGAATTGGGCCCCTAGTTTTGTAGCTTCTGCTACCAAGACTGGTAGGTGTCCCACTTTTTCTAGCCACCATCTGGGTTGTCATGCACTTGATAAGGAGCCAAAACAAAGGAGCTCTGTTTTGTCCCCGTTAAATGTTTGTGCTTTACTGAGCATCCATTTTGCTACTGCCTGCATTCAGCCGTGGAAGTTCTCAGCAGGCTTGACTTCATCTCATTTAGACTCTGTGCGCCTGATTCACAAATGTAAACTTAGACCAAAAGTCTAAGTTTAGACCAAAAGCCTAAGTTCAGACCTAATGGCTAACTTTACTATTAATAATGTTAGACTTTTGGTCTAAGTGTAGACCAAAAGTCTAACTTAGACCAAAAGTCAAACTTTAGTAATAGTAAAGTTATACTTTTGGTCTAAGTTAGACTCTTGGTATAAACTTAGACTTTTGGTCAAAGTTTACATTTGTGAATCAGGCCCAATGATTTTGGTGTCATCTGCGTATGTCGTCTGTGACAGCCCAAAACTACTCCGTATCAGTTTACCCAGTGGAGAAATGTACAGGCTAAATAAAGTTGGGTTTAATACAAAGTCCTGTGGAGCTCCCCATAGGTGGAGTCTGTTTTTTGAAGACTACGAGGAAATATCCCGACTGCGTGGCTACGGCCAGCAGGAAAGGAAGTAAAGCGCTGCAAGGCCTTTCCCGGCAAACCTGATGATTTTATCCTGCCAATAAATATTTAGTGAGAGACCTATCGAATGCAGCGCTGAGATCTAATACCATTGTTGCTGTACTATGGACCTTATCCAGTATAAGTCTTATGTCATCTATGACTGCTATTAGTGCTGTCTTGGTGCAGTGCAGTGACCTCAAACCTACTTGGGTTTTGCTCAACAAGTCATTGTTTTTTAGTTGTTTGTTGATTACCTTCCTTGGAATTTGCACTTAAAATGGTCGCCCGGAGATAGGTCTGTGGTTCGACAGCATCTCGGGGTCTGCTGGTGGTCTATCAGACATGGGCTCACTTGGGCTCCTCTCCTGCTTGCGGGCAGGTGACAGTGAGGATCGATTGGTGGCTCTGACCGGGTATTTTTGGTGCAAGATGGTAATCCCCCAGATGGAGGCAAGATGCTGGGCAGGGGTCCAGATTTCATTAGCAGCATCGGGCTTGGACAACATCCAACGGCGACGGTTCAAAGTCCGCCAGGAGAGGGGACAGGGTTGGATGAGGGCTACACTCTCCAGCTTCATCAGCTTCTCCCGGATTAAAAGTTTGACTGATTCTCTCCATCTTTCCATGGAAGGTTTCTAAGAAGCTCTCACACAGGGCATTAGATCCTGGCAGTTCTGTTTGCGTGAACTCAGGAGAGCGCAACTTTTTTACAGTTTTAAAGACTTCACAGTCTAAATGATCTCCAGATAGAATTTGCTCTGTGAAATAGATCTTTTTGGCCCTCTAACACAGATTTTGATGCGTATTTAACACTTGCTTGTATAAAATGTTGTCTTCACCTGTAAATGCCTCTCTCCATTTTGTCTCATGCTTTTTAGATTGTCTCTTTGCTGCTGATCAATCAATCAATCATTCAACATTTGTAGATCGCATGAGGATCTCAGGACCCTGGAGAAGGTTGTCTGCTGTGCGATGGTTCGTTTCTTCGAACAGCCAGGTGTTGAGTTATTTCCTGAATCGCTGGATCGAAGGTGACGTCCTGAGGTGTTGCGGGAGGTTGTTCCAAGCTTTGGCCAACAGGTGCGAGAAGGATATCTCTCTAGGACCCGTATAAGTTCTTTTATTGATGTTTTGGGATCTTAGAGGAGCGACTGTGCCCAATCCAGCTATTAAAATGGCACAGAGTCTCTCTGATGATGGCATAAAGTCTCACCAGCCCCTCTTATCGATGCTTATCGATGCAGGGGACCGCTCAGGGCTTTTTCCAGTGCAGTTTTGGAGATTTTAGACCGAGCTCCACATCAGGGATCTACAACCTTTTCTGTACTGAGAGCTACTTATGTTCAATGAACGCATTTAGAGCTATTAATATTATTAGTGTCATGTAATCTCAGATTTCATTTATATGTTTTTATTTATTGTATTGTACTGTATAAAGTTGTGGTTTTAATTAACTGAAATAAACCTTATCTATCTATCTATCTATCTATCTATCTATCTATCTATCTATCTATCTATCTATCTATCTATCTATCTATCTATCTATCTATCACCCTCACTCTATCTATCTATCTATCTATCTATCTATCTATCTATCTATCTATCTATCTATCTATCTATCTATCTATCTATCTATCTATCTATCTGTCTGTCTATCTATCTATCTATCTATCTATCTATCTATCTATCTATCACCCTCACTCTATCTATCTATCTATCTATCTATCTATCTATCTATCTATCTATCTATCTATCTGTCTGTCTATCTATCTATCTATCTATCTATCTATCTATCTATCTATCTATCTATCACCCTCACTCTATCTATCTATCTATCTATCTATCTATCTATCTATCTATCTATCTATCTATCTATCTATCTATCTATCTATCTATCACCCTCACTCTATCTATCTATCTATCTATCTATCTATCTATCTATCTATCTATCTATCTATCTATCTATCTATCTATCTATCTATCTATCTATCTATCTATCTATCTATCTATCTATCTATCTATCTATCTATCTGTCTGTCTATCTATCTATCTATCTATCTATCTATCTATCTATCTATCTATCTATCACCCTCACTCTATCTATCTATCTATCTATCTATCTATCTATCTATCTATCTATCTATCTATCTATCTATCTATCTATCTATCTATCTGTCTGTCTGTCTGTCTGTCTGTCTGCCTGTCTGTCTGTCTGTCTGCCTATGTAAGTCCACAGTTTCTCTACTATTTTAGTATTTCCATCATATATTAAAGTCCTCCAGTAGATAGAAGTGATCTGATTTCATTAAATAGGGCGTGATGAAGTTGGCTAGACTGACGCAACATGAGACAATAAACCAGAGACTGATCTAGTTTCCTTCTGGTCCAGGTCAGGTTTGGAGCAGAGCTCGAAGTAAAAAGCACGGTTTCCGTTGGTGGAAAGTTTGTCATCTAAATGACCTTGAATATTATGCCTTCTCGAAAAATCACGGCTTTCCTTTCCCTGAACTGGTCTGCCTGTCTTTTTAATTAAATGGTAACCCCAGGGAATTGCTGCATAACAACTAGGACCGGAAGCTTCCTTAAACCCAGTTTCTGTTAAACATTAAGGTATCTTATTTTTCATTTAATATTAAGAGAACACTTTCTTCTATGCGCATGTTTAATCGCTGGTAGTTTAGTGACGTATGGTTCAGTGCTGGATATGGAGTTGCCTTATTCCGGTCCTTTGTCACATCTGGTTTTACCCCGCCTTCATTGGGTGACGCCCTCCTTCTATTGTTTACCTTCACTTTATTTTATTCATGGTTATTCTCTGGAATGGCGAATTTGTGGTGCAAAAAGGGCAGCATATAAATTAAAACCTCAGATTTGTAGAGAGCAGATGAGGGTCTCTGGGCGTTGTTTTTAGGCAGGGGAAGATAAAGTGATTTGCCCAGAATCACAGGATCCTGAGTCGATGGTATGACTGAACCTGGATCCCCTGCTCCAAAGGGGGCAGCTCTGACCGTTACGCCACACCCTCTCCCAACCCGGGGTCTGGCGCTTCTGGGACGCTGATGGACCAGACGGGCCTGCCTTTGGTGCACCATCAGTGCGGCTTCGTAGCTGTAACCCCTTTATGGTACCGTGGCAGCGGCACATTGAATCAGTAGACTATCAAACGATAACAAACACTGGCAAAGCCAATGGGTCTCCCCATCATGGCTGCTGTTCAGAATGGCTAAAAGTTAATGGCGTAGAGGAAAGTGGTGCAGAGTGGAGTATCGTAAAGTGGAGTGTCGTAGAGTGTATAAAAATACACATGAGCATCTCGATCAATGGAGGTGCAATGACCCCTGATCTTCTCATTCGTGAGGGTGCAATGACCCCTGAACTGCTCACTCATGAGGGTGCAATGGCCCCTGACTTTCTGATCAGTGAGGGCGCAATTACCCCATACCTTCTGATCAGTGAGGGCGCAATGACGCCATACCTTCTGATCAGTGAGGGTGCAATTGCCCCTGAACTGCTCACTCATGAGGGTGAAATGACCCCTGACCTTCTCATCAGTGAGGGTGCAATGACCCCTGAACTGCTCACTCATGAGGGTGCAATGACCCCTGACCTTCTGATCAGTGAGGGCGCAATGGTCCCTGCCCTTCTCATCAGTGAGGGTGCAATGACCCCTGAACTGCTCACTCATGAGGGTGAAATGACCCCGGCCCTTCTCATCAGTGAGGGTGCAATGACCCCTGACCTTCTCACCAGTGAGGGTTCAATGACCCCTGAACTGCTCACTCATAAGGGTGCAATGTTTTGCCATGTAACACTCATTTCGCCCACACCTAATTTAGAGCCATGCAGGCCATCATGCTTCCTCTGGTGGAACCACCATCAATCCGTGTGGAGCCAACTGACCCTTACTTCCAGTGGGGCGATCTCTTAGCGCGTGAGCTGACCTTCAAACATTTTGTTTCCTGGCCTATCATTCAATTTACCATGACCCAAATGAATTTTCCTCAAATTCTTGCCTAATTCATTAAAGGTGAATTTGCTGTAAACAGTCAATATTACCTGTCGTCAGGTTTCTGCTATACTTGCCTTTGCTACTTAGAATCAAGTTCAAATATATGCTTCAGTCATTGTTGAAGATAATTCTACAGAGTGTAGAAACTCAACTCAGTCCTCATACAAAAATATTCTAATTGGTGACCCGCAGTGTGTGTAGGGTAACGTGCTAGTTGACTGAGACCTGGTGAATTCCTGAAGTTAAAGAATGGTCAGTTTTTCCAGCACAAACCTGAATACTGGTAGATTATGTGGCATTCTGGCCAGAACTACTGACTTAGGAACTGGGGAACAAGGGACCGCATTTATCAACATTTGACACAACTTGCTGCGCTGCGTCAAATGGAGAGGGCAGGAGTGCGCCATATTTACAAAGATAGGACTCATACCTGCTCACTCCCTGTGCGTAGCCTAGCGCCAATGCAGGCTCTCGTGCGTCATGGCGCAAGGGAGCCTGCATTACACTCAAGATTGCTTCTGTGCATCAAGGAACACTTTCGTGCACAAAAACGATGCTTAGAGGTGCTTCCTTTTCTACGTGTGCTGCAGCACATGCAGAAAGGAAATATCGAGGAGAAATAAACGTATTTCCCGTCATTATGCCTCTGATGGGATGGCGTAGTATTTTGAAGCGTTCCCAGGTTTACTACCCTTAGTAATTCTGAGAATGCACCGAAATATAGGGGTGGATATGTATGAACGCCCACTCTCCACCCAAGGAACCACAAAGCCGCGATTTGCACTGCCTTGCGTTTATCTGGATTTACTAAGTCATGCAGAGCCACGCAAGGTGGATTTACGTGGGGGTTAGTGTTTACTAAAGTCTTGTGTCACCCTTCTTGATGCAAAGGCAAAGCAAGGGCTTGGTTAACCCTTTCCATGCTCAGGACGAGTTCAGCTCGTCATGCTGCACGGTGGTCGTGTGCTCATGACGAGCTGGACTCGTCATCCTGCCGCTGCGCCGCCCATGCGCGGTGAATTCCCCGCCTGTGCGGGCGTTCTAAAGGAGTGGGCGGAGCCATTACGAGTTCAGCTCGTCATGAGCACAGCTCCACCGTGCAGCATGACGAGCTGGACTCGTCATCAGTATCGCGGCGCCACAGGCTGACCCTTCCCCCCCCCGCACCGCGGAGGAATTAGCCCTGTGTGGAAGGGGTTAATCTGGCCCTGGTGTGAGTCTCGGCGTCGGCTCATCATCCTGAGTTTATGGGCAAATCTCTTAATCTCCCTGTGCCTAAAACATGAATTGTTCTTGTGTAAGGTAACAGGTGCACATGTAAAGCGCTCCGATACCTTTGGGACGAGTTTGTGTTATAAAACAAAAAATGTTTGGGTAATAGTATATAAAGAAAGCTCTATCTAAGTAATTTACTATCAACTTATTCAGAATCCAATTTACAAAGATTCAATAAATACATCTTCAAACAAACAATAATCAATCGGTCCGTAAAAAACAATTGCAAGAAACACAGGTGTGTATATTCAAAGAAAATTCTTTTTTTATAAATCAAATAACCAAATAAGAGTTTATTGTTATTAGTTAATAAAAACCATCACAATATACATATAAAACAACCCTTTTTTAAAATAGTTACTTATCTTAGAAACATGAATTAATATTGTTACAGCTTCAGGAAAATCTTGTTGTCACGTTAAAAAACATTATCATTGTAAAATGTATTCAGTCATTAATAGGGATACTTTTTATCGTTGCTATAAATTGACGCATGCCTCAATATGAAATTCCACAACTCTGAGTGTCAACATCTTGGAACTGATTTAACGGCGTATACATGTTGTGTACTCATTGTACGAGGCAAATTCCTCATGCTATGGTATGCAGCTTACAATTCTGCATTTTATATGAAAAATCAGTCTGTTTGATAGGGTACAAATGAAACAAACACCACAATGTAGCCGGAAGTCAGGATTCACAAATGATCAAGTATTCTTCTCAGTTACGGTTGTGGACACCTTTGTAGAAGACATTTTTGAGGCAATTTGTTGAAGTTATACAAACACTGCCCATATGATATGATTCATTTATTGAATCTTTGTAAATTGGATTCTGAATAAGTTGATAGTAAGTTACTTAGATAGACCTTACTTTATATACTCTTACCCAAACAATTTATTTTTTAACTAAATCCCTTGTAGACACATTTACCTGCTCATATGTACCCACCCAAGCCATCAAGGTTTAATGGGTATCCCACTCTTTAAGATATTTTGTTATAAAACATCCCCCCAAAAAATCACCTCAGTTTTTTGAAGTTGTACATGGAGTTAGATCAGCAACCTGGAGCAAGTGCAGAGTAGTTTAAACTACAGCCTGTACCCAGGGCCACTAGCAGGTCGTAGCAGCATCACAGACCACGGGTGGGGGTTGCAGCACTGTAACCCCGGGGGATGTCTCTCGGGCCTGGCTCGCGAGCTATTGATGTACACTGACTGGCAGGGAGGGACAAGTCTGGGCTCTCAGACAAGAGTTCAGTGCCCCTCCCCCTCCCCCCCGCCCTGCCCCTCCCCTGCCTCCAGGACTGATGCAATATTATGTAAGGTCTCAGAAGCTGGACACATCTGCTGCAGACCCCTGGGCTCAGGGCCAGCTCTGCGCATGCGCCCTCCACCTGCCCAGTCCCTTCGCTTCCCTCGCTCCTCCCCCATCCTCAGGATGGCTCCCTCTTCTCTCTGCTTCGCTTTCTCACTCCCTCTTTCTCCATTCCTCTTTTTCCCTACGTATCTTCACACAACTACTTCTTTCTCTGTGCCGATCTTCCTCTCCCAGTAACTCTCGCCATGACTATGTCTCTCACTGTCGCTCTCCATCCCTCTCTTGTTTTGCTATTTTTCTCTTTCCCTCACAAGCATTGTCTTTCTCAATCTCTGTGTCTGCTATGGTCTTTTCTAATCTCTCTCCCCTCACTCCTTTTCGTTCCCTCATTACTTTGACCTCTCCCTCTCTTTCCCCTCTTTCTGCGTTCTCTCTTCTCCATCTCTCTTCGATCTGTCCCTCTCTCTCTCTTTCTTTCCCCTTTTCTTCTCCCTCCCTCTCTCTTTCTTTCTCTTTCTTTCCCCTTTCCTTCTCCCTCTCTCCTCAGTTCCATTCCATTCCATTCAGTGATGCTTTTCTGGCATGACCTGTAGATCGATAAGTGATGCTGCAGCTGTAGACAGAGCTGAGGCGTCACCCGCCTCTTGCTACTAAGAGTGTCACAGGCTGACAGGCTCTCGGGCCAGACGGATCAAAGGGTTTTACCCATTCTGTGTCTATGGGAAAATGTGTTCGTACATATGACCCTCGTGCCTGTTCTGCCAGCGCGGGGGCTTCTCTGAGGAGGAGATGGCTGGGGTGGGCATTGGTTAGGGATGTGGTGCGTTGAATCCGAGGGTGAGTTCTAGGCGTGTGCAAAATCCTTGTAATTTCCTTTTGTGTAATTATACAAAATTTCTGAAATTTCCAAAATTATCTAAAACACATAGCTGACATTTTGTGCTATTTTTTTTTATTGAGAAGTGCAACCTTGCATCCAAAAGTGACTATTAGGATCCTGTATACAGGTTTCGGTGCTATTTAGCACACCTAATAAATACTGATAACACAGGGTTCTTTATTTATCAGAGACGATAAACACCACCAATTTCGACTTTAAGATGACTAACATGCAGATGTTGGTGTTTTATGCACCAAAATCCGCATATTAGTAATGACTGTGTGGTTTTCCCTTGTTAAATTTTAGCAGGTTTCACCTACAAACATTTTACAAAGTTTGAATTATTTAACGCATCCAATAATTATCGGATGCATTAAATACCTTCAAATTCGTAATTCCAACCCATGCTTAAACGGGTTTACGCATAGGTTGGAATTAACTGACTGGCCCCAAGACACACCGTACTAAAAAAGAGAGCATGTACCCAGTACAAGAGCCGCTCATGTCCTCCCCGTTTGTGTTTTTCCAGTGCTCCTGTGGTAGTTTTTTTTTTACCCAAGTGACCCTCCCCCATTGAGCCACGTCAAATGACATAATGTCATGTGCAAAGCATCACGTGAAATGCCGGCGTAATTGATATTTCCAAAGCAGTGTTTTCCAGTTCACTCATATCTTGAGTAGTGTGTGAGCAAGTGTACATCATTTTCTAGGAGGTTAGATCTCATTCAACAGATTTCGATCTCCGGCAGGTTATCACGGGCCTGTGTGTTGTCATTAGTCGTCTGTGTGTGGGGTTATTCAGAATGTGCCCGATTCACAGAGCTAACGTAAGACAAAATCCTAAACTTACTATTTCTAGTATTCACAGAAGGCATTTAGTAGTAGTAAAATTAGGATTTGTCTTCAGTTTGACTTAAGACAAACTTAAGACAGACTTAAGACAGACTTAAGACAGGCTTAAGACAGACTTAAGACCGACTTAAGACAGAGTTAAGACAGGCTTAAGACAGACTTAAGTTAGGATTTTGTCTTAAGTTTGTCTTAAGTCTGTCTTAAGTCAATCAATCAATCAATCAGTAGAATTTGTAAAGCGCGCTACTCACCCGTTAGGGTCTCAAGGTGCTGAGGGGGTGGGGGGGGCTACTGCTCAAACAGCCAGCTTGAGTTGTTTCCTGAAGGAGAGGTGGTCCAGGGTCAGCCGTAGGTGGGTGGGGAGGGAGTTCCATGTCTTGGCTGCCAGGTAGGAGAAGGATCTTCCTCCGACGGTGGATTTGCGGATCCATGGGTCGGAGGCGAGGGCGAGGCTGGCGGATCGGAGCTGGCGGGTGGGAGTGTAGAATGTGAGGCGGCTGTTGAGGTACTTCGGGCCCGTGTCGTGGAGCGCCTTGTGTGCGTGGCTGAGGAGTCTGAACGTGATCCTCTTGTTGACAGGGAGCCAGTGCAGGTCTCTCTGGTGGGCAGAGATGTGGCTGTGGCGAGGGATGTCCAGGATGAGTCGTGCTGGGGCGCTCTGAATGCGTTGGAGTCTTCTCTGGAGTTTGGATGTGGTTCCAGCGTAGAGGATGTTTCCGTAGTCCAGACGGCTGGTGACGAGGGCCTGGGTGACCGTCTTCCTGGTTTCGGTGGGGATCCAACGGAAGATCTTTCGGAGCATGCGCAGGGTGTTGAAGCAGGATGACGAGACAGCGTTGACTTGCTTGCTCATCATGAGGGAGGAGTCCAAGATGAAGCCCACGTTGCATGCTTGGTCCGTTGACTTAGGTGCGTGCCCAGGGCAGGGGGCCACCAGGAGTCGTCCCAGGCGGAGGGAGATGGTCCGAGGATGAGGACTTCCTTCTTGTCTGAGTTCAGTTTCATACGACTGATCTTCATCCATTCTGCGACGTCTTTCATTCCTTACTGGAGGTTGGCTTTGGCGGTGGCGGGGTAGTTGGTGAGGGAGAGGATCTGCTGGGTGTCATCTGCGTAGGAGATGATGTTGAGGTTGTTTTGGCGTGCGATGGCTGCGAGAGGGCTTATGTACATGTTGAAGAGGGTGGGGCTGAGTGAGGAGCCCTGTGGAATGCCGCAGATGACTTTGGTGGCCGTGGATCCGAACGGGGGGGAGGCGGACTCTCTGGGTTCTTCCGTCGAGGAACGAGATGATCCACTCAAGGGCCGCTCCTGGGATCCCGGTGTCGCTGAGTTGCTGTGTCAGGGTGCGGTGGCATACCGTGTCGAAGGCTGCTGAGAGGTCCAGGAGGATGAGGGCGGCTGTTTCCCCGTTGTCGAGCAGGGCCCTGATGTCGTCGGTGGCTGCGATAAGGGCAGTCTCGGTGCTGTGGTTCGCTCGGAACCCGAATTGAGTGGGGTCGAGGGATCCGTTGGTCTCGAGGAAGGTGGAGAGTTGTCTGTTGGCGGTCTTCTCGATGACTTTGGCTGGAAAGGGGAGGAGTGAGATGGGGCGGAAGTTCTTCAGGCCCATGGGGTCCGTGGTGGGTTTCTCCAGGAGGGCGCTCAATTCAGCATGTTTCCAACTCTCTGGGAAGGTGGCGGATGCGAAGGAGCTGTTGATGATGTTCCGGAGTTGGGGTGCGATGATGGAGTTGGCTTTGTTGAAGATGTGGTGTGGGCATGGGTCGGTAGGGGAGCCAGAGTGGATGGTGTTCATCAGGCGGGTGGTGTCTTCGGTGGTGACCGGGGTCCAGGTGCAGAGGGTGGAGGAGGGGGGGTGCAGGTTTGGTGGATGGGTCCATGGTCAGTGCACCGAAGCTGTTGTGTATGTCGGCGATCTTGCGGTGGAAGAACGAGGCGAGGGAGTCGCAGAGGTCTTGCGACGGTGTGAAGTCGTTGTTGCAGGCGCTGGGGTTGGAGAGCTCTTTAATGATGCTGAAGAGTTCCTTGCTGTTGTGGGTGTTGTTGTCCAGTCGTTCTTTGAATGTTGTCTTCTTGGTGGTGCGGATCAGCTGGTGGTGTTTGCGGGTGGCGTTCTTGAGGGCGGTCATGTGTTCTGCTGTCTGGTCATGGCGGCAGGCTTTCTCGAGGGTGCGGCAGGCTTTCTTGGAGTTTTTGAGTTCGTTGGTGAACCACGAGGCTTTCCTGCTGCCAGGTCTGCTGGGAGGATTCTTCAGTGGTGCGAGTTCATCGGCGCAGTTGGTGAGCCACTGTGTGAGGTTGCGGGCTGCTTCGTTGGGGTCTGTCGTGTTGGTGGGTGGGTTCTGGCTGAGGGCGGTGGTGAGCTGGTCGGTGGTGATCTTACTCCAGCTTCTGCGGGGAACCTGTTGCGGGTGGTGGTGGGTCGTGGTTCTCCTGAAGTTGAAGTGGATGCAGCTGTGGTCTGTCCAGTGTAGTCCGGTTGAATGGCTGAAGGAGATGTGCTTGCTGGAGGAGAAGATGGGGTCGAGCGTGTGACCGGCGTAGTGGGTGGGGGTGTTCACCAGTTGCTTGAGTCCGAGGTTGGCGAGGTTATCCAGCAGGGCGGCGGTGTTGCAGTCCTTGTTGTTCTCCAGATGGAAGTTGAGGTCCCCTAGGAGGATGTAGTCTGTGGAGGTGAGGGCTTGCGGACTGACAAAGTCAGTGATGACTTCGCTGAATTGTGTGCGTGGTCCCGGGGGTCTGTAGATGAGGGTGCCTCTGAGGGTGGTCTTGGGGTCGGTGTGTATCTGGAAATGAAGGTGCTTGGCGGCGGTGAGGGTGTCGTCGGAGTTGGTCGTGATGCGGATGGTGCTTCTGTGGACGATGGCGATGCCTCCTCCGGTTTGGTTGACGCGGTCCCTCCGGGTGATCTTGTATCCCTCCGGGATGGCTATGGCGATGTCGGGGGCTGAGGAGGCGTTCATCCATGTTTCTGTGAGGAAGGAGACGTCTGGTGATGTTGAGTCGAGGAGGTTCCAGAGTTCGACGGCGTGCCTGTGGACGGAGCGGGTGTTGAGCAGGATGCACTTGAGGTGGTTGTTGCTGGGGGTCGACTTTGCGGGTGCTCTGCAGGTTCGGAGGCAGGTGAATTGGCAGGCTTGACAGGTGAAGGGTCCGTGGGAGCGTTACGGGGTGGCTCTGTAGCTGGCGGGGTTCAGGCCGGCATTGAGTGCGTGGAGGGTGGCAGCGTCATAGGTTCGTCGGGTGCCCTGGCATCGACGTGGACCAGGGGTTCTGGCGCTGGGCGCGGTCCAGGCGCAGATGGGCACAGACCGGCTTGCCTTTGGCGCACAATCGGCGCGCCCGCTGCGCTCGTCTGCTGCGCATCCGCCGAGCGGCCTGCATATGAGGGGCTGAGGGAGGGAGGAGCAGCTGGGAGGCAGGAGCGGGGTGGCGAATGGGAACGGCGGGGGGGCGGGGACGCAGGGTGCAGCGGCAGGAAGCAGAGGGCGAGGCGGGAAGCGGGGGGCACAGAAGGCAAGTGGGAACGAGGGGTAGAGCAAAAAATAAGCAAGTTACAAAAGGCAAAGGGGAATGAGGGGAGAACGACAGAAATACAAGCACAGGTTTACAATGGAAAAAACGAAAGAATTACACACCACAGGTTACAGGAACAGCTCACAGGATGGCTGGACAGAGTGCAGCAGCACAGCACGGGAGGACCACGCGGTGGCTAGGGGGGCGACCTACTTGGTGACAGGGTCAAAGGTCGCTCCCTTTACCACCGTGCAGCCTCCATATGAGGGGCTGAGGGAGGGAGGAGCAGCTGGGAGGCAGGAGCGGGGTGGCGAATGGGAACGGCGGGTGGGCGGGGCCGCAGGGTGCAGCGGCGGGAAGCAGAGGGCGAGGCGGGAAGCGGGTGGCACAGAAGGCAAGGGGAAACAAGGGGTAGAGCGAAAAATAAGCAAGTTACAAAAGGCAAAGGGGAACGAGGGGAGAACGACGAAAAATAAAGCAAGTTACAAAAGTCTCTCTTGAGTCTATCTTAAGTCTGTTTCAAGTCTGTCTTAAGTTTGTCTTAAGTCAAACTTAAGACAAAATCCTAACTTTACTACTACGAAATGCCTTCTGTGAATACCAAAAGTAGTAAGTTTAGGATGTTGTCTTAATTTAGTTCTGTGAATCGGCCCCAATGAGTAAGTATAATCCTGGATGTGCAGTTTCTGTTGAGAAGTGATGACGATTTTTCTCAAACTTAAATTTTTTATATTC
This sequence comes from Lissotriton helveticus, assembly GCF_964261635.1. Taxonomy (NCBI): domain Eukaryota; kingdom Metazoa; phylum Chordata; class Amphibia; order Caudata; family Salamandridae; genus Lissotriton; species Lissotriton helveticus. The sequence goes on from NC_136062.1 coordinate 477,093,659, forward strand.
ATATCGACATTAATATGTAACATGCAAATGTACTGAGTGTGCAATTCTTTTCTCATTTAGATTGACCATAATTATTGTAGGCCACAGTTTTAGACGGTTAACGTTTGGCTGCCATCTTTTTCTATGTCTTGTATCTTTCTTTACTGCTGGGAATACTGACCCAACAATCTCAAATGTCGTATCTTGGTTTTCTGTCTGTGTGTAAATGTTTTCTTTTATGCAATCCTTGTACAATGCACTAACAAGCGCTTTAGATTCACCTGCAAAGTATAGATTCAACTATTCTATATCATTATGCTAGGACTCGTCTATCTCATCATGCTTAGACTATTCAATCTCACCATGCTAGGACTATTCTATCTCACTATGCTAGAACTCTTCTATCTCACTATGCGTGGACTATTCTATCTCACTATGCTAGGACTATTCTATCTCACTATGCGTGGACTGTTCTATCTCACTATGCTAGGACTATTCTATCTCACTATACGTGGACTGTTCTATCTCACTATGCTAGGACTATTCTATCTCACTATGAGTGGACTGTTCTATCTCACTATGCTAGGACTCTTCTATCTCACTGTGCCAGGACTTTTCTATCCCACTATGCTTAGACTATTTTATCTCGCTATGATTGAACTATTCTATCTCACTATGCTTTGACTATTTTATTTCACTAAGCGTGGACAATTCTATCTCACTATGCTAGGACTCGTCTCTCTCACTATGCTTGGTTATTTTATCTCACTATGCTTGGACTATTCTATCTCAATATGCGTGGACGGTTCTATCTCACTATGCTAGGACTCTTGTATCTCAGTGTGATCAGACTCTTCTATCCCACTGTGCCAGGACTCTTCTGTCTCACTATGCTTGGACTATTCTATCTCACTATGCTTGGACTCTTACATCGCACTATGCTTGGACTCTTCTGTCTCACTATGCTTGGACTATTCTATCTCACTATGCTTGGACTATTCTATCGCACTATGCTTGGACTATTCTATCTCACTATGCTAGGACTCTTCTATCTCACTATGCTTGGACTATTCTATCTCACTATGCTAGGACTCTTCTATCTCACTATGCTTGGACTATTCTATCTCACTATGCTTGGACTATTCTATCGCACTATGATTGGACTATTCTATCGCACTATGCTTGGACTATTCTATCGCACTATGCTTGGACTCTTCTATCCCACTGTGCCAGGACTCTTCTGTCTCACTATACTTGGACTATTCTATCTCACTATGCTTGGACTATTCTATCGCACTATGCTTGGACTATTTTATCTCACTATGCTTGGACTATTCTATCTCACTATGCTAGGACTCTTCTATCTCACTATGCTTGGACTATTCTATCTCACTATGCTTGGACTATTCTATCGCACTATGCTTGGACTATTCTATCGCACTATGCTTGGACTATTCTATCTCACTATGCTAGAACTCTTCTATCTCACTATGCTCAGATTCATCTATCTCACTGTGCCAGGACTCTTCTATTTCACTATGCTAAGACTCTTCTATCTCACTGTACTTGGATTATTCTATCTCACTATGCTTGGACTCTTCTATCTCACTATGCTGGGACTCTTCTATATTACTATGCGTGGACTATTTTATCACACTATGCTTGGACTCTTCTATCCACTATGCTTGGACTCTTCCATCTCACGATGCTCGGACTATTCTATTTCACTATGCTTGGACTATGCTATCTCACTATGCTAGAACTCTTCTATCTAACTATGCTTGAACTATTCTATCTCACTATGCTAGGACTCTTCTATTTCACTATGCCAAGACTCTTCTATCTCACTTTACTTGGACTATTCTATCTCACTATGCTTTGACTATTTTATCTCACTGTGCTTGGACTCTTCTATTGCACTATGCTTGGACTCTTCTATCTCACTATGCTTGGACTCTTCTATCTCACTATGCTTGGGCTATTCTATCTCACTCTGCTTGGACTATTCTATCTCAATATGCTTGGACTCTTCTATCACACTATGCTTGGACTCTTCTATCACACTATGCTTGGACTATGCTTTCTCATTATGCTTGGACTATTCTATCCCACTATGCTAGACCTCTTCTATCTCACTATGCTCGGACTCTTCTATCTCACTATGCTAGGAATATTCTATTGCAGTATGCTTGGACTATTTTATCTCTCTATGCTTGGACTAATATATCTCAATATGCTTGGACTCTTCTATCACACTATGCTTGGACTATTCTATCTCATTATGCTTCTACTATTCTATCTCATTATGCTAGAACTCTTCTATCTCACTATGCTGGGACTCTTCTATCTCACTATGCTAGGACTCTTCTATCTCACTATGCTTGAACTCTTCTATCTCACTATGCTTGAACTCTTCTATCTCACTATGCTGGGACTCTTCTATTTCACTATGCTCAGATTCTTCTATCTCACTATGCTAGGAATCATCTGTCTCACTATGCTTGAACTATTCTATCTCACTATGCTTTGACAATTGTATCTCACTGTGCTTGGACAATTCTATCCCACTATGCTATCACTCGTCTATCTCAGTATGCTTGGACAATTCTATCCCACTATGCTATCACTCTTCTATCTAACTATGCTTGGACTATTCTATCTGACTATGCTAGAACTCTTGTATCTCACTATGCTCGGACTCTTCTATCTAACTATGCTCTGACTCTGACTCTTCTATGTCACTGTTCTTGGATTATTCTATCTCATTATGCGTGGACTATTTTATCTCACTATGCTTGGGAAATTCTATCTCACTATGCTAGGAATTGTCTATCTCACTATGCTTTGACTATTTTATCTCATTGTGCTTGGACAATTCTATCTCACTATGCTAGGACTCCTCTATCTCACTATGATTAAACTATTTTATCTCAATATACTTGGAATATTCTATCTCACTGTGCTAGGACTCTTTTATCTGACTATGCTTGGACTATTCTATCTCACTATGCTTGGACTATTCTATCTCACCATGCTTGGACTATTCTATCTCACTGTGCGTGGACTCTTCTACCTCACTGTGCTTGGACTATTTTATCTCACTATGCTTGGGCTCTTCTATCTCACTATGCTAGAACTCTTCTATCTCACTATGCTCGGACTGTTCTTTCTCACTATGCTTGGACTGGTCTATCTCACTACCCTGGGACTATTCTATCTCACTATGCTTGGACTATTCTATCTCACTATGCTTGGAGTATTCTATCTCACTATGCTTGGACTCTTCTATCGCACTATGCTTGGACTGTTCTATCTCACTATGCTTGGACTGTTCTATCTCACTATGCTAGGACTATTCTATCTCACTATGCTTGGACTATTCTATCTCACTATGCTTGGAGTATTCTATCTCACTATGCTAGACCTCTTCTATCTCACTATGATCGGACTTTTCTATCTCACTATGCTAGGACTCTTCTATCTCACTATGCTAGGACTCTTCTATCTCACTATGCTTTGACTCTTCTATCTCACTATGCTAGAACTCTTCTATCTCACTATGCTCGGACTGTTCTATCTCACTATGCTTGGACTGTTCTATCTCACTATGCTAGGACTATTCTATCTCACTATGCTTGGACTATTCTATCTCACTATGCTTGGAGTATTCTATCTCACTATGCTTGGACTCTTCTATCGCACTATGCTAGAACTCTTCTATCTCACTATGCTCGGACTGTTCTATCTCACTATGCTTGGACTGTTCTATCTCACTATGCTAGGACTATTCTATCTCACTATTCTTGGACTATTCTATCTCACTATGCTTGGAGTATTCTATCTCACTATGCTTGGACTCTTCTATCGCACTATGCTTGGACTATTCTATCTCACTATGCTAGAACTCTTCTATCTAACTATGATCGGACTCTACTATCTCACTATGCTAGGACTCTTCTATCTCACTATGCTAGGACTCTTCTATCTCTCTATGCTTTGACTCTTCTATCTCACTATGCTAGAACTCTTCTATCTCACTATGCTAGGACTATTCTATCTCACTATGCTTGGACTATTCTATCTCACTATGCTTGGAGTATTCTATCTCACTATGCTTGGACTCTTCTATCGCACTATGCTTGGACTATTCTATCTCACTATGCTAGAACTCTTCTATCTCACTATGATCGGACTCTTCTATCTCACTATGCTAGGACTCTTCTATCTCACTATGCTAGGACTCTTCTATCTCACTATGCTTGGACTATTCTATCTCACTATGCTCGGACTCTTCTATCCCACTATGCTTGGACTATTCTATCTCACTATGCTCAGACTCTTCTATCTCACTATGCTTGGACTCTTCTATCTCACTATGCTAGGACTCTTCTATCTCACTATGCTTGGACTAGTCTATCTCACTATGCTCAGACTCTTCTATCCCACTATGCTTGGACTATTCTACCCCACTATGCTCAGACTCTTCTATCTCACTATGCTTGGACTGTTCTATCTCACTATGCTTGGACTATTCTATCTCACTATGCTTGGAGTATTCTATCGCAGTATGCTAGATCTCTTCTATCGCACCATGATCGGACTCTTCTATCTCACTATGCTAGGACTCTTCTATCTCACTATGCTAGGACTCTTCTATCTCACTATGCTTGGACTATTCTATCTCACTATGCTCAGACTCTTCTATCCCACTATGCTTGGACTATTCTATCTCACTATGCTCAGACTCTTCTATCCCACTATGCTTGGACTATTCTATCTCACTATGCTCAGACTCTTCTATCCCACTATGCTTGGACTATTCTATCTCACTATGCTCAGACTCTTCTATCCCACTATGCTTGGACTCTTCTATCTCACTATGCTTGGACTCTTCTATCCCACTATGCTTGGACTATTCTATCTCACTATGATCGGACTCTTCTATCTCACTATGCTTGGACTATTCTATCTCACTATGCTCAGACTCTTCTATCCCACTATGCTTGGACTATTCTATCCCACTATGCTCGGACTGTTCTATCTCACTATGCTTTGAGTCTTCTATCTCACTATGCGTGGGCTCTTCTATCCCACTGTGCTTGGACTATTCTATCTCACTATGCTCAGACTCTTCTATCCCACTATGCTTGGACTCTTCTATCTCACTATGCTCAGACTCTTCTAACTCACGATGCTTGGACTCTTCTATCCCACTATGCTTGGACTCTTCTATCTCACTATGCTCAGACTCTTCTATCCCACTATGCTTGGACTCTTCTATCTCACTATGCTCAGACTCTTCTATCCCACTGTGCTTGGACTATTCTATCTCACTATGCTCAGACTCTTCTATCCCACTATGCTCAGACTCTTCTATCTCACTATGATCGGACTCTTCTATCTCACTATGCTTGGACTATTCTATCTCACTATGCTCAGACTCTTCTATCCCACTATGCTTGGACTCTTCTATCTCACTATGCTCAGACTCTTCTATCCCACTATGCTCAGACTCTTCTATCTCACTATGATCGGACTCTTTTATCTCACTATGCTTGGACTATTCTATCTCACTATGCTCAGACTCTTCTATCCCACTATGCTCGGACTGTTCTATCTCACTATGCTCAGACTCTTCTATCCCACTATGCTTGGACTCTTCTATCTCACTTTGCTCAGACTCTTCTATCCCACTATGCTCAGACTCTTCTATCTCACTATGATCGGACTCTTCTATCCCACTATGCTTGGACTATTCTATCTCACTATGCTCAGACTATTCTATCCCACTATGCTCGGACTGTTCTATCTCACTATGCTTTGACTCTTCTATCTCACTATGCTTGGGCTCTTCTATCCCACTGTGCTTGGACTATTCTATCTCACTATGCTCAGACTCTTCTATCCCACTATGCTTGGACTCTTCTATCTCACTATGCTCAGACTCTTCTATCCCACTATGCTTGGACTCTTCTATCCCACTATGCTTGGACTCTTCTATCTCACTATGCTTTGACTCTTCTATCTCACTATGCTTGGGCTCTTCTATCCCACTGTGCTTGGACTATTCTATCTCACTATGCTCAGACTCTTCTATCCCACTATGCTTGGACTCTTCTATCTCACTATGCTCAGACTCTTCTATCCCACTATGCTTGGACTCTTCTATCTCACTATGCTCAGACTCTTCTATCTCACGATGCTTGGACTCTTCTATCCCACTATGCTCAGACTCTTCTATCCCACTATGCTTGGACTCTTCTATCCCACTATGCTTGGACTCTTCTATCTCACTATGCTTGGACTCTTCTTTCTCACGAGGCTTGGACTCTTCTATCCCACTGTGCTTGGACTCTTCTATCTCACTATGGTCAGACTCTTCTATCCCACTATGCTTGGACTCTTCTATCTCACTATGCTCAGACTCTTCTATCCCACTATGCTTGGACTCTTCTATATCACTATGCTTGGACTCTTCTATCTCACTATGCTTGGACTCTTCTATCTCACTATGCTTGGACTCTTCTACCTCACTATGCTTGGGCTCTTCTATCCCACTGTGCGTGGACTCTTCTATCTCACTATGCTCAGACTCTTCTATCCCACTATGCTTGGACTATTCTATCCCACTATGCTCAGACTCTTCTATCTCACTATGCTCAGACTCTTTTATCCCACTATGCTTGGACTCTTCTATCTCACTATGCTTTGACTCTTCTATCTCACTATGCTTGGGCTCTTCTATCCCACTGTGCTTGGACTCTTCTATCTCACTATGCTCAAAGTCTTCTATCCCACTATCCTTGGACTATTCTATCTCACTATGCTCAGACTCTTCTATCCCACTATGCTTGGACTCTTCTATCTCACTATGCTCAGACTCTTCTATCCCACTATGCTCAGACTCTTCTATCTCACTGTGATCGGACTCTTCTATCTCACTATGCTTGGACTATTCTATCTCACTATGCTCAGACTCTTCTATCCCACTATGCTCAGACTCTTCTATCCCACTATGCTTGGACTCTTCTATCTCACTATGCTCAGACTCTTCTATCCCACTATGCTTGGACTCTTCTATCTCACTATGCTCAGACTCTTCTATCTCACTGTGCTTGGACTCTTCTATCTCACTATGCTTGGACTATTCTATCTCACTATGCTTGGACTCTTCTATCTCACTATGCTTGGACTATTCTATCTCACTATGCTCAGACTCTTCTATCCCACTATGCTTGGACTCTTCTATCCCACTATGCTTGGACTCTTCTATCTCACTATGCTTTGACTCTTCTATCTCACTATGCTTGGGCTCTTCTATCCCACTGTGCTTGAACTATTCTATCTCACTATGCTCAGACTCTTCTATCTCACTATGCTCAGACTCTTCTATCTCACTATGCTCAGACTCTTCTATCCCACTATGCTCAGACTCTTCTATCCCACTGTGCTTGAACTATTCTATCTCACTATGCTCAGACTCTTCTATCTCACTATGCTCAGACTCTTCTATCTCACTATGCTCAGACTCTTCTATCCCACTATGCTCAGACTCTTCTATCCCACTATGCTTGGACTCTTCTATCTCACTATGCTAGAACTCTTCTACCCCACTATGCTTGGACTATCCTATCTCATTATATTATCAATAACTGCAAGTTGGAAGGATGTTTAGAGTAGTCCCATTGTGTAGTAGCTTGAGCAAGAATGAGTTTAGTTATCCACTTCTGCCTTAACCTGATTGCACTTTGTCTGGGAACCATGTGTAGGTGTATCAAGTGTTGGAAAGTTTGTCTTTGTTAATGATTTTTGATTTGCTTTGAATATTTTGATTAACTCATTCATGTAAAGATTACCACTAATTTGATGATTTACGTTTGTAGGTTTGTTAAGCTTCTAATGCATCTTTATGGCTCGAAATGTAACCACTCTGCCCTTTTTGTCTAACCTAATGTGCTGCTTGTTATTTGAAATGCATTGAATTTTGATTGTAGCTAACGCGTTTCCATCCGGGGCGCCTTGGACAAACAAATCCAACAGCTCCGGACGGTCGCAGCGTCGCGGGCCGCCATAAGGTATCGGGGAGACCCATAAAACCTACCATTGGAAATGCAGGACGCTAGACCTTGTGGAGAGCTCGAGAGGAGTGGCATCTGCAGGCGTCGGAGCAGGAGTCGTCGGGCCCTTGAAGTCACACGCGTTGCAGGTCGAACTCTGTGAGTTTGAAGTCAGGAGTGCCAGCGTCGGCAGGCGTTCGGGCTGCAGTCTGAAGCAGAGTGGTGCGACGTGCGGTGACCTTACATTGCGGTGCAGGCAGAGGCTCGGTGACGGTCATCCAACGGCGTCGGTGAGACCAGGGCTGCAGTGCGAAATGGGGCGGTGCTCCGTGTCATCCACGAGCGGTGTCCACAGGTCACGATGCAGGCACTGGCACCGGTGACGGCATCACGGGCGATCCCAGGGTGGCGGTGGGAAGCAAAGAGGTGCAGAGTGAAGTGCCCACAGGTCACGGTGCAAGCAGTGGCTCAGTGGGGGTGTCGGTGAGACCAGGGTTGCGGTCGAAATTTCACTATCAGGACATGTACAACATGCCAGTTCATGTCCTACCTTTCACAAACACTGCACCCTGCCCACAGGGGTACCTAGGGTCTACCTGAGGGATGTATTATATGTAAGAAAAAAGAAGGTTCAGGCCTGGCAAGTGGGTGCACTTGCCAGGTCGACATGGCAGTAAAAACTGCGCGCAGACACTGCAGTGGCAGGTCTGAGACACCTTTGATAAGCTACTTGTGTGGGTGGCACAACCAGTGCTGCAGGCCCACTAGTAATATTTATTTACAGGCCCGAGGCACACTCAGCGCTCTGTACTAGGGACTTAGTAGGAGATCAAATAAGCCAATCCTAGAAAACCCAATCCATAAACACAATTTATATGGAGAGGATATGTGCCTTAGCACCAAAAAGCAGTGGTAAAGGTTTTATAATCCTAAAACCAACGAAACATAGGTAAAAACAGGAGGTCAAAAATCAAAAAGTCTGGCGGTGAACCCACTGAAAAAGCCAAGTCGAGCAGTCCTCTTTTTCCCCAATAACATTTATCCACATCCCAGAGTTAGTTACTAATAGGCGAGTTGTCAGTGCATCGGGATGGTTGAGTTAAAGGGTACTAAAAGGTGTGTTTTAGTCTGCCAGCAATCTTCCACTGGGGGAGGTCTATCCACCACAGGCTCTCTGTCGCAGTACACCAGGGAGGTCTGCTAATTTAGGTGGGTTTCCTGATTTTCACCCCTGTTAGGGTCTGTTTGGTATTTTGTGCTGTGGAGTGTTATGTAGTGGAGTCTAATTATGGTGTGTTCTGTAGAAGTTTGTGGCAGGATGTGGGATTATGTGGTGTGTATTGGTTGCATGTGATGTATTATGTAATTGTGTTGTTGATTAGAATTTTGTGGTTTGTTGTCGAATTAGACATGTGTTGAGATGAATTGTGTGGGGTGGAGTGAAATTATGCTGATTAAATTATGTGGCATGGTGTTTTTATGTGGATTGTTGCTACGTGGTATAGTTTGTTTTTATGTGGTGTGTAATTATGTGGTAGTTAGTAGAGTGTTACGTTGAGTTGAATAATGTTGTGCTGAGTGGTATTATGTGGAGTGTAAATATACTGGGTGGTTTTGATTTGTTGTGTGGTATTGTGTTAAACTAAACATGCCGGTATGCCATATTATACCCAGGTGAGTGGAATAAAAATATATTGAACCAGCTCCTCTGTTATATTTATGTAGTGTAATTTTATCCTAAATTGGAAATAGTTTTGAGTAAAAAACTTGGGACTAGCAGTGTGATGCACAAAGATACATACTTCTTGTGAGCGCTCTGGCACGGCTTGAAGTCGCCATAAAAGTGATTCTGCGCCTTCTTTCTCTGAACAGAGCAGGGGATTGTTTGCATTAATTTTAGATAAGAGTGGCTGGGACTGGACACCAGTTTTATTAACGAGGCAATTAACCCCCTTTGCTAAGGAGCTTCTAACAGGTGGAAAGAAGGCCCAGGAGTGCCAGCCAACAGAATGAAAGTACTAAAAAAGTCGAAGTAACTAAACTTAGGGGCAGATTTACAAGCCCTCGCGCCTCATTTACGCCGCGGCGCAAATCCTGCGCCATGGTACTTACAACGTGACGCATCTTGGAGATACGTAACGTTGTAAAGCCCTGCACCACATGTAGGCGTTCCGGCGCATGGGGGTGGGGGGGGCGTTCCGGCACAAGAACGCCTCCTAAAAGTGGCTGAGTGAAATCTACAAGATTTCACTCAGCCACTTGTGGGCCCATGCTGCGTCAAAACCCTGTGCCTGCTTGAAGCAGGCGTAAGGCTTGACGCAGCATTGGAAGAATAGGGCACCCTTGAGCATTGCTGGAGCTGCGTCGCGCTTGCAATGCAACTCCAGCAATGCGTCACCTTTACGGCACAGATGCGTCACGCATCTGTGCCGTTTTTGCCCCAATTACTGGTGCATCCCTGCTGATATGCAGGGATGCACCAGTAATTGTAAATCTGCCCCTTTGAATATTGTCCCATAAATGAAAACAACATTTAACTCTAGTTTAAAGAAATACCACTTTGAAAAAGTCCGTCAGCTCTAAAATGGAGGGGTTATTGCCACTTATCAGTGTACATTCTATAGGGTAGGTTTAAAATCTATTTTGACAACAGATACATTAGCCCACTTCAGTGTGTGCAAAGTTAGCAAGTAATCACTGTTGCTTTAAGACAAGCCGCAGGGACAGAGGGCCTCATTTATAAAAATTGACGCATCACTGCGTGAAAACACCGATGCGTCACTTCTCATTGCCCCCTCCTTGCGACACCAATGAGGCGCCATATTTACAGTATGACGCATCATTGCGCAAGGAGTTACAGATATGTCAGTATTTCTGACGTATCTGTATGGCGCAAAAGTGACGCATTGCTGGGGTGTGGTACAAAAGTGACGCAACTCCAGCAATGTGTCCTTTCACATGGGGCAAGCCCCATGTGAAAGGGCCTGCGTCAATCTTACGCCTGCTGTGAGGCACGCGTAAGAAATTGACGCATTTGTGTCCTAGAAGTGGCGCTGTGAAATCTTATAGATTTTACTGCGTCACTTCTATGAGCCTTTCTTGCGTCAGAACACCCCCCTTGCATACATTATACCTGGCGCAGGTATAATGTAGCGCAGGGGTTTACAAAGTGACGCATCTACCTAGATGCGTCACTTTGTAAATATAGTGCAACAAGGCACATTTTTTACGCTGCTAGTGCGTCACAAAAAGTGACGCACCGGCGGTGTAAAAGTGACGCACGGCCTCATAAATGAGGCCCAGAGAGCGGAAGATTGAGGCCTCAGCCTGCACCCCCATGTCTTAGCCCCACCCTGCCCCAACAACGCTAGGATGCCTGGCTTCACCTAGGGGGTGCCCAGGAGTGGGCACTTCACAGGGAAAGGCCAGGAAGGGTTCCTCAGCGGTATTCGTACAAGCACCGAGAGGCCTCTGGGTAGTCGTGCGCTATACAAGTACCTCTACACACATTGACCCCAATAAACACACCCCAAAGGGTTCTTCATGTTCAGCTTCCAAGGATCCAGAGTTCCAGTGCATCAAGTGGCAGTGAGTTATTGTCCAGCTTCTGGGGACCCACTGTTCCAGTGCATCGAGTGGAACTGAGTTACAGTTGAACCTCAGGGGACCCAGAGCTATAGTTCACCCTCGGGTGAAGCAGAGCACCAGTGCATCGAGTGGCACTGAGTTGTAGTTCAGCCTATGGGGACCCAGAGATCCAGTGCATCAACTGACATAGGATTGGCCAGGAACTCACCACCCTACTCAATACCTCTATTACCACCGCAACATTTCCCGATGTCTGGAAACACACCGAAGTCAGACCACTACTAAAAAAAAACTCTTTCCCGAAAACAGCGAACTCAGAAACTACTGCCCATTCTCCCTGCTCCCATTCCCTGCGAAGGTACTGGAAGAGATCATCAACAATCAACTCATGACATTTAGAGCAGAATCAGCTACTCAACGCCTCCCAATCTGGCTTTTGAAGCGATCACAGCACCGAAAGTGCCCTGATTGAAGCCACTGACGACATTAGATCCCTCATGGACAGAGGAGAAACAGCAGCTTTGAACCTCCTCGACCTCTCAGCAGCTTTCAACACCGTATCCCATCACACGCTAGTCGAAAGAATCAACCACATCAACATCCAAGGGGACGTGTACAGATGGATCACCTCCTTCCTAACGGAAGAACCCAGAGGATTCACCTCCCACATTTCACCTCTGAACCCAAGGAGATCACCTGCAGTGTCCACCAGGGCTCCTCCGTCAGCCACATGCTCATCAACGCATATATGACCCCGCTGGCCAACATCGTCACATCCCACGGTCTCAATATAATTTCCCATGCAGACAACACCCAACTCATCCTCTCACTCACTGATGACCCCACCATCAGAACAAACTGCCACAGATACATGACAAACGTCACCAATTGAATGAAGAACAACTGCCTGCAGCTAAACACAGACAAGACAGAAGTGCTGATCTTTGGCAATAGCAGCAACACATGGTACGATTCCTGGTGGCCATCAAACCTAGAACCCACACCCACTCCCTCCGACGATACCAGAAACCTCGGAATCATCACTGACATCAAGTTTGAAATCACCATGAAATAACATAGCAACACTTCCTCCTCCACCTGGTTTTCGCACTGCTCATGCTATGGAAGATCTTCAAGTGGCTACCCCAATACACGGGACAAACCATGACACAGGCCCTCATCACCAGCTGACTAGACTACGTCTACGCCCTCTATGTAGGAATTGCGGCACAGCTTCTACAGAGACTTCAGACCCTACAGAACGCCGCAGCTAGACTCATCCTCCGCCTTCCCTGATGAACCCACATCACACCCCACCTCAGGCAACTCACCTGACTCCCCATGCAGAAGAGAAGACAAGGCTCTACACAACTAAGGACCCACATACATTAACCACCACTTGAACTTCCACCAACCGCGGAGAAGACTACGCTCCGTCTTCCTTTCACTTGCTCATACTCCCCGCACCTACCGAAGCAGAAGTGGAGGACACTGCTACGCCCACATGCAGCAAAGACCTGAAACAGTCTACCCACACACCTCCGGACCAACACCTCACTTCTGGAATTCCAAATGGCTCTCAAGACCTGGCTGTTCGAATAAGCCTCCAGGACCTGCAACCACCTGGATACCCTATCGGGGGATTAGCCGTGCCTTATAAATCCTGATTGATTGAGTTACAGTTCAGCCTCCAGGGACCCAGAGCTCCAGTGTAGGGAGTGACACTGAGTTATAGTTCCCCCTTCCGGGACCCTCAGGTCCTGTCCACGGAGTGGCACTGAGTGATAGTTCAGTCTACAGGTACTCAGAGCTCCAGTGCATCGAGTGGTACTGAGTTACAGTTCAACTTCCGGGGACCCAGGCTCCAGGCATTGCATTAATATAGTAAACTTTACTCCCCCCGGCTGTTTGTTTGTGGTGCTCGTTCCTCTTTGTAAGGATGTTGGTGCATGGGTTTTGTTAGTTGTTGGTGCATGAGCCTTTGTTAGTTTTTGGTGCATAGGCCTTTGTTAGCTGTTGGTGCATGGGTCTTTGTTATCTGTTGGTGCATGGGTTTTGTTAGTGGTTGGTGCATAGGTTTTGTTGGTTGTTGGGGCATGGGCTTTTGTTAGTTGTTGGTGCATGGGTCTTCGTTAGCTGTTGGTGCACAAGCCTTTCTTTGTTGTTTAATGCATGGGTTTGTTAGTTGTTGGTGCATGGGTTTTGTTAGGTATTGCTGCATGGACCTTTGTTAGTTGTTGGTGCATGGGCCTTTGTTAGTGGTTGCTGCATGGGTTTTGTTAGTTGGTGGTGCATGGGCCTTTGTTAGTTGTTGGTGCATGGGTCTTCGTTAGCTGTTGGTGCACGGGCCTTTCTTTGTTGTTTAATGCATGGGTTTTGTTAGTTGTTGGTGAATGGGTTTTGTTAGGTATTAGTGCATGGACCTTTGTTAGTTGTTGGTGTATGGGCCTCTGTTAGTTGTTGCTGCATGGGTTTTGTTAGTTGTTGGTGCATGGGTCTTTGTTAGATGTTGGTGCATGGGTCTTTGTTAGTTGTTGGTGCATGGGTCTTTGTTCATTGTTGTTGCATGGGCCTTTGTTAGTTGGTGGTGCATGGGCCTTTGTTAGTTTGTGGTGAATGGGTTGTGTTAGTTGTTGGTGCATGGGTCTTTCTTAGCTGTTGGTGCATGGGTTTTGTTAGTTGTTGGTGCATGGGTCTTTGTTAGCTGTTGCTGCATGGGCTTTTTTGTTGGTGCATGGGCCTTTGTTGGTTGTTGGTGCATGGGTTTTGTTAGATGTTGGTGAATGGGTCTTTGCCTGGGTTTTGTTAGTTGCTGGTGCATGGGTCTTTGTTAGTTGTTAATGCATGGGCCTTTGTTGGTCCATGGGGCTTTGTTTGTTGTTGGAGCATGGGTCTGTGTTAGTTGTTGGTGCATGTTTTTTGTTAGTGGTTGGTGCATGGGTTTTGTTAGTTGTTGGTGCATGGGTCTTCGTTAGCTGTTGGTGCACGGGTCTTTGTTAGTTGTTGGTGCATGCGCCTTTGTTAGTTGTTGGTGCATGGGTCTTTGTTAGCTGTTGGTACATGGGGATGTGTTAGCTGTTGGTGCATGGGGTTTGTTTGTTGTCGGTGCATTGGTCTTTATTAGATGTTGGTGCATGGGGCTTTGTTAGCTGTGCATGGGTTTTGTTAGTGGTTGGTGCATAGGTTTTGTTAGTTGTTGGTGCATGGGCATTTCTTACTTGTTGGTGCATGGGTATTCGTTATCTGTTGGTGCATGGGCCTTTGTTTGTTGTTTAATGCATGGGTTTTGTTAGTTGTTGGTACATTGGTTTTGTTAGTTATTAGTTCATGGGCCTTTGCTATTTGTCGGTGCAAGTTTTTTTTTGTTGTTGGTGCATGGGCTTTTGTTAGTTGTTAGTGCATGGGTCTTTATTAGTTGTTGGTGCATGGGCCTTTGTTAGTTGATGGTGCATGGGTTTTGTTAGTTGTTGGTGCATGGGTTTTGTTAGTTGTTGGTGCATGGGTTTTGTTAGTTGTTGGTGCATGGGTCGTTGTTAGTTGTTGGTGCATGGACATTTGTTAGTTTTTGGTGCATGGGCCTTTGTTAGTTGATGGTGCATGGGTGTTGTTAGTTGTTGGTGCATGGGCCTTTGTTAGCTGTTGGTGCATGGGTCTTTGTTATCTGTTGGTGCATGGGTTTTGTTAGTGGTTGGTGCATAGGTTTTGTTGGTTGTTGGGGCATGGGCCTTTGTTAGTTGTTGGTGCATGGGTCTTCGTTAGCTGTTGGTGCACAAGCCTTTCTTTGTTGTTTAATGCATGGGTTTTGTTAGTTGTTGGTGCATGGGTTTTGTTAGGTATTGCTGCATGGACCTTTGTTAGTTGTTGGTGCATGGGCCTTTGTTAGTGGTTGCTGCATGGGTTTGTTAGGTGTTGGTGCATGGGTCTTTGTTAGTGGTTGGTGCATGGGTTTTGTTAGTTGTTGGTGCATATGTCTTTGTTAGTGGTCGGTGCATGGGTTTTGTTAGTTGTTGGTGCATGGGCCTTTGTTAGTTGTTGGTGCATGGGTCTTCGTTAGCTGTTGGTGCACGGGCCTTTCTTTGTTGTTTAATGCATGGGTTTTGTTAGTTGTTGGTGAATGGGTTTTGTTAGGTATTAGTGCATGGACCTTTGTTAGTTGTTGGTGTATGGGCCTCTGTTAGTTGTTGGTGCATGGGTTTTGTTAGTTGTTGGTGCATGGGTCTTTGTTAGTTGTTGGTGCATGGGTCTTTGTTAGTTGTTGGTGCATGGGTCTTTGTTCATTGTTGTTGCATGGGCCTTTGTTAGTTTGTGGTGAATGGGTTGTGTTAGTTGTTGGTGCATGGGTCTTTCTTAGCTGTTGGTGCATGGGTTTTGTTAGTTGTTGGTGCATGGGTCTTTGTTAGCTGTTGCTGCATGGGCTTTTTTGTTGGTGCATGGGTCTTTGTTGGTTGTTGGTGCATGGGTTTTGTTAGATGTTGGTGAATGGGTCTTTGCCTGGGTTTTGTTAGTTGCTGGTGCATGGGTCTTTGTTAGTTGTTAATGCATGGGCCTTTGTTGGTCCATGGGGCTTTGTTTGTTGTTGGAGCATGGGTCTGTGTTAGCTGTTGGTGCATGGGTTTTGTTAGTGGTTGGTGCATGGGTTTTGTTAGTTGTTGGTGCATGGGTCTTCGTTAGCTGTTGGGGCACGGGTCTTTGTTAGTTGTTGGTGCATGCGCCTTTGTTAGTTGTTGGTGCATGGGTCTTTGTTAGCTGTTGGTACATGGGGATTTGTTAGCTGTAGGTGCATGGGGTTTGTTTGTTGTCGGTGCATTGGTCTTTATTAGATGTTGGTGCATGGGTCTTTGTTAGCTGTGCATGGGTTTTGTTAGTGGTTGGTGCATAGGTTTTGTTAGTTGTTGGTGCATGGGCATTTCTTACTTGTTGGTGCATGGGTATTCGTTATCTGTTGGTGCATGGGCCTTTGTTTGTTGTTTAATGCATGGGTTTTGTTAGTTGTTGGTACATTGGTTTTGTTAGTTATTAGTTCATGGGCCTTTGTTATTTGTCGGTGCATGTTTTTTTTTTAGTTGTTGGTGCATGGGCTTTTGTTAGTTGTTAGTGCATGGGTCTTTATTAGTTTTTGGTGCATGGGCCTTTGTTAGTTGATGGTGCATGGGTTTTGTTAGTTGTTGGTGCATGGGTTTTGTTAGTTGTTGGTGCATGGGTTTTGTTAGTTGTTGGTGCATGGGCCTTTGTTAGTTGTTGGTGCATGGGTCGTTGTTAGTTGTTGGTGCATGGACCTTTGTTAGTTTTTGGTGCATGGGCCTTTGTTAGTTGATGGTGCATGGGTGTTGTTAGTTGTTGGTGCATGGGCCTTTGTTAGCTGTTGCTGCATGGGTTTTGTTAGTTATTGGTGCATGGGTTGTGTTAGTTGTCGGTGCATGGACCTTTGTTAGTTATTGGTGTATGGGCCTTTGTTAGTTGTTGGTGCATGGGTTTTGTTAGTTGTTGGTGCATGGGCCTTTGTTAGTTGTTGGTGCATGGACCTTTGTTAGTTTTTGGTGCATGGGCCTTTGTTAGTTGATGGTGCATGGGTTTTGTTAGTTGTTGGTGCATGGGCCTTTGTTAGTTGTTGGTGCATGGGTCTTTGTTAGTTGTTGGTGCATGGGTCTTTGTTAGCTGTTAGTGCATGGACCTTTGTTAGTTGTTGGTGCATGGGTCGTGAGTGTTCTCTAGAATGTGTCCCCCCCAGCGAGGATATAGTTCAATTCTCTGTTGATATATGTAGATAACTCTCTCTCTCTCTCCCTTTCTCTTTCTCTCTCTTTCCTCGATTCTCCTCTCTCTTGTCCTGACTTTCTGTCTCCGTCTCACTCTCAGTATCTCTCCAGTCAGCCCTTGTCTCTTGCTCACTGCAGCCCCCTCCCTTCCAACTTTCCCTTCAGTTGCAGTTGTTTTTGCTCAGATTCTGGCAGCTGGGCGCACAATCTGATTTCAATTAATTCCCCCCAGGCTCTGTCTGACAGATTGACCCGGCATAGAAATGGGAAGCAAATACCAGCGCGTGGTAACAGAGGAGGGAACGTGACAGGGCAGAAGGGAGGACAGCCCCAGGGTCTTGAAATGTTGTGGCATGTACAGGGCCGGTGCATCACTCCTGTGGCTGTGAGCGACGCGTGCACCAGGGCAGCCCGTGCGTTATATACACCCCATGTGTGGGATCTCACGTCTGCCTGTGCTGTACCTGGTCTGTGTGTATGAGAGAAGCTTGCACGCCACTGTAACTCCTCAAGGTATAGGGTAAACAGACCCTCTGTGGCTGTGACGCGTGCACCGGGGCAGCCCGTGTGTTATATGCGTCCCATGTGAAGGAGCGCACGTCTGCCTGTGCTGTACCTGTTCTGAGTGTATGAGAGAAGCTTGCACGCCACTGTAACTCCTCAAGGTATAGGGTAAACAGGCACTTCTATGGCTGCGGGTGAAGCGTGCACCGGGGCAGCCCGTGCGTTACATGCGTCCCATGTGAGGGATCGCACGTCTGCCTGTGCTGTACCTGTTCTGTATGTGAGAGAAGCTTGCACGCCACTGTAACTCCTCAAGGTATAGGGTAAATAGGCACTCCTGTGGCTGCGAGTGACGCGTGCACCGGGGCAGCCCATGCATTATATGCGTCCCATGTGAGGGATCGCACGTCTGCCTGTGCTGTACCTGTTCTGTGTGTATGAGAGAAGCTTGCACGCCACTGTAACTCCTCAAAGTATAGGGTAAACAGGCACTCCTGTGGCTGACAGTTACGCGTGCACCGGGGCAGCCCGTGCGTTATATACACCCCATGTGTGGGATCGCACGTCTGCCTGCGCTGTACCTGGTCTGTGTGTATGAGAGAAGCTTGCACGCCTCTGTAAGGTATAGGGTAAACAGGCACTTCTGCGGCTTTGAGTGATGCATGCCATGGGGCAGCCTGTGCGTTATATGCGTCCCATGTGAGGGATCGCACGTCTGTCTGTGCTATACCTGTTCTGTGTGTATGAGAGAAGCTTGCACGCCACTGTAACTCCTCAAGGTATAGGGCAAACAGGCACTCCTGTGGCTGTGAGTTACGCGTGCAACAGGGCAGCCCGTGTGTTATATGCATCCTATGTGAGGGATCGCACATCTGCCTCTGCTGTACCTGTTTGGTGTGTATGAGAGAAGCTTGCTCTGCCTCTGGAACTCGTCAATGTATAGGGTAAACAGGCACTTCTGCGGCTGTGAGTTGTGCATGCCATGGGGCAGCCTGTGCGTTATATGCGTCCCAGGTGAGGGATCTCACGTCTGCCTGTGCTGTACCTGTTCTGTGTGTATGAGAGAAGCTTGCACTGCCACTGTAACTCCTCAATGTATAGGGTGAACTAGCACTGCCGTCGGAAGCCATGTATGTATTAGATATGTAGGAGCAAAAACTGTACTGCTAAAGTCAGCAGAGCATGTGTGAGAGAAGCTTGCACCAATGATGCCTGCACTCTGCCTGCCAACTGTGTGTGAACCCTGCGTTGCTTCTGCAGATGCTGCAACAGCTGTGTGTGTTGAAGAAGTTGGCACTGTGACTGCCTGTTCACACATGTCCTGTGAGCGTGGTAAGCTTCTGCTGCTCTTGTATGTAGGAGGGGGTCACTGACACTCACCCACAGACACTCGCAGAGACACCCTGGGTGCCAGGGATGCCTGCTGAACCCCCAGAGTTGGAGTAGGCCTCCTGGTACAGGGGCAGGAGCAGTGAGAGAAGATGGGAACATTGGGGACAGTATGAGTGGAGTCCATTGGTGCCCAGAAGTGGAGAAGGGTGTGCAGGGGACGGCGGAGAGGACCGGGGCAGCAGCAGCAACAGTGACCCACAATGGGCTGCCCATCGCCTTTCTGGGGACTGCATAGGGTGTGGCGCCATCTGCGCTGTGAGTCACACCCAGCGGGTCATTTGTAAAATAAAAAGTGGCAGGGATTTCCAACCAAAGGGCTGTAAGGTAATTCTGCGCAGTGTCTGATGGTTTAGGTGTTACTCTATGAATTATTTTATAAACTGCTACTAAGGGAGTCCAGACAGTCACCACCCTATACTGCCAAGTTGCAACTTGTGAAAATTGCAATGATAAAGTCTCGATTTGGTAGGTCCCCCTGAGCAAGAGGTGTATAACCCTTCTTATATCGTTTCACAGTACTTCAGAAATTAATCAGTTCAGCCAATAATAATTGTCCAAAATAGAATATCCGTGATTTTTTAATTCTTCTTCAGTTCTTTTCTTCACATGAACTCGTGAGACAATATTCTTCACACAAATGTATCTTGTTTTTTAGATCTCAACACAACAGCCAACATGCATGTTTCGTCTTTGCGCATCACCACCATAAAGACTTCCTCAGGGCTAATGGAAAAATCTGTATATCAAAAATTTCCTTTTGAATATTGAGGCGAGTAAGGACAGCTTAAGCATAACTCAAAACGAAGTCCACTGATTCCGTGGGCGAGAGGCTGCACAATACTTAAGGTGAATAATACTATTACGTGTGAAGATAATCGGATGATGAAATTAATGATATGCTTCGTTTTGAGTTATGCTGAAGTACTGTGAAACGATATAAGAAGGGTTATACACCTCTTGTTCAGGGGGACCTACCAAATCGGTAAAAAGTGGCAGGGCCTGCGTCAAGAGCCCACTGCACCTTACGCCACCCATTTCCTCTGCCAGCACTAGCAAGGAGACACAAACACAACTAAAAACAATCAAACTCCTACAAGTGTGACAAGTCAGACCATTCTAGGCCTCAAGAGCTATAAGATTGGCTTAGGTGGCAGGTAATAGGCATTTTTAATATATATTCAATTAATAAACAACTATTGTTGTTTGTATATCTAAATAAAACAAACAGCGCCACCATGTGGCAGACTGACATAGAGCCTGTGTTGGCAATTAAATGCTGGTGCCAAGCACTGTAAACCACCCGCTCAAATTAAGCACTAGACACCTAAAAATAGCAGAACAGCTCTCAAACATATGAAGAGATTCAGTCCAGGCCATATATGCATTTAAAGTATTGTGTGGGCATTTTCTCCAGGTTTGTATCACAAAGATGTCACTTGTGTATTCTACAATACAGTGTTATAAAAAATCAGGGAGTAGTTAAATATTTACATTTAAGGGCGAGCTAGACGCTGTCAAGAACCAGGATATTAGATATCTTGGCGGCTGATGACGCTGCTTGACTGTCAGCGTCCGAAGTGTCCTTCGATGTTCAGTACTGGACATTAGGGCCCTGGGGGGGGGACAAGCCATAATGTGGCTTAAATCATTCCTTCCAGGATGGTCACCGTCTATCGATGTTACTTCCCATAAACTAAACTAGGCTGGTCATAAGGTGCCTCAAGGGGTGTCAGCTTCACCCCACTTGTTCAACATATACGTCATCCCTCTTGCAGAGGCCGATGGGCATCTGATCATATATGTATGCTTGCTGACGACACCCGGCTCTATCTATGCTTAGACTATAGAACTAACACACTCTGAACTCCAAACAGCTATGCCATTCATATGGAGGGAGATGGCAAGCCTAAAGTTCTTTTTTTTTAATGTGTTTTAATTAAAGTTTCAAACATGGTATACTAACAGTACCACATCTGTACGAGGTCATGACAATATGATACAACATGCCCTGTACAGCAAACAAGAGGCAGCCCAAAGATAACGACAGAAAGGACAGAAGTTTGCATTGTTAATGGCTGCAACCATGGATGTCTGGATGCTTCCTGGCCAGCAGAGGGGGCACTGTTGAGCCTGGGAGAGCTCAGACTGGACATTCAATATTGATGTCTGCCCAAGTCACCACAGTGATGTGTGCATCATATTCAAATAAGGAAATATCACCCCTCCAGAAGCCCCATTGGCTCTGGCTGAGACCACGCATATGCTCCAGACTTCCTCCAGTTTCACCACACTTTGGCTGCTGGAAGCTCTTCTGCTATTGGCTCTTTCTTAACGCTGCTTGCATAGGTGCAATTGTCTTCTCACACCATTCGCTTGCAGTCCAGCTTGGCACGGGATTGGCGGACAGGTTTTGAAAGAGAAAGCGGTCCACTGACATTCTGCTTTTTCTCTCAATTCCGTGACACTCAGCTCCAGCTAGTCCACTGCTCTGAAGAGTCAAATACCTTTCCTTTTCCCAGGACTCTTGATTCCATGTTCGAGTTGTTTCAGGAAATCTTCAGTTATCATCCAGTTTTTAAGTCATCCTTTTATCCTGGAATTACCAATATGCAAATTGCACATTTTCCCATCTCTTTTCTTCAGGAACCTGGAACGCCTAGACAACAAGCATTTACAATGCAATGGTCTCAGCATTGTTAAAGTTAGAGCTATTGGCATTGCTCGACATTGTTTTTATTTATGTTTTTGTTTTTAAAACATAAATAAATGGCATTGTCATTTACAATGCCAATAGCTTAATCGCTCGCAAATGCGAGACCTATTGCATTTGCACCCACACAGAGCCACACACACACACATACAGAGCCACCCACACAGAGTCATTCACATAGAGCCACACCCACACACACAGCCACCCACACAGAGTCATTCATATAGAGCCACCCCCACACACAGAGCCACCCACACAAAGCCACCCACACACACATACAGAGCCACCCACACAGAGTCATTCATATAGAGCCACCCCCACACACAGAGCCACCCACACAGAGCCACCTACAAAAAAAGCTACCCACACAGAGCCACAGACACACAGACAGACAGAGCCACACACACACAGACAGAGCCACACACACACACAGAGACAGAGCCACACACACACACACACACAGAAAGACAGAGCCACCCACATACAGACAGGCAGACAGAGCCACCCACACACAGACAGACAGAGCCACCCACACACAGACAGACAGAGCCACACACACACAGAGCCACACACACACAGACACACAGACACAGGCACAGACACACAGAACCACACACACACAACGCCACACACAGACACACAGAGCCACACACAGACACACAGAGCCACACACAGACACACAGAGCCACACACACACTCAGAGCCACAAATACACACACAGAGCCACACACACACAGAGCCACACACACACAGACACAGACACACAGAGCCACACACACACAAAGCCACACACAGAGCCACACACAGACACACAGAGCCACACACAGACACAGAGCCACACACACACAGAGCCACACACACACAGAGCCACACACAGACACACAGAGCCACACACAGACACACAGAGCCACACACTCACACAGAGCCACACACAGACACCTAGAGCCACACACACACACACACACAGAGCCACACACACACACACAGAGCTAGACACACACACAGAGCCACACACACACACACAGAGCCCAACACACACAGAGAGCCCAACACACACACACAGCCACACAGAGCCACACACAGACACACAGAGCCACACACACACACTCAGAGCCACGCACAGAGCCATACACATACACACAGAGCCACACACACATACAGAGCCACACACATATACAGAGCCACACACACACAGAGCCACACACACACACACACAGAGCCACACACACACACAGAGCCACACACACACACACACACAGCCACACACACACACACACACACACACACACAGAGCCCAACACCCACACAGAGCCACACACACACACAGAGCCACACACACACACACACACACACAGAGCCACACACACACACACACACAGAGCCCAACACACACACAGAGCCCAACACACACAAAGAGCCCAACACCCACACAGAGCCACACACACACACACAGAGCCACACACACACACACACAGCCACACACACACACAGAGCCACACACAGACACACAGAGCCACACACAGACACACAGAGCCACACACACACACAGAGACACACACACACAGAGCCACACACACACACAGAGCCACACACAGGGAACAGAGGCCAGAAAAAACGCTCACAACGAGGGAACAGAGGCCAGAAAAAACGCTCACTTATAGCAGTGTACAAAGCGCCTCAGAAGCAGCATGGCACCAACTGCCCTCAGCAGACAGGGGTGTCCTGACTGATAGATATAGCAGGGGGAGGGGGTGCAGCCCCCAGCAAGAAACGAGCATGTCCGTCACAGGGAGCAAGAGTGGGCCTCATTTCCTCGGATGCAGCAACACACATGGCACCCCGCCGGGGACACCGTGCATCCCTCCTCACACACAACTCTTCGCGTCACTCACTGTGCACATTCCCTGCAGCCACCCTCTGTCAAGTGCCCCAGTCTACATCACAGACAGATGCCACCACCACCCCCCAGCCCCACCCTCGGACCCCCCCAACGAACTCTTTCTTACCTCAGGGCCGGGGGCAGCTCCAGGGCCGGAGACACCTGCAGGGGGAAAGAGAGACATTAGAGGGTGGGGAGTGAGAGTTCTCGGGTGAGAGGGACCGAAGTCCCTCAGGATAGAAGGCGAGTGGAACGAGAAGGGGGTGTTTCATGGGGGGAGCACGCCTCGAGATGACAGGGGGTGGTAATGCTTGAAGGGAGAAGGGGGCCCCGTTAGCAGTTAGTTTCCTCGGGGTGGGGCGCAGCTCGAAGATCAGCCGGGGAGGATGGGTGCAGGGGCTGATGAGCACCGCTCGGGTCAGATGAGGGGGCCGCAGACGCGGGGTGCACAGAGCTCGGATCCCCAAAGGCAGACCGGGGGGTGGCTCAGAGTACAGATGGACGGTGCTCCTCCGGGTGAGGGGCAGAGCTCGGATCCCATGGGCCAGAGCCCTGCGAGAGTTGCAGAGTTTGGATGAACTGAGCCCCCAACCCCCGGTCAGCAGCAGACCCCGCATCACACGCGGCAACATTGGTGGGGGTAGGGTTCTTGCAGAGTTTGGGTGACCGGAGCTGCTCTGGACGAGGAGCCGAGCTCGGATCACACGAGGCAGAGCTTGGATCAGGGGGTGGCAGAGTTTGGGGGACAGCACCCCTCGGGGTGAGCAGAGCTCGGGTGGAGGCTCGGGGCAGCAGGTGACAGCGGAGCTCGAACAGGGGGCTTGAAAGAGGTAACGGCGGTCGGTGGATGTGAGGGGGGCAAAAATCGAAGAGCAGGGTGGAAGGTGGCCAAGGAGAGGGCAGATCATGGGCGGGGGGTGCACATGGGTGGTGGGGGAGCCAGCGCTCCAACCCAGACGTTGGGAAGGAGGGGGAACTCGGCCGGCTGGGGAAGGGAAGTGCCCGGGCAGGGGGGAGGAGTTCAGGGGAACTTGGGAAGGAGAGCAAGCACAACAAGTGGGCAGATGCACCACGAGGGGGCCGGAAAGCAAACACAACGAGGGGACAGATGCACAACGAGGGGGCAGACGCACAACGATGGGGCCGGAAAGTAAACACAACGAGGGGGCAGACGCACAACGAGGGAACAGACGCCAGAAAAACAATCACAACAGAGGCAAGAAAAGCGAGCACTCACCGGAGGACTCAGCAGCTTCTCTACTTCTTCCACCAGCGGTCCAGCAGAAATGGCTTCCGAAAAGCCCTGACATTTTCGGATTCGGGGACGTGGTTTTCGTTCTCTCCTCTTCCCATTGGCTGGGATGTAAAATTCCAGCCAATGGGAAGAGGAGAGAAAGAAAACAGAAAGAAGCGAAAAAACACCCCCCGAATCGGGCTTGAACGGAGTGATGCCCCTCTCCTCCAATGGCTGGACTCCGTTTAGGAAGCCAGTCAATGGAGAAGAGGGACGGGTTCAAGCCCCCATACTGAAAAACAAAATTTCTCGCCAGCGAGACTGCGCAAGCCTATGCAGGCCAAGACCTAAAAATGGAAATAATAGTTCAGAACTTTGTAAAGTTATTTGCTGCCAACAGATGGCGCCTGGTCAGAGGATATCTAACCACCATCAATCCATGTTACTTAATCCACAAATTCACAGAAGCCGCCAAAATATTAGAGAACCACTTTAAGGATGATTCCAGCATTATTGTAAAAGACATAGATTATTCAGTTGGAAATAAATGCAATATGAATCTATTGATAGTTTCTTGGCTGAGTTGAGAACTTTGGCGTCCACATGCGAATCTGAAGGCACTCTTGATAATTATTTAAGGGATCAACTCGCTGTTAATTCTTTGACAACAGAACCCTAGAAAAGATGCTGTGTTACAGAGACCCCTTCCTGAAGAAAACGTTTGAAATGACTAGGGCCAGTGTAAGGTCAAATATGGCTTCAAAAGAACTCAGAAAGTCCAGTCTGCGGTGACACCGAGGATGGGCATGAAATGGCCTCTGAATCAAAGCGTTCCTTGTGCACACAATCTGAAAATACAAAGATGGAAAACATGGGATTGTATTATTGGTGCGGCTCGAGGAAGCGGATTGGTTCTCGTTCTTCTTGCCACACCTTTGGGACAAGATGCATGAAGTGTTGAAACACTGGTCATTTTGCAAGGATGTGCTAGTTTTTAACTAACAGGTGCTGAGTGTGTGAAACATAGGGGCTGGACATAACAGCAGGGTAGTTCAGTCTATAAAGATGGTTGAGCCCCAGCTTAAATGTAAAGCAAAGGCGGCCCCATTTGTAAGATGAGTGTGGGTGAAGAAAAAGTGAATGAATGAATGGATGAGTAGATTTATACCACACACAGTTACTCATAAGAGTGTCACGGGTCTAAGGGGAGAAGAACTGACAGACTCAGAAACAGCGGGCCCGATTCACAGAACTAATTTAAGACAACATCCTAAACTTACTACCATGTTGGTATTCACTGAAGGCACTTACTCAGTTCTTTATTCACAGAAGTCTGGACTCCTAACTTTAGGACTTCTAAATGCCTTCTGTGAATACCGAAAGTCTTAGGGGCACATGCATCAACCTATTTAGGAAGTGCAAACGGTGCGAATCGGTAAATTCGGCCGTTTGCACTTCCTAAATAAGTTTTTGGGATGCATCATACTTCTTTGTGGAAATCGCTATTTTTAGTGATTTCTAAAAATGCGATTGCTTTTAAGGAATCGCAAATATGCGATTCCTTAAAAGCAATGCATGATTGTTTTTCAAATTGCGAATTAGCAATTAGGGGGTGCAATTTACCACGAGGTTGAACCTCGTGGTAATTTGCGAAAAGTTATGGAAATGCTCAAAAATGCATAGGACATGTGTGTGTGAAACATGCACTTTAAAATACATTTCAGGGGTGCAGGGGGGGGGTCCTTTGGAACCCCCTCTGCACCCTTGCAATGCATCAACAAATTGCGAATTGCAAAAAAAAAATGCAAAACGGCATTGATTCCTATGGGCCTCTAGGCCCATAGGAATCAATGTAATGCCATTCCTTAATTGCGAATCGCAATTAAGGAATCGCAAATTCCGAAAATTAAGAAATCCTAAAATATTTTAGGTTTTGTTGATTCATAGGATTTTGCAATTCCTAAATTGCGATTCCTTAATTTTCGCAATTTAGGAAATGCAAAATCCTACAATGATGCATGTGCCCCTTAAAGTTAGGATTTTTCTCAGTTTAGGAGTAGCAAAGTTAGGACTCCTAACTTCTGTGAATACCGAAATGAGTAAGTGCCTTCTGTGAATACCAAAATGGTAGTAAGTTTAGGATTTTGTCTTAAGTTAGTCTGTAAATCGGGCCCAATATGTTTAATTAAAAAGTCATGTTTTAGTAGTTTATGGTACTGAGATTCTTTGCTAATGCTGCACAACTTGAGTGGGAGACGATTAAAAGCTTGTGCTGCCAGAAAGGATAAGAAGAGGATGCCTCCCTTTCTAGTCTGTTTGCTTTTCGGGATCACTGCCGGAAGAGCATCTGATAAGCGCAATGCACGAGGGGGAAGATAACGTATAAACCTATCTGATAGATATTGGGGCCATAGCCATGAAAAGCATGATGACTAAGTACCAAGGTCTTAAACAAAATCTTTTTTCTGAATACGCAACCAGTGCAAGGCAGGGAGGGGGTGGGAAATATGGTTGCGACATGGAATTTTCCACAACAAACGAGTAGCCTCATTCTGTACCGTCTTTAGTCGTTTCATGAGACAGGCTGGTAAAACTGATAGAGCGCGTGGGTTTTAACCTGACCAGTTTATTTACCATACTCACCTGGGCCCATATATATAAAATTAATTACGGGAAAGGACAGGTAAAACCCTAAACTCCAATCCAGTGTTTGATTAACCATTCAGGACCTGTACCATATGACTTACCAATCCTACTCACCGGTACCTGAAAATCTAATGGATCAGGGTGTTAGATTAAATTTGATAGAAATATAACATTTGCACTCATATAATAACCACAGACTCGGGAAAAGTTTAAACTCTTTATCTATGCAAATCTTCAAATGTCAGTGTCCATATTACATTAATTAAACTTTGATCAATCAGAAAGAATATGATTAAGATGAAATGAAATGAGAAACTTTCATTAAGCATTTAAACAAAGGAAGGGTGGAAAAGGGAAGCCAGTACAATGACGAACCCACATTATATTTACCTAAAATGGTGTGTGAAGACCAACCCTGGCCACGGGCTGATTTAAAGGACAGAAACCCCGAAAAGGCAGGTGTCAGCAGGCAAACAGGTCCAGATCAGAAATCAGGACAGGTACAGCCAAACTGGATCAGGACAGGACCACCAAGGGCTAAGAACAGCACCTGCAGTTAAAGTTGCAACGCCTGCGTTACTCCCTCTCTGCAGCTAATAGCCAGAACCCGGAAAAGTTATTAATCTCCCCGACATAAGTGCTTCGCCCGATCTGGGTTTCGAACCTTCTGACAGAGTGCTCCGCCAGCACGTCTGCTCCCGATCACCTATTGAGTGCGTTGGGTCAGTGACAGGTCAGCTATTCGGACAAGTCGGACAATTTTTCTAGCTAAGCCTATGCTAGTTATACTATTTTCCAGGGCAGTTTACCACCCCCCAATGTTGCAAGTGTAAGGATCCCCAAATTTGATTGGACAAAAGATGGGGAAATGTCATCACACCATACTAAAATGAAACTTTTAGAATGAATATTAATGTTTTGCGTTCCCGCCCATCAATTTGATTTTCCCATGTAAGTTTTATTCCACCCAGCAATGAATGTTCCAATATTGGTTATATTTTAGTTCATATTTTCATTCAGCTTCCTTTACAGAGGTCAGAAGTTGAGTTTCCCAGGCGCATCTTGGTCAAGTCTGTCCCTGGCACTCATTCAATGCCATGCTGTGATGGTTTTCAGACTCTGGTGCGCAGGCTCAAAAGTTTCAATATGGAGTGCAGTGGTTTTCAAAATGGAGTATCGGGTACATTTCAGACTCAGAGGCGTGATTACATGAAAGAATAGAAAAGAAACAGTTTTAGAACAAGACTAAATGATTGCACTGTATACCACTCATCTCTACTCTATTCCCATCATTTTACATTTAACTTTCGCATTAGAGTTAAGCAGAATGAACAGCTTAGCAAAAGCAGCAGTGCAAGCTTCATGCATGCTTTAGGACACAGGCAGCCATCTTAGTTCTAGTGCGCAGAAGCGAAGGTTTCCATCCAAGCGAAAGATACATCATGTCACGTGAGTGTGACAGACGCATAAGAAATCCCGCGTAGAAGCGGACATTTGTTTAGTGCAAGCGGATTATCGTTAGTAAAGCACATATGCAAGCTTCATTTAGATGTAATGTAATGCAATATTAATAGAACAAAACATGTTGATTAGTACATTAACGTTATTTCAAGAGGACTGAGTTCAAGCAAGTTGCAATACGTGTGAATCATTGCTCCATCAAAAGCAAGTGCAAAATATTTGTGTAGTCTAATCATGAGATGATCGGAGCATGGACCACATGTACCTTGGATTGAAGCAGTAGAAGAAAGTTATGTCTTTAGTGCCACAGCAGCATAAAACATGGACCAACCACAGCAGAGACCTAAGTCTGAAATGAGAGCTGCAGGTCCAACCTAACACCCAAATTCCTAGCCACTAAGGCAGGAGGCGTATGAGGAGGCGGCATGGAAACTGGCCAATAATTCTCTCACCCCAGTAACAGGGAAGGGCCAAACAGTAAAATCTCTGTCTTAACGTAAATGCATTCGAGGTTACTAGCCCACACACAGTCGAGGACCGACCCAAGGCAGGGTTTAAAAGACTCCTGGGCAGCCGAGGACTCATTCTTAGATGGAAGGAATAGCTGTCTGTCATCTGTGGAGGAGATCATCTACACACTAAACGTCTACACCAAGGGGGCCAAAGGGGACAGATAAAAGTTAAATAAAGTAGAAATCAGGGTAATATTTAAAAAATCTGATCGTCACTGTGGATACTGGGTCTCTCAATACCTGTATTGCTGATGAGTAACATTATGAAAAGTGGCACCATCGAGTATTAGACCCACTTGACATCCGAACAATGGCATATGGTGGACAAGAAATAGACATGATGGTGTTTTCAATGAAAACAGTGGGTTAAGAGACAGGGAGATTACTACAAAGTGATATGTGGCAAAACACAGGGATAACAATCTGGGGTGATGAGAGGAAGGATCTTTTGTTAATGTGCTCAGACCTGGCACTGATCATTAAATTTCCTTAGAAGAGGTGGATCCACTCCTTGTGAGTTTTTGGAGGTACCCTTGAAAAAAGCATGAGTCTCACTTTGAGACCATATAAGAAGCGTGAAAGTCTTTGCTCATAAAATAGTTTTGAAGCCAGAGGCAATACCAATTGTACACAAAGTTTGAGGTGCGCCATTGAGCGTCAGGTCACAACTGAAAGAACATCAATCTAAACTGTGCCAGGGCAAGGTCATGTGACCCATTTATTCTTCTCAACGGATTCCATCTATAGTTGTTGCAATGAAAAAGAAAGGTGATCTAAGCTTAAGTGTAGACTTAAGGTACCTTAATAATCCTATTCTGATAAGTGACATACCCCTACCTAAAATCCAGGGGATTATGGCTCAACTGGGTGATACTCAAATGGACTTAAGAGCCACTTACCATGAGGTGGAGCTGACCGAGGACTCCTGTCATTGACAACATTTAATACGCCTTTTAGTGCTTTCAGATTTTTGCATATGCCTCAGTGGCATCAGTTTTTCAAAAACCTCTATGTTTCAATTGTTTGGTGACATACAACAAATCATGGCTTAACAAGATGACCTATTAGCTTTCATTAACACTGTCCAGGAGCATCTTGAGGTACTGGATAGGGTTTTAAGCATTTTGAGGCTTCATGGTATTGCTGTAAAACATGACAAATGCCACTTTGCATTGAATGAACTTGATTTCTTGAGTTACCAGCTTTCGGCTCAAAACATAAACCCCAAAAGAGACCTGTTTTCAACTGTTAGGGATGCACCTGTTCCTACAGATAAAGATCAAATCAGGTAATTTTTGAGCTAATGCTAATACTATTCCTGTCCTGTGGCTAACTTTGCCATGCATGCTGAACCTTTGAGAAAGCTACTGGGAAGTGGTGTGATGTGTATCTGGGGTATTGATGATAGAGAATCCTTTGAGCGATTAAAAGGAAGGATTATTGACTTCCCGAAATTACAAAGATTCAAAGATGAGGCTCTTTTGATTGTTACAGTGGATGCTAATAGCATTAGTTTGGGTGCGGTGTTGAGCCAAGGTCACGAAGGCAATGTTCACGCTCAGCTGTCTTTCCCATGCTGAATGTAATTACAGCATGATTGAGAGGGAATCCCTATCCTGTGTTTGGGCTGTCAGTCGTTTTGCTACTTACTTATTGGGGACAGGTTTCTTATTAGTCGCTGATGACTTTGGTGTATTTATTGAGTAACAAGTGTGTAGGCAGTGCAAGTCAAGCTACTGGCCAAAATATAGGAGTTCAGTTTTAGGGTTAGACGCATTACTGATGATAAGACCATCAGGGCAAATTTGTATCAGGTGTCCTGTAGAGGAAAGTGTTAAATGTGGTGAGCGGGGATGAATGTGTAGGTGTAATCCGTCTTCTTGATGGGCTGGTAATTTTACAGAATGGGACTGCTCAGAATGAGTGGGAGGAATGTTGTTTTACAGACACATGCAGGAGTAAAATCAAAGAATATGTTGCCCATGGGTTTCCCTGAGAAAATCGTTTTTCAGGTGAATGTTTACCTTTTTCCAAGGGGAGCGACAAATTAAGTATTCTAGGTGCTTTTTTACTCAGAGATAACACGCTGATTCTTCCTGTGAGTTTGAGAAGCCACTTTGCCCCATTGTTACATCAAGGTCGCGTTCATTGCACAGGCACAAAAATAGAGCTTACTACAGGTTGAACAACATGGAGGCTGAGCTGGATGTTACGTACTTTTGTTTGCGGTGTGCAACGATTTCAAAAAGTAGTCAAAAACTCGTAAAACACCTATGTCTCCATGAGTTTTTCCCCAAAATCCCTGGCAGAAATTAAGAAAAGATTTTGTGAGACTAATCCACCAATTGAGTGCGAGCATGACGTATGCATCAATTGGGGTGGTTGGTCATTCTGAATGGGTGTTTTGTGAAGTCATGAAGGAGCCACCCTGAGAACGTGTTACCCCAAGAACATGTTACGTTCCTTGAAAATGTTTATTCAATGAGAAGGAGCTTCTAAGATACTTGTAAGTAATAATGGTGGTCAATTTAAATCTCAACAAATGGAATCATTCCCAAAGTCTTTTGACACCCCACACCTTACCCCTGCCCTCTACAGACCCCAATGTAATGGTATGGTTGAAAGAATGAACTGCATGATACCAGAGACCCTTCAGCTGGCCGGCAACTCAGGGTTCAGGGTTGAGCGTGAGGGAGGCTGTATGTGACCGAATTTGGAATTAACATTTCACCCCGTTCAAGTTACTGCGCGGAAGAAAGCCAGCTTGGGTGCACCAGGGGACCGAAGCTCATATGAGGCTGCTAAAAGAGAAAAACCTGCACAGGAGACAAGTAAAGTAAGGTCTGATGAGTTGAAAAGAGTCTAGGAGTTAGATCTGCAAGCTGGTGACGCGGCCAAAATCAAGATACCAGAAAATATAAGAAAAGACTCTTCAAAATGTTATCCTTCCACTCAAGTGATCAGAGTATCAAAGCATGCTGCTATGGTGGAGAATGACAGCTGGAGCAAGAGGAGAGATGCAGTATCACGAAAGAGGGGGCATACTTACAAGGGCGTTATCTTCATTTTGTTGGCTTAAAAAGCCAAAAAAACGGAGATAAAACTATCACCCTATTTACAAGAGGGTGCTTACATGCATAATCGCATGTTAGCACCCTTTTTCCCAACGGCTCCCTTTGCATCTCCAATGAGATGCAAAGTGGGCGTTACTGGGCGTACCCCAGATGAACTACCTTGCAAATATCGCTGATGTTCACATTGCGATATTTACAAGGCTGCCCCAGTATTTTAGCAGATGTTGGTTTTTGGAGAAAACCGCTGTTTTCTCCAAAATCTAACGTCTGCTAAAATCCTGACTTAGCCATCCCTAACAGAGGGGGTGGAATATGCTGATACGACCCTGTGGGTCGTATCAGCAAGGTTATCACTGGAAAACCAGCGATGTTCCCTGCAAAACGGTGATAACCTCGCTATCTCTGGAATTTTTATCGCCCTGGAGTAACGCGTTGTTAATAACGCGCTACCAGGGCGATACATTCCAGAGATAGCCTGCAATAATAAAATTATTGCTAAGCACGGCCAGCGATAATTATCGCTGTCCACGGCAACCAATTCCAGATACAACATATCTCCCTCAATAAACATATTAAAATTAACCTATTGCTTCGAACTTTGTCTTGTATTGTTTTTATGTTTCTCACATATATACACCTTGTACATGTTCAACAGAATGTGCAATTCATCCTTAGGTAACTTGAGCATGCTCACTACAAGTAAAGTATACATAAATGTATACTGCATTACCTTCCTTGGAACTTCCTGGGAGCAATCCTTTACTGCTATGAGCATGTTCTCTGTCATACGTATACAAACTTGACATTGCTATTCTACCATTATATTCATCTTCATTCATTTGTTTCATTTATTTATTTATTTATTTCTGAATTTGTAAAGCGCCTGGTTACACTGTCAGTGTGTCCCCGCGCTGTCAGAAGAGCCAGCTACTCCGTCAGTCAGAACAAGACGGGCTAGTCTTTAGGAAAGAGGAATGTTTTAAGTTTCCTGCGGAAGATGAGCTCCGATGTTTCCACTCTTAAGCTCAGGGGGAGAGAGTTCCATTTGTGTGCCGCCAAAGTACGAAAGGATCTTCCTCCCATTCTGGCTTTCTTGTGTCTGGGGACAGCGAGAAGGCCTGCTCCTAGCGAGCGGAGTTGTCGGGTGGGCGTATAGGGGCAGAGAAGGTTCCGAAGGAAGGCCGGGCCCTTGCCATGTACGATCCTGTAACCAATACAAAGAACTTTGAAATCGATTCTTTCATTGATCGGAAGCCAATGTAGTGTTTGTAGGGATTTTTTTGAGGCGGCTCTTCTGGGCAGCCGGAGGACCAGGCGAGCGGCAGCATTCTGAATTGTCTGCAGTCGCCGCCGACTAGTGGCGTTGGCACCTAGATACAGGGCATTGCCGTAGTCCAGTCTTGACGTGACAAGGGCGTGGACCAGGGTCTTCCTAGATGATTCTGGGAGCAGGTCGATGGTTTTGCGGAGTTTCCGTAGAATCGAGAAGCACGTACCAGCTACCCGTCTGGTATGGTAGTCGTAGTCCAACTTTGCGTCCACCCATACTCCCAGATTCTTGACCCGATCACTAGGGGTAGGGAGGGGCCCCAAGGTCTGCGGCCACCAGGCAGATGACCAGACTGAGGGGGGTTTTCCAACAATCAACACCTCAGTCTTGTCACCGTTAAGACGGAGGCAGTTCTTCGCCATCCATCCAGCCAGCTCCTGGAGGCATGCTGAGAAGTTCGCGGCGGCTTGTTCAGCAGGTTGGGTCAGAGCGACCACCAACTGTGTGTCGTCTGCGTATGTCACTACTTCCACCCCATAGCGTTCCGCAGTAATAGCCACGGGGGTGACATATAAATTAAAAAGGGTTGGATTGAGACTTGAGCCCTGCGGCACTCCTTGACCGAGGTCAAAGGTATCGGAACGTGCTCCTCCTTGCTCCACCGAGAAGCTACGGTTGGTGAGAAATGATTCCAGCCATAACCAGGCCATGCATGTCACCCCTCCTTTCTTCAGACACTGTAGCAACGTATGATGTGCCACAGTGTCGAAGGCTGCACTGAGGTCCAGGAGCACTAGTGCTGCCACATGACCGGCGTCCACGTGCTTCCTCAGTGCCTCAGTCGAAAAAAGGAGGGCTGATTCTGTGGAGTGGCGGGCCCGGAAGCCCGATTGGTTGGTATGCAGGAGGCCTCTGGACTCTATGTGTGCTGAGAGTTGTTGGTTGACCAGCTTTTCCGCCAGTTTAGAGAAGAAGGGTAGAAGCGAAATGGGGCGTAGGTTGCTAAGCTGGGACGCACTGATGTTGGGCTTTTTCTTAAGAGGCAGTACGACTGCCTGTTTCCACCCGTGAGGGACCTTGCCAGTGTTAAAAGAGGTAGACAATATGTGGCCAACATAAGGTGCCAGAAGACTCATGGCACTGGCCAGGAATTTGGCAGGGGCAGGATCGTGCGGGGAACCTGATTTGATTCCTTTAGCAGTGGCTATCAGGAGGTCCTCCGACGGAACCTGGTATACTGTGAGGCAGTCTTCGATCTTTGCCTCCCAAGTTGCTTCTTCCTGAAGAGGAAGAAGGTTAGAGCCAGTTCTGGCATCATCAGGGAAGCTGTTGTAAATGTCGCGTACTTTTTTGTGGAAAAATTCCGCGATGGCGTTACAGGATTGTGCTGAGGTATCGGCCTGCTCTAAAGCGGGGGGAGGTGTAGTAATCTCTTTATAGATCCTAAAGAGTTCCTTGGATGAGCAGTTAGCACTATCTATTCGATCAGCGTAGAAGGTCGCTTTAGTTTTCCTAATTTGGAAGTGGTATTCTTTTATGCTAGCTTTGTATACATCTCTTGCCTCTGGTGAGTAGTTCTTTCTCCAGGCGCGTTCGAGCCTCTTACAGGCTGTCTTGGTTTCTCTAAGAGCTGTGCTGAACCAAGGTGCAGTTTTAGTTTGTCGCTCCGGGCCCTTATTGGCCCAAGGGGCAGTGATGTCCAGGGCTTTAGTGATGTGTCCGTCCAGGGCCATGCAAGCCCTGTCAACGTCCACTCCTAAGTCTGCGGGGGAACCGTTAAGTAGGAAGTGATGTTCAAAAGAGTCCATGGAGAAACTGGCCCATTTCCTTTGTTGTTTATTGGCACTATGGTGAGTTTTATTATGGTGAGTCATGACTAGGAAGTGAAAGGGGACAAGGAAGTGATCGGTCCACAGCAAAGGAATGGGAATGTCCTGCTTCAGATCCTCTAAGTTATTAAAAATGGGGTCAAGTAGGTGCCCCTGGCGATGAGTCGGGAGGAGGGAGGCAGTTTCTAATTGTAAGGTTTGCAACTCTTGGCGCAATTCTTGAGCAGCTGAATTGTTGAGGTCTTCGAAGTGGAGATTAAGATCCCCTAGTACAAGGAACTTCCTGTATCTCATAGCCGATGGGGTGACGTTCTGGATGAGACTTTCCGCGAAGTTTCTGCTACCTCCCGGGGGTCTATAGATTAGTAGGCCTTTAATGACCGTATTTTTGTCGATACCGATGGAGAAGGCTCCAGTTTCGCTATCTGTTATATTAGCTGGTTCGAGGAAGCATGTCATATTCATTCTATAGATTATGGCAATGCCACCTCCCCTTCCCTTAGGTCTATCCTGCCTGCAAATTGCATATCCAGGGGGCAGGGCCTCCCTGACTTCAGGGTCTGAGTCTTCGTCCAGCCAAGTTTCAGTGAGGCATAGTATGTCCCATTTGTTGTCTGTTATAAGGTCAAATACTTCTAGTTTATGCTTTTTGAGGGAGCGACAGTTAAGCAGAGCACCACTGATTTTCCTACTGTGCTCTGGTTGGGCGTTGCCGTTGGGCGTACTTGCTTTGGGATGTTTATTGAGGATGAAGCCACAGTGTTCGCAGGGATTTATAGGACTACGCATACTGAGATCAATACTGTGCTCACATACCTTTAGGTAATTGTAGCGGAGGCTGAGGAGCTCCTCTTTATCGTATCGGTTATCTGGGAGGTGAGGACCAGGGGGTCTGGCCCCGTGCCCCGGTCTGCCGCGGACGGGCGCAGACGGGCTTGCCTTAGGTGCGCCTTCGGCGCGCAAACGGCGCTCCCGCTGCGCTCGTCCGCTGCGCTTCCGCTGGCAACACATGATATGGGCGGGGGAGGGCGTGGCCTCAAAAGTGGGCGTGGCCTGTGCGTCGCCGGGGAGGCGAGCTGGGGGTCGTTGCAGCCGTCACGAAGGACGCTGTTTGGTCTGAGTTCAGGTAATGTGAAGCAACAAGCTTCTAGATAAGTGCACACAGATAAAAGCAATTTTTACAAGTTTTAAAAGAGCGTGTCTCCCGGCGTCTGCCTGCGGAGCTCTGACACTTCTGGAGGCGGCGCACATTTCACATTTTACCTTGGAGAAAACACTTCCTCCATCTTTTGACTCCTCACCCTTCTGTTCAAAACCTGCCCTGAATTGTGCCACTTCAACTTCACTAAACTACACCACATTCCTTATATTCCATCTTTTTCAATTAACCATTATAACAGAAAACTTCAATGCCTCTCGCACTTTTCTTTTATTTCCTCCCTTTCAATCCAACCCGCTCTGTAGAGACAATTGTATGTTGTCTCCTACCACCCTATTAAATCTTTCAACGAGACCGTTTTCTCTTGGGTCATATACAGTAGTTCTCTTGTGAATAACTTCACTTTGTGCCAGAAATTCTCCAGATTCTTTTGCTACAAATTGTGGATCACTATCTGATATCAACTCTTCAGGATACCCTTCTCTTCTGAATACTTCTTTACAGAATCCATTCACCACCGTGGCTTTCACCTCCCTAACAAACTTGATCTCCGGCCATTTAGAATAATAATACATTAATACTATGGCAAATCTCTTATCTGACCCCAAATTCCGAAATGGTCCACGTACATCTATTCCTACTCTTCGCCATGCATGTTTCGGAAACTCCATAGCTATTAGAGGTTTTCCTTGGCATTATATGACTTGTCTATACAAGCACAAGCTATACATCCTCTCACACAACTTTACATATCGCGATCTACTCCGTGCCATCAAAAGTCTAATCATACTTTATATTTCATGGTTACAATGCCACCATGACCTTCATGCAGAGCAGAAAGTAATTTGGCACTCAACTTCTTGAGCACAATTAGTTTGTCACCCCTTCTTAACATGCCAATGATACAAGATAGTTCTGACCCAACATATTTGTAATTTGCAATTGCATCCACCTTGTCCCATTGCATGTTCTAACTGATGGGTAAACTTTAATGATTTCTTGAAAAATGTAATCTCTTTCAATTTTTTATTCTTAAATTGCTTTAAAACTCACATTCTCCATATCAGCAAACATCCATTCCTCTTCATTCTCATCACAATATCCTTGTGATGGTATGTGTGATAGCAAATCAGTATTCACATGTTTTACACCAGGAACATATTTCACCTTAAATCTATTCCCTAGCAACCTGAATAACCACTTGCTATACTTAGAGTTGCATTTCCTACCCCATTGAATGTAAATACATCAATTAAAGGTTTGTGATCAGTCTATAGTTCGACATCCATGCCCTAACACAACATTTGTAAAATGCTGTGTGCCCCACCAAGAGGCCATCGTCTCTTTCTCGATAGTTGAGTCATTTAATTCTGCTCCCCTCAATGTCCTGGAAGCAAATGCCATCACTCCTTCATGGCCCTTTTCCCACTGCATGAGTCCCGCTCCCAAACCATGCATGCATGGTTGCATCCGTTGCAACTATGGACTTATCTTGTATGTCAAATGAGGATAACACTACAGCTTTGCTTAAACATTTCTTAATCTCACAGTAGGCATTTTGACACTCTGCTGGCTAAATAAATGCCTTCCCTTTTTCATTAACTCCCTCATTGGTTGTACTTTATCAGCAATGTCATCAAAATATTTCGCATAAAATTCTGCCAAACCTAGAAATGACCACAATTGGTCTTTGTCTAATGGACTTGGAGCATTCTCAAGGGCTTGCACTAATTTTAGTTTACGCTTAATCCCCTGGGAGGAGAGCGTATGTCCCAAGTACTCCACCTCTTGTACTGAAAATGTGCATTTGTTCAATTCTACTGTTAAACCAGCCTGATTTGACTTTTCTAACGCTATTCTTAAAACGTAATCATGTTCTTGTTTGCCGCAACCTCAAATCAAATATTCATCTTGGAAAAATCTTACTTGATGCAACTCTTACAGCAATTTGTGCATCACTTGCTGAAACACACCAGATGGGGACGGCAAACCAAATGGCATCCTGATAAAACAATATGCTCCTTCGGGGTACATCCTTTACAACGCAACTTTTTCAACGCAGTACCTTTACCACGCAGGTATTTCAACGCAAGTCGTTACAACGACTTGCGTTGGGGGACGCTGTAGGATACGGAATAGTTTAATTTACTATCCAACAGCTTCCCTGCTATCCACGAGGACTGGAGTTGGAATAGAAAATTAAACTATTCACTATCCAGCGCCCCCCAACGCAAGACGTTGTAACGACTTGCGTTGTAAAACCTGCGTGGTAAATGCATGCGTTGTGAAAGCATGCGTTGTAACAACATACATCCTGCTCCTTCAGGTGTAAGAGATGAGGTTAGATGGCAAGAATCATTGTGTAACAACACCTGGTGGTAAGCACTAGACAAATCAATTGTTGAGAAATACTGTCCTTTAGTAACCCCAGACAACAATTCTCCTATATTCGTCAAGAAATATTGTTCCACTCAAATGATGCTGTTTAAATCTCTAAAGTCTATACACAACTGATTTTTCCTGCCCACTATAACAATAGGACTCAACCAATCTGAGGATAATACGATTTTTACATAATCTTTCTAATTCATCCCTCAATGGAGCTCTTAAAGCCAAAGGTATGTTTCTCCCCTTATGCACTACAGGGGTAACATTCTCTTTTAAAATGATGTTATGTACAATTTTTTTAAACAACCTAGTTCCTGACCAAAAAGTCGAGAAAAATCATGTGCCCATATAGTCATATCGGGCCAGATGTAGGTCGCCCAATACCGGTCGCTAACGGCCGAAATTACCGAATTTCGGCCGTTACTGACCGGTATTGGGAATTTGTGATGTAGGAGGCCACAAAATACCGATTCTGTAAATACGAATCGGTAAATACCAAAACGGATGTTACCGATTCGGTATTTACCGAATCAGTAAATGATATGTAGCAAGCACAATTAAGAGTGCTTATGTGCATTAAGGATTCGGTATTTACCACCAACTAATAGTTGGTGGTAAATATCGAAAACCTTAAAAAAAGCAATTTTGTGCTTTTTTCAACTGTGCCATGTGGCAGAAATACATGCCCTTAGGCATGTATGTGTGCCACATATGCACCCATGCTCTACACAGGGGTGCAACAGGTTGTCAATGTGACACCCTGCCACCCTTGTAGGTCTACCCCCTATTACCGATTCGGTATTTACCGAATCGGTAATTCTCATTCATTCCGATGGGCCTCCAGGCCCATAGGAATGAATGGGGAATACCGAATCGGTAAATACCGAATCGGTATTTACCGATTCGGTAAAATTTACCGAATCATTAGCTACATATCATTTACCGATTCTAAAATACCGAATCGGTAAAATTCGGTATTTTAGAATCGGTAAAGGATATTTACCTACATCTGGCTCATCGTTATTTGCTATAAGTAGTACCTGTTCTTCTCCATGTGGTCTAGCATTATTCTAAGCGCCAGGTGATCCCTCCATCCTAGTAATAATAAATCTCTTTTTCTACCACATACACAGTGCGTACCGTAACTCTATCCTTGACTCCATCTTTAGTTTGGAAACAATCTATGATAGGTTACTTGCCTTCATAATACCCTTGCAGTTCAATGTAGGATTTTCTTAAACTTACACAACCTAACTTTTCCAATTTTGTTTTGTTAATCAGTGTATACAGGGAACACAAATCAGACCACATCCATATAACCATTCTGCAAATATTCATTGGGAGGACAGTATTCATTATTAGCTCTCAACGATTGCCCAATCTTACAACATTAAAACTTCCACGTCATCTTCAGAGTCCGACGCCTTTCCTCAAAAAGCCTACTATTACTATCATGGTGTTTTATATTGACAGAATGTGTCTCATTTCCGCCTCCACTACTACATATTCCATCAAAATGTCCTATTTTTAGACATTTATAATACTTTACTCTTATAGCAGGAAAATTACTACATGTAGCAATGTGTTTGATGCTTCCACATCTATAACATGTGTTCCTACTACCTTCATTATAATTCTGTTTCTTTCCATCCTCTTTGGGCTTTCTCTTACATCCTGGTTCTTTTATCTTACTTACACTCTCTCTATATTTCAACTCTTCAAAATTCTTAGATGTGTTTTCAACATGCTTAGCCATCATTATAGCCTTTTCTAACGATGACTCGTTCTTCCCTCGTTCAGTTTCAGTTGTATCTCAGTGTTATTTGTCCCATTGATCAACTGATCCCTTATTGTTTCATCCTGCATTTAATTAAATTTGCATTTAAAAGCCATATTTTGTAATTCTGCCACATACTGATCCACTGACTAGTTCACGCCTGTTCATGAGAACATTGTGTCTCTTTCTATCACACTGAGCTTGCGACCGAAATACTCTTCAAATGCTTTCATTGTACACACATCCTCATCCTCATATTCTTCCTCCATGTCAGATTTATCTTCTCCAAAATCCACAAAATATTTCACTCCTGACAAAGTTTTTAACACTTTTCTACCTACAACCCCAAGGGTATGCTTTAGCCCTGGCAGCCTGGGGGGAACCCAGGACACAGCCTAGGCAGTCCGGGTATACCCACTCGGCCCTTTTCTCTTTTATTATTTTTTTTTTTACATTTTTCTGTGGGACTCGGCTAAGTCTGAGTCCCAACATGGCTGCCAACACTTCTTGGTTGAAGTGTTGGCAGCCAATCAGATCTCTGCATGAGATCAGGAGGGGTCGTGCTCCTAGATATAAAAATTTGTTTTTTTTAAATTACAACTCTAAAACCACTGAACAGATTTACATCAAATCACAAAAAGGTTGCTTTCTGGACCAAGATGCCAAATTTGGTGTAATTCCGTTCAGCCGTTCGAGCTGTATTCTTGTTAAAAATCCCAATGGGAATTAACATGG
The DNA here is from genome assembly GCF_964261635.1 of Lissotriton helveticus. Lineage (NCBI taxonomy): Eukaryota > Metazoa > Chordata > Amphibia > Caudata > Salamandridae > Lissotriton > Lissotriton helveticus. Next base: position 477,135,609 of record NC_136062.1, read on the forward strand.
GAAATACCCTTTTTCTCGGCCCCGGGTTTTACTGATCACCCCTGAACTTTTCATGCACAACTAGAAACAGGTGGGCACTTTTTTGCAAACATGTCGTGAAGATCCGTCAAACGGCACCAAAGATAAAGTCGAGAAATGTTTTTTCTATGGAAACTAGGTCCCAACTATAACTACCTACTGGCGACCTATATAAATATCTATAAATGCATTTAGTCCTCTTCTTCTATCCGTTTTACATGTTTGATATATATATATAATATACACTCACACAAATAGAGTGTGACACTTATTTTAAAGCACTTACCGGCACAGGCCCTCCTCCCTTCCCCCAATACCCTCCTCCCTTCTGCTGGTACCAGGAACTAAAGGTCCAGATGAGCTCCAGCTGTGTTGCTTGAAGGTTTATGCAGCTAAGAGTCAGAGTTAATGAACTTTATATCACACTATGGAGGTGCAAGTGGATGTGAGAGAACGTGCAGTAATTCCAATACTCACTCCACTTTCTTCTAAAAACCAGGACATGTATTTAAAATTATTAAAAGTGTTAGGACACCGGTACAGACCTTTCAAAACTGGGTCAGTCCGGGGAAATCCAGGAAGTCTGGTCACCTTAGGCCCGAGTAGGATCTGGAAAAGAACAGCGGTGTTTCTCCCTCATCCTTCCCTGGACCCTCTGCCCCTTCTCACTGGTCCAGTGGTTTCACTCCTCCTCTGATGCTCATTGGGAGGCGCCATAGAGCACCCCCTAGTGGGTTAACAGTTGCCTTCACTTACTTGAGTCTTCTAAAATTACAGGGTGAGCAGCACATCAATGCCATGGCTGTGTATATGGTACAGTCCACCCAAAGATGATGAGAACTCACATGCGTGGCTGCGTCTGCTCTCACGCTCATGCTGATGTGCAGCGACACTATGTGCTGCGTGCTGTTACCTCCACACCCTACATCCTGTCCCAAGGGCCGATTCACAGAACTAATCTCAGACAGAATCCTAAACTTACTACTTCTGGTATTCACAAAAGACATTTAGTAGAAGTAAAGTTAGGATTTCGTCTTAAGTTAGGATTTTGTCTTAAATTAAACTTAAGTTTGTCTTAAGTTTTGGTCTTAAGACAAAATCCTAATTTACGACAAACCCCTAACTTTACTGCTACTAAATGCCTTCTGTGAATACCAAAAGTAGTAAGTTTAGGATTTTGTCTCAGTTTAGTTCTGTGAATCGGCCCCCCAGTCCTTTTGTATGAGGTATGACAAGCAGAGGAAAGCAGGAAATGCTGATAACCAAGTCTCACCCATGCTTGTTTTTATGTAGCACCTTTTCAACGCACCTGTGCACTGGATGAGGAAACGTGCACATGTGCCAACTTGTTATTTCTCTCTAGCGCAGTGGCATGTGTTTCAAAAGCAGGAACCAGGGGGTAGGCGGGCAAACAAAGGACCTGGTTCCTGGAGGTGTTAAGGCCAAGACATGGAACTCCCTCCCCACCCACCTACGGCTGACCCAGGACCATCTCTCCTTCAGGAAGCAACTCAAGACCTGACTCTTCGAGCATTAGCAGCACCCCTCCCCCCAGCGCCTTGAGACCCTAGCGAGTAAGTAGCGGGCTCTATAAATGTGTTTGATGATTGATTGATGTGTTTCTGTGTGGAGAGCACCTGTATCTTGAAACGGCAACATGCGAGGAAAAGAAGACCGATATGGTGGACCCATCTTCATCTTCAGCGCCCTCTTGTTCTCTTTTCCAAGATCTGAATAAAGAAAGGCGGCACAGGAAAAGCTGAGAAGGGTCTCAGAAAGAGTTGCTGCTCTTCAGATAAAGAGTTACCCTACAATTGCTGACATGGGGTGAAGAAGATGTGAGTTTTTAATTTTCCAAAGTTGCCAAATGCCAAGACACTCCCCTAAAAATGATATGTGAGGCATACCTTTGAAGAAAGTATCAGTGGTAATCACCTTAACCGCATCAACGCGGTGTAGATTTCCGCGGTGCGCTGACCGCAAACAGAAACCTATGGGTTCATGACGAGCTGAGCTCGTCATGAGCGTACGAGAGGTGTACCTCATGACGAGCTGAGCTCGTCATGAGCGTTGATGTGGTTAAGAAAGGTTGTTTCAAGCACGTCACCTCAGCGCTGTGCTTCATTGAAGGGAAGTAGCCGCATTGTAAAATGGCGGCCGCTTCTGAGGATAAAGGTAATACTCGGAGAAGGAATCGGTTCCCCAACAGCAGGGGAGTGACAGGTACTTCAGGAGGGATACACGGCTCTCCATAACACCAGACTGGTGTATGCGCTCGTCCGGAGGTCCAACAGTTCGTAGAAGCAGCCGCCGATCTGTGTCGCTACGGAAAGAGCTACCGGGATGCCGCCATGTCCTTGAGCGTCAAGCCACGCCCCCGCACATTTGTACTCTGTCACACTCACGCACAGACACACTGCCACTCACACTTCCATTAGTCAATCTGCTTTAATTGTGTTGGAAAAATTTGCCCTGTTGCTTCTGCTGTACCTGCCTTGCCTTTTAGTGAAGCTTAACAAAAACATATTCTCCATACGATAAATGATATTAGAACATTGGAATGTTGGCAGCTCCATTGAAAACAATGGAGTGCTCCGGGCTTATAATGGCTGGTATAAGCCCGGAGCTCCAACATTCCAATGTTTCTTTGTTCTCAGCTCTGGCTGTGAACAAAGGCTTCAGGGAACCTGAGGGGATTCCAGTCCCCTCACTCTCCAATAAGGCTTTGTTCTTTTTTGCTAGAACATTCTGCCCTCTAGTGGCAGAATGTTCTACTTCTAATAGCCTTATAGCCCTTTCGGAGCTGGGCTATACTGGCTATTAAAGTCCCGCTCCCTTGTTAAAGTCCCGAGCCGAATGCTGGAGAGGGCCTTTAATAGCCGGTATAGCCCTCTACGGCGGGCTATAATATATTGCCTTGTCAATGTTGGTTACAAGAATGATGTGACTGGAAAGTGAACTTCTTTAAAATAGCTGTAAAGAGCTTATATTTGGTTTCACGTGATGATCAAGCAGTTACAATTTTGGAAATTAACTAATCCACATTCTAACATGTGATATCACATCATCCCACTGATATTATGAAATGCTTGACTTCTTCGGCAGCCATGGATTTTACCCAGGTACACTTTGTATTTTTGGACTTTCAGACCCAACGTTGTAGGAAGTTGGCTTTGTATATCCTATACCAAAGTAAGGTATAGTGTGCTACTGAGTGGGACTAGGACCACTCCTTTTGGAAAGATGGGCAGAGTGGCCACGTCCTCTCTATGTAGGTGAGGGGGCTGGGAATTGACCTCCTCGTCACTAGTTTCTCCTTCTGCTGGGGGTTCAACCTCCTCTGAAGGGCGGTTCCTCGCATATTCTGCCAAGAGTTCCTGGAGCTTGGAGGGATTCAAAGCATTTTTTATCTTTTGAAGTCTACAGAGGTACCTTAGGTCTCTCATCTGGAGATGGAGCTAAGGGGCCAGGTCGAGCTCCACAACCGTATTCTCCTCATCTATTATTTTACCAATAGTTGGGATCTTTTTAAGAGGCCACAAAAAAAGTTCTAGGTACTTTTACCCCTAACCAAAGTAAGTTGTTACATTTTTTTGTAATACTGATGGGACTTAACGGAGGCCCTATCAAGACTTTTAAAAATGTTGCAAAATTGTCCATTCAAAAATGATTTGAAGTCAAAGACAATTTTGGATTGTAGTTGTATGATCTGGTGTTGACCAAGTTAGTCCAACAAATGCAAAGTCATAGACTCCTTGGCTGATACGCCAATGTAGGAAGCTGGCTCAGTATATACTTTACCAAAGTAAGGTATAGTGTGCACAGAGTCCAGTGGACCCCCAGAGGTAGGCAGCGGTAAAACATGGAAAATACCTTACTCTCTATTTGTGGTAGTGTGGGTGAGCAGTATGGCTTTATCAGAGGGCTGTGTTAAGCATTTGTTCTACACACACAAGCAAGACATTACTGCACCCACTTAAAGACTGACTTCAGACCAATTGTTTTGTATAAAAAGTTATTACTTTGTTATTTTATTCTTAGAAACCAGAGGAACTCAGTTGCAGGGAAGTAACAGTTTTAAAAGTAGCAATACTTTGCAAATGCTGTTGGAATTGTTTTGCCAAGCAGTAGAAAATGCTTTACAATAACTGATTTTTTTTGTAGAATCAGTTTAGCATAGTAGAACTTTGCAATGGACACAGATAGACCTCTGTAGGCAACAGGTTTGTAAGTGTAATGCAATCCTGTGGAAGGAAAAGAGTGTTATGCATTAGCAGGTAAGTACTCAACTTACAGTTCTGGTCTTTGGGGGTTTGGACTAACACTGGGCAAGGGTCAGTTCCGGGTAGGTACTGCACCACCAGCGGCACTTGGGCAGCCTGGTGCAGAGGTCACTGGCCCAATGTTAGTCAATGGAGACTGGGGGTACTTCAAAGAGGCACAGTTTGCAGCAAAGCCCCCATGGTTTCAAGACACAGACCCGGAGGTTAAGATCAGCCGAGAGAGGGGCAAAAGGCAGCATCAAACCTACACCACCAGCAGCACAGGGGCAGCCGAGTGCAAGGTGCAAATTCAGCATCGGGCGCCCATGCGTTTCAATGGGGAATCTCAGATGCACAAAAGAGGCTGCAGGCTTGGGCCCGGAGACTGGGTGAAGGTGATCACTGGCTGGGCAGGTAAGTTGGAGAGTTGATGGACACCAGGGCACCGTCTTCTGGGCTCCCAATGGTTGGAGTGGAGGATGGAGGGGTGCATTTTGGTGTCGGTTTACGCTACCAGAGCCAGTCGGGGAGACCCTTTGTGTTGAGGCTGCAGGCGACTTCATGGGGTCTAGGACAGGTCAGACACCAATGGAGAGGAGGTCAGGATCCCTGGAGAAACTTCACAGGACAGGTGAGCCACTCACACTCAGCAGTGGGCATCAGGTGAAGAGTTGGCAGGGGTTGCGGATCTGCCTGGATCCGGAATCCTTGGTGTAGTTTCTTTGGACAGGGCTGCTGTCCACAGGAGATCTAGTCTTGGATGAAGAGTGGCAGTCTTCTTGGGGTTCTTGGAAGTCGCTGGCCACGGGACAGGTATTGGCTTTTTTGATGGGTCTTTGAGCAGGAAACAGGCTGGTGGGGCTGGGGCCAAATCAGTAGTCGTATTGCATACTCGGCTGCACAGTGTCTTCTTCATCATTTTCTTCTTGGGTCACAGGAATCTGAGAATCAAGATTCAGGGTTACCCCTAAATACTGAATGAAGGGGTTTCACAGGTACTGGCAAATAGTAGCCAATGGGCTTCTCGCCTTTAGGGTGACTACACCCTTAGAATGAGCCCTCACTTTTGGGGGAGGAGTCATCCCCCTAACCTGATTTGGTTGAATCCTTCCATTCAAGATGGAGGAATTCCTGAGGAGGGGGTCACCTCGGTCTAGGACACCTTAGGGGTTTCCTGGCAGAGATGGGACACACCTCGCCTGACTTCTAGTTTTCCTGCTGACCTTGCCACCAAAAGTGGGGCTTGGTCAGGGGGCAGTATCTCCACTAGTTAGAGAGGCCCTGGCTAGAATGACAAAGGGCAGAAAGCCTTTGAGGCTCACCGTCCTGAATTCTGTTCCTGCTTGGGGGTAGGTGTGTAGTTCCTCCACCCTCAGGAAACGTTGTACCTGACCCACGAGAGCACAAGGGCTTCCACCTCAGGGGTTCATAACACGTCTGTGTGTGGCAGGCTGGGGCAGACCGGTCAGCTGGACATGAGGGAGTTGGTCATTTTTCATAGGCCATCTCTAAGATGCCCTCAGAGTGCATTTTGTAATAAATACAACACTGGCATCAGTGTTGGTTTTTTATGCTGATAAGTTTGATACCAAACTCCTTAGCATTCAGACAAGCCGTCATGGAGCTGCGGAGTTTGTGATGCTAAACTCGCAGCCCATGTACTCAATATGGCTTCACTGCACAATGTCTGTGAATGGCACAGACACTGTAGGGGCACATTGCTCTTTCATCTGTGATCTCACCTGTGGAATATTGCACCCAGCCTTAGGGCTGTGAGGCCTGCTAGAGAGGTGACTTACCTATGCCACAGGCAGTGGTTGGGGTGCATGGCACACAGGGATGTGTGAAGCCATGGGATGTGAAGCGTCGTCCTGCTCCATCTGCCAGTCGCACAGCAAAATACAGACATATTCAAAACGACTTCATTCTTGATTAAGTCATCCATTTTCTTTGGTTTTATAACTTATTTTCTTTCATATATATTGTTCTTTGCTTTCTCAATTCACATACAAGGCTTCATGTATCCCCCTTGCTTCAAATGCTAAATACATGCCTGTCCAGGCCATAAACCGCGCGTAGGGATGCATAGTACATCCTCAAGAGCCTTCTCTGCATAGACCCAATGCAGTTCGGGCTCGACCAGCCCTTCGTCAGGGGTAACTACAAAGTTAACACCACCATTTATTGTTTTACAACATTGAACATGCAAGCTAAACTGCGTATGTCTACACACATTGTGCAAAACTCCAATGCATGCCTTTTCAAGAAACCTTTTTCTTCTCTTTTCTAACCATTGTCCCCCCTTATCCCTCGAAAAACCCTTTTACCAAATTTGTACCAAATATATCCCCGCTGTTACTATATAACACATCCTGCTACCGAAACCAATTCAATCGTCATCAATACTAAAAATAAAAGTAAAGTGTTCACCCCGTGCAGTCACATCAGTCCGATTGTATTCCAAGTCTACTCCCCAACGTGTTCACTCTAAATCCGATCAAAACACTAGTTTATCCCTGCAGACTCACACCCTTCTGCTCCGCAGTGAAACCGCCTCAACTGCTCCCCTTCCCGCCGCAGTGACCGTGCACACCTCCAAGCGAAAGGTAAGGATCGCAATGAATTGACCTCTAAAATCTTAATCTCCCATGTAAATTCCCACCTTGCACATGACTCTAATTACCAATCGAGACAATCCACAACACAAAGAAATACAGGTAATGGGGTAGATTACAACCTAAAGGGATTCTTGGCATAATACCGACAAAACTGCTAGGAACATTTAGGTACATCTAGTTAGGCAGACATAGCAGTAGGAGTATGCACGCAATTTATCATGTGTTTTATATGCTTGTATGTATTAATGATTATTGCAAGATGGTAAGACTGTACCATCCCTTTACTTTCTTAGTGCTTTTAATCATATATCTCTGCTACCGTCTAATGGTTGTTGCAGCTCATCTATTCTACACTAGAATAACAACTGTTCAATAAATCCTTATAGAAACGCCCAGCCTGTTTTTTTCTGTCGATCTCTGAGAGAAACTAAGTAAGCACGAGTGACTGAGCGAAAAGTAGTGCATTGTTTCCACGATCCATGGTTGTCATGTTATGAGGTTGACAAGAACTATTCTCTCCCCGATTAGAGGAGATTCTTGTGGCACTGTGAGCTAGCTGATACAGAGAGGCTAGCGTATCTGGTGGGTGTGCACAGAATCAGTCTGCCATCAGTCCCACAGTTTATGTTATCCAAAGACGCAGATCCTGTATAGGGTATATCGGAACTACACAACACCACAAACCACTATGTCCCTCCCATTAATACACTCGTGCATGTTCTTGAGATTTACACTTTTATGTTCACAACAATATACAATGCTTTCACAAAATTCTGTTTGACGTCAATGCTAAAAATAAGGATAAACATGATGAAAATAATGGATGATTTTTTCTTTCTTTTTAAAAAAACCCTGTTGGTTCTTAAAAACAGGATAGACTCCTTTTAGTGAATGTCATGTTCCCAAACAGCCTTTTATATGTTGTTCATTTCTTTTGCATTTTAATCCACTTTGTTGTCCTGGGTGCAAACGATCAGAGAGACACTTATTGATTGAATATCCAAATGAGTGATAAAAATAAGGAATAAAACCGAAGAAAATGGATGACTGAATTAACAATGGAGTCTTTTTGAATATGTCTGTATTTTTCCGTGCGACTGGCAGATGGAGCAGGGCGACGCCCCACTTCTCATGGAGCCTTACATTTCTGCTGCTGGGGGAGGGCACGGGCCAAGTCTGCACGTGTATCCTTTTGCCTAGAGCAACCTTAAACAAATGAATTTTAGGACAAAAGAGAGTGCATTCCATCACTCATTTGGATACACGGGTATGTGCGCCATGTCTGAACCAAAACACACAGTCTTCAGTGGCAGTGTGCGTGTGTTTGTTGAGGGACCTCAAGGGTGGTACAATACGTGCTGCAGCCCCTGGAGACCCGCTCGGGTCCTAAGGCCATTGGTACCTTTTGCAAGGGACTTACATGTGAGCCAGAGGGGTGCCATTTGTGAAAACAAAGGTAACGTTTTGGGAAAGAACACAGGCCCTGGGAACCGGATTGGCAGGGACCCGGGGCACATTCAGTCAAAGTGCATCACAAATCAGGCAAAATGTGGGAGTAACCATGCAAAGAGGGGCAGTTTCCTACAAACTTACAATGTAGAACAAAAACCTACATTTCCTGGTATGAAGCATTGTGGTGAATGGAAAACCAGGACTGGCTGAAGGTGTCACACGATCCTCAATCCAGCACCATACCCCAAAGCCTCAGCCCTATTCTCCCTCCTCGCGCCATCCCACATACTCAGTCCACTCTCCCCTCTTGCACCAGCCCCGTTGTTGAAGATGGATTATGAAGGCATCTAGAACTACGGAAAGAGCAGGTATTCTGTGGGTGCCTTTGTAGAAATATTTGCATATTCATGAGAGTTGTGTCATTTTTATATGTGCAGAGTAAGAGGTGTGCTCGGGTAAGTACTGGGCGGCGGTGAAAAGTGTGAGTGAGTGCAGCGTAAGTGGGGTGGTGTAGGGTGAAGAATGTGCAGATGTGAGTGTCAGGTGAGCTGCATGAATGCAATTTGAGAGGCGGGCCTATGAGTGCAGGGTGGTGTGAGTGGTGGAAATGCAGGGTGAGTGGTGTGCCTGTGTGAGGTGCAGGGTGAGCGGGGTGAGCGGTGAGAATGAAGTGTGATCTCTGAGAGTGACTAGTGTGTGCATGGTGAGAGGGGTTAGTGCAGGGTGAGTGCTGTGCCTATATGAGAGATGGGTGAGCTGTGTGAGTGCACTGTCAGCGATGCGACAGTGTGAGAGTAGGGTGGAAGGAGTGACTTCAGGGTGAGGGAAGCTACCATATGAGTTTGAGTGAGGATAAAGGTGCGGAGTGGGACACATGAATGCATGGTTAGGGATGTGCTTGTTTGAGTGACATTGCAGGGTGAGCAGTGAGAGGGACAGGTGAGTGAAGTGTCACATGAGTGCAGGGTTAGTAGTGTGCTAGTGTGACTGTAGAGTAAGAGGAGGATGAACAGTGTGAAGGCAGGGTAAGAGCGTGAAAGCAGTGCGATCACTGAATGCAGGGTGAGTGGTGTGCTCTTGTGAGCGCAGGGTAAGAGGAGGAGGAACAGTGTGAGGGCATGATAACAGCGTGAGTGCATGATGGACCCTGTGAGTGCAGTGATCGCTGTGAGTGTAGGGAGAGTGGGGAAAGTGACAGGTGAGTGCAGTGTCACATGAGTGCAGGGTTAGTAGTGTGCTAGTGTGACTGTAGAGTAAGAGGAGGGTGAATGGCGTGAGAGCATGGTGGACAGTGTGAGTGCAGGGTGAGGACTGAGTGCATTGATCGTTGTGAGTGTAGGGTGAGTGGGAAAAGTGACAGGTGAGTGCAGTGTCATGTACGTGCAGGTTCAGTGGTGTGCTTGTATGAGTGCAGTGTAGGAAGAGGGTGAATGGCGTGAGAGCATGGTGAGCAGTGTGAGTACATGGTGAGCAGTGTGAGTGAAGAGATTGCTGTGAGTGTAGGGTGAGTGGTGAAAGTGACAGGAGAGTGCAGTGTCATGTGCGTGCAGGCTGAGCGGTGTGCTTGTATGAGTGCAGGGCATGAGGAGGGTAAATGGCGTGAGAGCATGGTGAGCAGTGTGAGTGCAGTGATCGCTGTGAGTGTAAGGTGAGTGGGGAAAGTAACAGGTAAGTGCAGTGTCATGTGCGTGCAGGCTGAGCGGTGTGCTTGTATGAGTGCAGGGAAGGAGGAGGGTGAATGATGTGAGAGCATGGTGAGCAGTGTGAGTGCATGGTGTGCAGTGTGAGTGCAGTGATCGCTGTGAGTGTAAGGTGAGTGGGGAAAGTAACAGGTGAGTGCAGTGTCATGTGCGTGCAGGCTGAGCGGTGTGCTTGTATGAGTGCAGGGAAGGAGGAGGGTGAATGATGTGAGAGCATGGTGAGCAGTGTGAGTGGAGGGTGAGCACTGTGAGTGCAGAGATTGCTGTGAGTGTAGGGTGAGTGGTGAAAGTGACAGGAGAGTGCAGTGTCATGTGTGTGCAGTCTGAGCGGTGTGCTTGTATGAGTGCAGGGCATGAGGAGGGTAAATGGCATGAGAGCATGGTGAGCAGTGTGAGTGCAGGGCGAGCGTGAAAGTGAAGGGTGAGTTGTCTGAATTGCTATATTGGCATCATCCAGGAATGTATGTTGGAGGAAATAAATAAAGTGCTGATCCTGGAGCAAACGCTCACTCTCGTGATCAGGGCTGCGAGCTCAGTATTTTGATGTCCCTGATGGTACAAAAATAAGCCAAATCACCTATAGACGTATTTTTAGCACTAATCTGTGCAATCTTCAAACAGCAAATATAAATAGAAAGCACTTTCAACTATGTTCTAATGCTGCATTAATGATTCATAACTAATAATTAAATACAACAAAGACAGAAAAGTCATGTTACAAATGAATACATATGATTTTATTACAGCCCTATTTAGTGTCAAGGCGAGACCTTTACAGACTCTGTAACCCGTTGTGTGCTAGTGACGAGCTCAGCTCGTCATGAGGCACGGTTGAGCTGCCCTCATGAAGAGCTGAGCTCGTCACGGCCGTTGAAACGTTCGCATGCGGGGATAATTACCCCGCTGTGCTGAACGTTCCAAAACGGGTGTGGTCGTGTCGAGCTCAGCTCGTCACGAGTGCAGCTCCACTGTGCCTCATGATGAGCTGAGCTCAGCATAAGTTCAACGACGCCATGCACGGCCCACTTCCCCCCCCGCACAGCGGGGGGGAAACACCCCGCAGCGAAGGGGTTAAACTACAAATGGCCGACATTTTTCTTTTGGACAGGTGGCTTCCCCACTGGTGAGAGGCCTTTTCATGAAATGCATTCTTCCTCTGTGGCAATAAAAGTAAAATACAAATGTAAGGAACAGGCAGAGTGGGGCCCAGGCAGGTACTGGAACCAGTGAAAAAACAAAAGACAAAGCGTCTCTTTCAAAAGACCTGCGGAAAACTCGATTGTGGTGCAGATAAGACTCCAGACTCTGCGCAGCCGATGCCACAGCAGCTCTTGCTGCCGCAGCCTGGGTGGAGACACTATGGGGGTGAGGGGGAATGGGTGGGCTAAGGCCCTTTTAGCCTTATGGGTGTTGTGCGGCTGCAGGGTACCTCTAGGGATACACTTTTAAGACAACTTCAAGTAACGCCTGTCATGTCGTTATGCCTGACCTCCCAGAGAGACAGGTCAGGCAATGAGGAACAGGAAATGGACACACAGGAAAAGGAGGAGCGAGTAGTCTGTAAGCCAGTTGCTTCCTGGCAGGGAATAAAGAAAGTTACCCTCAGCCGAGCTCTGTGTGCTGTGTATGATTTGGGCGGGCACAGGCGCGACAACGCCTTAAGTTCATTTTCCACTCCATTTCCATGTTGTGGTTGTGGTGCGCAGGGAATGGGGCCGCCCTCGATGTGGGGTACAAGAAGCCACATCCTTTCACTTGGTATGTGACTGTCCCAGGACCTAAATAGATTGCGTGTGCCAATATCAATTCTACGCCGAACTCACACAACATCCCCTCAGGAAGCCTCACTGCCTCCCCAGTCACAAGCAGAGCCAATTCAAACTTCTCAGGCACACATGCATAAGCCCAAAACACAAAAGATGATGGACGGAATGTTGCACAATGGCAAAACATTCACCCCCAGTCACAGATCTGGGTTTAATCCATCGTTATTTTGCTCACCACAGCACCCCAGTTCAGACATGGCCATATGCAAATCAGCTCTGACCCTGTGCCTCATGGGAACAGTCCAGCCCGAACTGCCAAGCCATGTCTTCCCTGGACCGGAAACAAGCTTCCCAGGACCAGTTTCTGGCTATCAGCCGTCATCAGCCAGGAACGCTTGACTCCGGTGGCGTAGTGAGCACGGGACCCTCGTCTGGGCATACCCGTCCCACATAGGGTGAACAGCAAAACACATGCAAAGCCCTACACAACCCAGGACCAGACACCCCCACTCTGCCTCACACACTCTCCCCACATATGCAAAGGCAAAACTGGAGGTTGCTTATTCTCATACATCACACCAAAGGCATGGAATGACCCCCATCAACACCTCAGAGCCCCCTCCTCACTTCTTCACTTCTGCAAGACGCTGAAGGCCTGCCTTCATGTCAGCACCCTGGGGCCACACCCCTAGACACCTTGCCCAAGTGCCTTGATACACTTTCAGTGATTAGTGCGCTATACAAATCAACATAACATTATGTTACTCTGCAGACATGTTTGCTGGGTAGAGATGCCCTCAAGCCTAAACAAAATGTAAATGTATGCTGTTTACATTACTGGTAGCGAGAAGACATATTGCTTTCAGCTGGCTCTAAGCTTGAGGGCCCAGGGGGAAGGGCGGGGCCCGGGATGTCACTCATTGGAGTCTAAGGCAGGAGACAAAACAATGAAACTGATCAGAACAGATGAACATTTTATTTGCAAAATGATTTAGACATTTGGAGGATGTTGGCAAGAAGTGTTTGTTAATTTCTGCAAAACTTCACACAAATATGTTAAAACACATTGCAGACTATGACAGCTGTTAGTGACTCTATTATCTGAAGGAAGTCCTCCCATCACTGAAAACTCTTTTCTCCATGACTATGGAAGTGTCTTCCCAGTGTGTTCTTGTGGTTGAGTGTTTGCCGTTTATTGCAATATTATCCTTGTACCTGTGTCTGGTTCTCTTTTGTAGCATGCACCCGTCACTTTTCTCTGGTAACACTCTGTTTGCTCCTCTCACATTTTGTTTGCTTTTGATACTTGCACAAGTGCCACCATTGCCTACGTAACGTTTGTTCTTGAGAGAGCACAAGTTTGAAAAAAATGTATAAGTGTACCATATTTACAAGCACGTAGTTAATTAACATGTACTTTGCACCAGAGTGTTTATATTTAGAAGTGAAATACACAGAGTGTCTTATATTCAGTGGTGAAATGCATAGAATGTTTAAGTAGAGTAACAATAATCATAACTGTGTGAGACTAATGTAGAAATGTTTGGGATGAATATGAAAACCTAACGTTCTCATGTTAAAAGAGTCATGTCCGAATTAAATGTAACTTTGAAATCCAGTATAATGTGTAGGCCTCAGGGCAATTCACAGCAAACCTGAATGTGCTGCTAAAATAATGTGAGATAAGGTTGACATGGTTCTTCCAAATGTACTATTGAACTTAGGGTTAAAAGTATATGCTTTATAGATGTGTTATTTTAGAAACGTATGCTAGTTAAGAATGTTTGCCGTTTAAATCAAGTTAACGTTTTAAGAGTGCAGGGACCTGCTGCATGTAAATCAAGTAAGCCAGAGCAGATAATGTCATGTCGTTTAAATCGTCATGTGCTCGTTAGGGAAGAGGTCGTGAGGTGTCCAGCACAGAGCTTTGAGAGTGTTTTACGACTTAAGATATGGTGGAGTCTGGAATTTGAGGCCCACTGCAGGACGAGCTGTATGCAGGTGCGAGGGTCCTAATCAGCTCGAATGAAAGGGACTTTGTTCAGTGGCGCCTTGCGCAGGCCTGTAGGAGTTTCCAGGAATTTCAGGGGGTATCGGCGCACTGGAGAAGAAGCCTGGGAACCAAGGTCAATTTTAACGAGGGTCTTCAAGAGTACCATCATGGAGTTTACCGCGCAAAGATGTACCACGTGAGGGGCGTCCCAAGGGGCGTTTCTTTTGGAAATGTGATTTGGTATTAGGGAAAGAGACCCGGGAGGAGAGCAGAGCAGATGATTTTGGGAGCCTAAGGAAGCGGATGGGTAGGCAGATAGGCTGATCAGGAGAGACCCATCATCAGAGAAGAGACAAAGAGAAGTGCGTGATCTTCTTAGGAAGTCACCACGGCTGACACCTAGAGGGTTAAGATCTTGTTAAGTAGGGATGTCACTTAGTATAGCGTAGGGACAGACTAACCTTAATTTTCTTTTCTGTAATGACTTTGAGATTGCAACTTATATCTATTTTGACAACCCTTATGGTTTTTGAGCTTGTACTTATTATTTTGTTTTTCAGACTTAGATTATTCAAGAAGTTCATGTTTATAGTGATACCAATTTACCTTTTGAATCTCATTTTGAGAAGTTTGTATCTTCAGTTATCTTTGACTTTATATTAAATCTTTAAAACTTAAATTTGGTTGGTGGTCATTTAGAGTGGTGTAAGTTCTTAAATTGATTGACTTATTGTGAGATTACCTTTTACTCAACGACAGGTACCAACGATTCAGTCGACATAGTTTGGGATTTGGTAAGATAATTAGTAACCAGTAATCCCGCGTTAGCAGTTGGTAGCAGAGTGAGGATGGTTATCTTCTTGAGGAAGGTAATCTAGAGAGGTTAGTTTACCCCAAGGCCCGAGACGTCGAGAGACGAGCAGCGGAAGAATCGTGTGCCGAAAGGTAGACGGTGCGAGAAAAGCAGCAGTATCGGAAGAGAGTGAGTATAACAAAGGGTCATGCGTGAACAGATTGCGGTGTTTTGTGTTGTATTTGTATTGTAATGTCTTGCGGAGTTGAATGCCTGTAGTGTGAATGAGAGAAGGTTGTGAGCGCGCGCAACCTGGTAAGCTGGTTACCTGGTAAACGGGTGAACTGGTGAAATCTTAAGTTCAGGCCAGAGCTTAAGTGGTTTTGGGTGTATCGAACATCCAGGGTAGTTGTCGACCATAGTACGGAGGTCACGAGGTACCATTGACCGCCGTGGATCCAAGATAGGGGGAGTGTAAGAGTGAGTGTATGAGTAACGGACGCTGGTCGAAAGTTACTGTGTGTGAGTAACCTATCGGAGAAGGCGATTGTCTGGAAGTAAACGGAAAGATATTTCGCCAAGTTAAGGTGACAACTACAGAAAGACTGTGGGCGTACAGTCAAAGAAAGGTGATCGCTTGGACGGAAGTAATCATTTTTCGGAGTATGAATGGGACGTGCATGACCGAGGAGACGAGCTGAGAAAGGAGGGGAACTGCTGCGAAGGGGGACGGGTGACGTCGGCTAGAGCCGTGCTGTGATTGAGCGGTTGGTGTGACGTTAGCTAGAGCCGCGCTCTGGTTGGGCGGCTAGAGTGACGTCGGAGGAAAGTCGCGTACGGATAGGCCAGTTAGTGAGAACGGCGCTGAGATTGGTGGAGTGTCATCAGGAAGTAAACAAACGCAGAGAAAAGAGAAATCATGAAGTGTTTTAAGTGTTTGAAAGGGATTTTTAAACGTAAACGAAGTGAACATTATTACGGGGAAGAGGCTCCGCCAGAGGGTACGCCAGCTCATTATATGGCAACGAATGTGGGGCTGCATACGATATTATGGATTGGGGCTTGGAATAAGCTTACGGAAGGGAATGAGGAAATGCAGTTCCCGAGGTACGGGACGTTTAAGTTAGAGGTGTTACATCGGCTAAAAGCAACCATGTCCTCATTGAAACCCTCGCCCAGACCAACACAGTTTGAGGCCCTTAATGCATGGATTAAGGCTGCACACGACCGAAATTTGAACAGGCGTCAACAAAGGCTGACGCGATCGGTAAGGGCAGTGCGAGATTCCAAATGGGATGAGGAGGAAAAGCGTTGGAGGGTACAGGCTATTGAGGTGGAGAAAATGTATCCGATGAGGGAGGTGGCAGGAGGAGGAGGAAACCTCATGGAAGAAGACGAGGAAAGCGAGTCGGAGGACAATCTGATAAACAGATTGTTAATGGATAGACCACCTCCGAGAGTGGGGTTAATAGAAGATAGAGGGCTCGCAAGGGAAGATGGGAATGACATAGAGGGATATACACCACTCCCTATATCGGAATGGACACCTATCAAAGGCGGAGAAACACCTCCAAACAACACTGTACAGAGTGTAGTGGGAAGGTTTGTAGTGCAGAAAACGCCAACCACCGAAAGGGCTGAGTCTGTGGGATTACCAGACGCTCTTCAGGTGCCTGTTACCATAGGACCCATAGTTTCGATCTATAACCCTGAGAGAGATAGAGGGGAACAACAAAGGCAATTGGATAGGGAAAGGATTGAGATGGAAAGGAGGAATAATGTGACAAATGCATGGAAACAATTGCCAGGATCGGTAACATGGAATACCCCATTAGACACAACTGTCGGTCCCAATTCAGAACAGGGAGGTCCGAGAGGACCAATGGATCTAAGGGGACCACGGCCAAGATCCTATTCAGAATTAAGAGCTGATTTGAGGGAATGGGACGGGTCCATAGTATCTCCGAGTAACAGGACAAGAACGGAACCAGAGTGGGAAAGCAGGGGTAACGGGACTGTATCTCATTGCGGGGCCAGCGAAAGCAGTCAGGGCCGGGAAGGCCAAAGTCAAGAGAATAGAGGGGATGCATGTCCTACAAATCAGAGAGAACAGCCGGAACAAAATACTAGGATTGTAGAATGTGAGGAAATGTCCCGTCTCTGGGGGAAAGGAGGAGATGAGGCGGTACGGGCTTTTCAGAATAGGTTTAGGTGCCTTCATTATACACTCGGGGAAGACGTTCAACATTGGAGAAAGGAGAACAGCGATAGGTCCCGCCACGCCTCGAATAATCAGGAATCACAGGGAAGTAGTGAAGAAAGAGGGAGTAATGGAACATCTTACCCTGCATCCCGTGAAACCAGCCAGGATGGGGAGAGAGGGGCTATAAGGCGTGAAGGAGTGTTTCACTACCCACCCCGAGAAGATGGAAAGGCATGGGACCTAGAGAGATGGGAACAGGGGAGGACTCCCTATAACTCACCAATACCTAAACGTAGATCTCGGAGCTGGGATGGGAGAGATGCGGATGGAGGAGCTAAATTGAGTGTCTTGAAAGCTGAAATTAAGGCAAAAAGGCTTGATGTTACTAGTTTAAAATCAGATGTTGATGAGATAATAGATGGAACATTGCCTTTGGAAAGGATAGAATTGTATGAGCAGGATGAGTTATTGTTCATGGCAAAGGATATTACTAGGAAAGCTAGAGCGTTTCATGAGAAACTGACTGATTTGGCAGATAGATATGCCGTGGATTTGTCTAGGACAAGGGCATTACAGAGTAACCACAGATTACAGTACGCAGACCAGGATCTAGATGAGAAGAGAACTACTGGATTAAAAACACACATAAGAGAGCTGGTATCAGGGATAAGAGTGTGGAGAGAACTGGATAAATGGGAAGAAAGGTGGTCGAAGAAGGGCACGGTTAGACGAAGTGCAAATGTGATGACCCCCGAGGGAAGGGTAATGCATATGGAGGCATTCCCTTTGCGAGAAATATCAAACGGAAATTATGTACATGTACCCTGGAGTAGAGGAGATTTAGCTGCATTTACCAACTCATTTCCGAAGTTGCGGGACAATCCAGTAGAATGGTATAAGCAGGTAGAGAGGTTTGTTAAAATTTCGAAGGTATTGTGGATTGATTTGAACACGTTGTTTGACATCGTGGTCCCATCTGATCTGTGGACCCCTTGTAAGACTAGTGTTGAATGGCCAAATACTGAACCAGTGAGGGATGTTCGGACTAATGGACCGTCCGAAATTGTCATGCGAAAGTATGAAAGGGTAATAGCATGGGTTAAAGATAAGGTACCACCACAGGATAGAGATTGGGTGAAAATAGACCGAACAAGGCAGGAACCCAAGGAGACAGTTCACGAGTTTTATGAAAGATTATTGAAAACGTTCAAGCAATACAGTGGACTTGATGTAATGGATCCCAAAGATATAGGACAATTTGTGTCAAAGTTTGTCTTGGGGTTGAGACCTGACATTTGCTTGATGATTCAACAACATTTAATCTGTTGGCAGAACAAACCACTAGATGAGATTTTACGTTATGCGAGGTACTGTAGTGACGAGATAGATTCTAAAGCCAAGAATCTAAAGGAGAAATTGATGGTGGTGCAAATGCAGTCCGCCGGGAAGGGTGGCCAGCAGAAGCAGGGGATGGGACGAAAACCAAACGGTCAGAATAAGGACAATGAAGAAGGGCAGAGACCTAGGATAGACTTTGACACTTTAAAGAAAACGACAAAGTGCCATCAGTGTCACCAGGTGGGGCATTGGCGACGCGAGTGTCCCTTTAACCCTGAAAATGGAGAGCTGGAAGTAGAAGAGCAGGTCCAAGAAGTCCCAGTGCAAAAGGTGACAGTTCCAAGTAGTAAGGTGGCCAAAGGGGGGACTTCGGCTCCACGGGCCCAATTCCCACAGCCACCGAAGATAGCAGCTGGGGGAAAGGTCTTTAAACAAATGCCTCTGTTTATCGAGGAAGAAAAGTGTTATTACATTGATCCATTGACAGGACAACGGGTGAGCAGTGAAGAGGACTGTACCCTTGGGGCAGTCCTAGAAGTGGATCAGAGAGGGCCATTTGTTGAGGCAGAAGTGGCAGGGTGTCCCACTACGTTCTTAGTGGATACTGGGGCTACTCGTTCGACTCTGAGATCAGCGGTGGTTCCGGACTTGCCAATGTCAGGGGAAACAATTCAGGTGGTAGGAGTCGCAAATAAAAGAATGACCAGTCCCTTGACAGAACCAGTGTCTGTGAAAATTGGAAACCATATGAACGAACATCAGTTTGTGGTTTGTGACTCGAGTCCGGTATGTCTGTTAGGAAGGGATTTGTTGTGCAAATTGAACTGCACCATATACTGCACCCCGCAAGGAGTGGAGGTACAGACTACCGACGAGGATGCTACTTTTAAGGTGGCCAATTCCAAATCTTGTGTAGAACTATATCCTACTCTGACAATAGAAGATCTTCCCCAAGACCTACGAGATGCAGTGGCGTCAGAAGTATGGGATTTCACAGGAGAGGAAATAGGATTGATTAAGGGGGTAGAGCCGGTAAAAATGTTGGTAAAACCAAATGTTGAGTTTCCAAGAACGCCTCAATACAAATTGTCACAGGAAACGATTGCAGGAATAAAGCCTGTGATCGAGTCAATGATACAGCAGGGAATACTGAAAGAAATCGTGGGTAGTCCTTGTAACTCCCCGATTATGGGTTTGCAGAAACCTAGTGGGAAATTCAGGATAGTACAGGATTTACGAAAGATTAACAACATAGTCGTTTCATGTTGTCCCGTGGTACCGAATCCTTCAGTGATATTGTTTCAAATACCATGTCAAGCAGAATGGTTCACAGTGATAGATCTTTGTCAGGCTTTCTTTTCAATCCCATTGGATGAAGAGAGCAGGTATCTTTTTGCTTTTAAAATGGAAGATCGCGTTTTAACATGGTGTCGAATTCCCCAAGGATTCACAGACAGCCCATCCATCTTTAATCAGTTGTTGAAGAAGAATCTTGAGAATCTAGTACTGCCACAGAACTCGGTTCTGGTACAGTACATAGATGACCTACTTGTTGCGTCAGAGACAGAGGAAGCTTGTAAAGCAGACTCAATTGCTTTACTGAATCATTTAGCCGAAAATGGACATAAGGTATCTCCAAGCAAGTTGCAGTATTGTTTGACAGAAGTACAGTATCTAGGGCACAGGTTAGAAAAAGGGAAACGTAAGGTGTCCCCGGAGAGGATTGAGGCGATAATGAAAATGAATGCGCCTACAACACAGAGAGAAGTTAGAATGTTCCTAGGAATGGTGGGTTACTGCCGACAGTGGATAGTTAACTTCTCACTGAAAGCAAAGCCCTTACAGAAACTGACGCACAAGGAGGTGAGTGATCCGGTACCATGGGATGAAGAATGTCTGGTGGCGTTTTTACAGCTGAGAGACGATTTGTGTCGTGCTCCGGCTCTGGGAATGCCCGATTACGAGAAGTCATTTTCACTCTATTGCTGTGAGAGAGAGGGATGTGCTTTGTCAGTCTTGGCACAGACCCACGGAAATGCCCGTAGACCAGTTGCATATTTTTCGGCTACATTAGATCCAGTAGCCGCAGCGTTGCCCGGATGTCTCAAATCCGTTGCTGCAACGGGTGTCAGCATTGAAAGGAGCGAGAGTATTGTGATGGGACATCCAGTGGTGGTGTATGTACCACATTCAGTTGAATTGCTAATGACCAGGACGAAGACGCAGCATCTGACCAATAGTAGGCTCACGCGCTACGAGCAAGTTATACTTGCCGCAGAAAACGTGACTCTCAGGAGATGCTCTGTCTTGAATCCTGCTACTTTGATGCCATTACCCACTGTGATAGAAGGCGAAGGATGTGAAGACCACGATTGCCTTGATGTGACTGAACTATGCACGAAACCCAGACCAGATATTGTGGATGAGCCGTTGTCTGACCCCGATGAAATTTACTTTGTTGATGGCTCATGTTTAAGAGACGATACTGGTCGGTTGAGAGCAGCTTATGCTGTTTGTACTATTACTGGAGTTGTGGAAGCCGCTTGCCTGGAAGGAGTACATTCCGCACAGGTAGCAGAAATTATTGCCCTAACTCGTGCCTGCATAGCAGGAAACGGAAAGAGAGTCACCATCTACACGGACAGCCAATATGGTTTCGGTGTGGTTCATGATTTCGGGCAGTTGTGGTCTCAGAGGGGTTACATGACCTCCTCTGGTTCGCCCATTCGAAATGGAGAATTTGTGCGGCTGTTGTTAGAAGCATTGCAAGGTCCAGTTGACATCGCAATAGTAAAATGTGTAGCTCATACTAAGAATACAGATTTTGTGTCACAAGGCAACAGATACGCTGATGAAGTCGCACGCTATTGTGCGGAACAAAATTATTCTTTCTCAAAGGTGGAAATAGAAGGTGCAGAAGAAAAGACTGAATTAAGCATGATGTTAGAAACTGTAGACACTTGGGAGGATTTAAGAATAATGCAGGAGAATGCACCAGAAACTGAGAAAAGGGCATGGGAAACAGCAGGTTGTGTCCGAAGTTAAATGGATTTTTGGGTTTCAGCAGATGGGAGGGCTGTGTTACCTGAAGAATTAGCTAATCCCATGGCGAGAGAAATACATGGTCCAGTACATCTAGGAAGGGATGCTATGATGAGAGTGTTTAGGCAAACTTGGTATTGCCCTAAATTTAGAATAGCAGCAGAATCAGTATGTAAGCGATGTGTTACCTGCCAACAACTGAGCGTAGGCAAACGAACACCAGTCACACTGAGTCACATTGGGAGGTCGGGGGGGCCTTTCAATAGAATGCAACTAGATTTCATCGAAATGCCAAGAGTCAATCGCCTTCGGTATGTGTTGGTGATTGTATGCGTATTTTCCAGATGGGTTGAAGCGTACCCTACACGTAGGTGCGATACACTCACAGTGGCAAAGTTGTTGCTCAGGGAGTTGATACCGCGCTTCGGGGTGCCTGCCTCTTTGGAATCGGACAGAGGAAAACATTTTAACAGCGAAATAGTGAAGATGTTGTGCTCCACACTGAATATCGACCAAAAGCTGCATTGTAGTTATCGACCAGAAGCTTCAGGAATTGTGGAACAAGTGAACGGCACGTTGAAGAATAGATTGGCTAAAGTAGTGGCATCCACATCTTTGAGTTGGCCAGATGCTCTTCCTTTAGTGCTCATGAGCATGCGCAGCACCCCTGACAGGAGGACAGGTCTTTCTCCCCACGAGATCCTGATGGGGAGGGCCATGAGACTTCCTACAGTTCCAACTACTGCCCTATTGAATATTACAGATGATCTGATCTTGGATTATTGTAAAGGACTGTCTGACGCCATCCATTCTGTGTCCCTTCAGGTGCATGCGGCTGAAGTTCCAGCATCGAGGAACCTGTGTCATGATCTAAACCCAGGGGACTGGGTCTTGGTTAAAAAACACGTCCGGAAGAACTGCCTAGATGTTCGCTGGCGCGGGCCCTTTCAGGTAATCCTGATAACGAACACCGCGGTGAAGTGCGGGGGGCTGCCAAATTGGATCCATGCATCCCATACTCGAAGAGTTCCAGCACCTCTAGAAGGAACAGCTCCCATCCCAGACGAAAGCCCGGAAGTGGAGGAAGAGTTGCAAGAAGGGATTGAGGCAGCTGAGGGGGTGTCGGAAGAAGTTGGGAACGCAACGGATTCAGAAGAAGAGCGAAGGCAGGACGGCAGTGAGACAGAAGACGCAACTGAAGGAGAGAGCAGAAGTGAATACGACTCAGACTCAGATCCATATCAGAGCGACCAAGAACCCAGTGAGAGGACAAGGAATAGGAGAATAAGGCTTGGAGCTGCCACTTGGCCAGCAAGGAGAAGAAGGCTAAGTTTGAGGTCGGCCCAAGAAGAAACGCTTGCTCCTATATCCGAAGACTCAGATCCAGAAGAAGATATCCAGGATCAAGCCGAGGAGGGTCTTAGAAGATCAAGAAGGGTGCGAGTGCCTAGTAGAAGATACTCTACTCCCGACTGGACCTACCTTGTTGCAGATGTCTGGGAGACACAGAACAGGGAGGATCAGGGAAGTGGAACTGATCAGAACTGACCCGATCATCACAGTGCAAATAAGGTTTCTACTGCCAGGAGCGGAGACCGAAAGGTTGCTGACACTCAACATCGTTCATCCTGCTCTCCTGAGTGGAATAAGAAAATTGATTTTAGAGACAGTTGAGTTTCCAGTTTGCTGTTCACGATATCCAATATTGGAGGGAACTCTTCTTCGTTTGGAAATGCTTGAGCGAGTAGTGGAAATGCTAGGAGCGCTTATTGTAGTGGATTAATACCATATTACGAATGTCTTCAAAGGGGCGCAGAACTGGAAAGGTGAAGAAAGTGATCCTGATTAGAACGGACCCCTTTGTAATTGTGGATGTAGAACTGATAGTACCAGGAGTAGAAATTGAGAAAACGTTAACTCTCAATTTCGTCCGTCCACTTGTCCTGAGCGAAATAAGGAGAATAATCCTAGAAAAAGTTGACTTTCCATGTTGTGGTACGAACTGCCCAGAACCTGAGGGAATGTTACTTCGGATGGACATTTATGAAGACGTAGTGTCCCTCCTTGAGCCATACATAACTTTAGATGAAAATAAGACTTTTGAAAAGAAATTGTAAACTTGTTGCAAGATAACCTAGCGCCGAGTGGAAGAAGAAAAGTGATAGGGGTTTCCTTTTAGTGGATGGAGAAGGGCTAGGGTTGTCTAATTTTCTACTGGACTTTGAACTGTTTTGCGGAATAAATTGTCAAGCTTCCAAGTGTTCAAAAGAAAGACATTGCGAGAAAGAAAGACTTTTGGCTCAGAAAAGAGAAGAAGTGAATGCTGGAAGAAAGTCAAGAACTACACTGTTTGAGAACATGGAGGCTGGCAACCCGAACCGCAGGGCAAAATGTATAGTTGTTACATTTTTAGGAGTAGTGGTTTCTCTTATAATTTTAGTGGTAACTGTTTCATTCCTAGTGGGACACGAGAGGGATGAAACTGCAGTCAAGGAGGTCAAGGGAGTGTCAACACCGAAAACTACCATTATTAAGGAAAAGGGAAACATCAATGATAAAGACAAAGCATTGTTAGATGCAGAAATAAAAAGGCTACATACAGATGAGTCACAGGGAAATTACAAGTCAAATGCTTATGCTAAATTGCTTTATGAATATGTTGATGCCATGGAAGTGAAGGATTGTTACGTTTGTATGCAATTACCAGCTTCGGTAGAGGAGGGTATCAGATACCATCATCTTCCGTTGACATATGGAATAACGTGCAGTTTATTGTTGAGCATGTTTTATGGACGAGACGGATTTGAGTATTATTTCTCGCATTTCGACTCGACATTGCCAGAGGTTCCGAATTTCAAGCATTTGAACAAATGGGACTACTACAAAAGCGAAGACAGATTACACAAATGGTTTATTCCATGGAAAACGTTAGATACTTCACATGCTCGGAGAAACAATCTGACTTGTCAAATATCAGAAGTTGAGAAAAAGTTTATAGCACAGGTAGATACTAGATACAGGAGGCAGAAGATTTTGAAGGCATCAGGACAATGGGAAACAGATTGGACCAAGGAGGAAAGGGCACATCAAAGAAAAGGTAGTATTGGTCCAATTGCTTTGGATAAGGAGAAACGGGGGAAACTGTGCATTCACAGGAGTTACTCCTATTATGAAAACTTTTATGTAGGTCAAGTCCATTGTGAACATGCTTTTCAATTGGAGTATTACTCTAAGGACTTTCTGAAAGGGATGCAAGCAATACCAAATGTATATTTTGTATGTGGAAGAAATGCCTATGTGAAGTTACCAGATAATTGGTACGGATCATGTTATTTGGCTGTTGTCTTCCCTAAAATATATCATGTTGAGAATTTAGACACACCTAAGAAAGAAACACCAACTAGATGGAAGCGAGGGCTGGGTGCAGCAGAAGTAGTTGGAGATGTATTAGGTGCTGCATTCCCTTTCTTAGGACTGATATTGAATGACATTAAGATCAGGAGGTTAGCTACAGTCATAGATAGACTATCTGCCAGTACTGCAAGATCCTTGATGCTGATAGAAGGGGAGATGCAATCGATTAGGGCAATGGTTCTTCAGAACCGACTTGCTTTAGACGTTCTGTTAGCTAAAGAGGGAGGAGTCTGTAAGGCCTTGAAGGTCCAGGAATGCTGTACTTACATTCCAGACAATTCAAAGCCTCTAGAGAAGTATATACAAAACATCACTGCCATACACTACGAAATTGAGGACCTGGCAAAGGTAAATGTGTGGGAAAAAGTAGGTCATGGAATGGGTAAAGTTGGAAGTTGGTTTGCCAACTTAGGAAAGGGTATCGTTTGGTACATACTGAAACCCATCATCATAATAGTGATTTGTGTAATCACTTTGTGGGGATTGGTGCGGTTGTATCAATGTTATAGAGCAAATAGGTTGCAGAGAACTATGAGGAAACAGGAGGAAGAGTTGACAGCGATGCAGGACACTCAATATAAGAGTCTGAAAGCATTAGAGAGTATGAAAAGAAGTGGCACAGCCATGTCTTCACTTTGAAGGGTTCTACATTTTTGGTGTCTTGGTGATGATGACCCCTGAAGGTCATCAAAGGGGGGACTGAGAGAGCACAAGTTTGAAAAAAATGTATAAGTGTACCATATTTACAAGCACGTAGTTAATTAACATGTACTTTGCACCAGAGTGTTTATATTTAGAAGTGAAATACACAGAGTGTCTTATATTCAGTGGTGAAATGCATAGAATGTTTAAGTAGAGTAACAATAATCATAACTGTGTGAGACTAATGTAGAAATGTTTGGGATGAATATGAAAACCTCACGTTCTCATGTTAAAAGAATCATGTCCGAATTAAATGTAACTTTGAAATCCAGTATAATGTGTAGGCCTTAGGGCAATTCACAGCAAACCTGAACGTGCTGCTAAAATAATGTGAGATAAGGTTGACATGGTTCTTCCAAATGTACTATTGAACTTAGGGTTAAAAGTATATGCTTTATAGATGTGTTATTTTAGAAACGTATGCTAGTTAAGAATGTTTGCCGTTTAAATCAAGTTAACGTTTTAAGAGTGCAGGGACCTGCTGCATGTAAATCAAGTAGGCCAGAGCAGATAATGTCATGTCGTTTAAATCGTCATGTGCTCGTTAGGGAAGAGGTCGTGAGGTGTCCAGCACAGAGCTTTGAGAGTGTTTTACGACTTAAGATATGGTGGAGTCTGGAATTTGAGGCCCACTGCAGGACGAGCTGTATGCAGGTGCGAGGGTCCTAATCAGCTCGAATGAAAGGGACTTTGTTCAGTGGCGCCTTGCGCAGGCCTGTAGGAGTTTCCAGGAATTTCAGGGGGTATCGGCGCACTGGAGAAGAAGCCTGGGAACCAAGGTCAACTTTAACGAGGGTCTTCAAGAGTACCATCATGGAGTTTACCGCGCAAAGATGTACCACGTGAGGGGCGTCCCAAGGGGCGTTTCTTTTGGAAATGTGATTTGGTATTAGGGAAAGAGACCCGGGAGGAGAGCAGAGCAGATGATTTTGGGAGCCTAAGGAAGCGGATGGGTAGGCAGATAGGCTGATCAGGAGAGACCCATCATCAGAGAAGAGACAAAGAGAAGTGCGTGATCTTCTTAGGAAGTCACCACGGCTGACACCTAGAGGGTTAAGATCTTGTTAAGTAGGGATGTCACTTAGTATAGCGTAGGGACAGACTAACCTTAATTTTCTTTTCTGTAATGACTTTGAGATTGCAACTTATATCTATTTTGACAACCCTTATGGTTTTTGAGCTTGTACTTATTATTTTGTTTTTCAGACTTAGATTATTCAAGAAGTTCATGTTTATAGTGATACCAATTTACCTTTTGAATCTCATTTTGAGAAGTTTGTATCTTCAGTTATCTTTGACTTTATATTAAATCTTTAAAACTTAAATTTGGTTGGTGGTCATTTAGAGTGGTGTAAGTTCTTAAATTGATTGACTTATTGTGAGATTACCTTTTACTCAACGACAGGTACCAACGATTCAGTCGACATAGTTTGGGATTTGGTAAGATAATTAGTAACCAGTAATCCCGCGTTAGCATTCTTGTGCCGCAGTGTCTAGCATATATTGCAGTATATTACCTCTAAATGTACTTTGTTTTCTCTTGTAACCTGCACACTTGTCACTTTCTCCTCCTGTGCACTGTTTGCTACCTCATGTATTTTGTTTGCTCACAATTGTCGCTTTTACCTCATGTATCTTACCGTCTGCTTTTGTAATTTGTTCATTTGTAATTTTCTGTTCCTATTGTGAAGCGCTCTTACGCCTTCGGGTAAAGTCCGCGCTATATAATAAAAACGCATAAATAAATAAAAAATAATAAATATAAAAATGCCCCTTCTGTGAAGTCATCGTGCAAACAGGAGTGCAAATGCCCCTCGCAGCCTGGTGCACTTTTGCTAATACCCGCCCCCACGCCTGCCATTCCGCCCCACCCCTGCACGCGTGGAGCAGGACGGTCGGGGACCCTCCTGCTCTTTGAACATTGTTCATAAAATACAAAATCCACCTATCGAGTGTGGGTTCCTGTTGAACCGGAAGCAGTTACAGCCCTTTCTGCTGCTTCTGCGAGCAGGGCTGGGGTTTGTTTCCCATCATTCTTTCTCTCTGTGCCTCTTTCCTGCCCTCTCGGTACCCCCTGCCTCCCCCTGCCTACCCACCCCCTCCTGCCCTCAGACTCCTCAGCCCTTGTTTAGAGATGCCAGCCTCCAGACACAGCCCTGCTGAACCCTGTCTTTTATTTTCGAAGCAGCCTCTTTGAGGCCGGGTTGTAATTACAGGGTGTATCACTCAATCTGCGGCAGCGGGTCAGAAGGCTGGCACCTGGCACGAGCAGCCACCCACCGAGGCAGCGGTGCCCCTCCCAGGAAGGCTGGAGGTCTGCAGGGCCCCTCCCAGGAGGGCTGAAGGTCTGGGCCGCTGAGTGTGGGTTCCTTCTCCCCCGGGACCTGAGGGCGAGCTCTGAGAAGCATGAGTGCAGGCTTTACCCTCACCGAGCTCTGGGGCCCTGAGTGCAGGCTTTACCCTCACCGAGCTCTGGGGCCCTGAGTGCAGGCTTTACCCTCACCGAGCTCTGGGGCCCTGAGTGCAGGCTTTACCCTCACCGAGGCTGGACTGTGAGCTCTGGGGCCCTGAGTGCAGGCTTTACCCTCACCGAGGCTGGACTGTGAGCTCTGGGGCCCTGAGTGCAGGCTTTACCCTCACCGAGGCTGGACTGTGAGCTCTGGGGCCCTGAGTGCAGGCTTTACCCTCACCGAGGCTGGACTGTGAGCTCTGGGCCCTGAGTGCAGGCTTTACCCTCACCGAGGCTGGACTGTGACCTTTTGGGCCCCGAGTGCAATCTTTACCCTCACCGAGGCTGGACTGTGAGCTCAGGACCCTGAGTGCAAGCTTTACCCTCACCGAGGCTGGACTGTGAGCTCTGGGGCCCTGAGTGTAGGCTTTACCCTCACCGAGGCTGGACTGTGAGCTCTGGGGCCCTGAGTGCAGGCTTTACCCTCACCGAGGCTGGACTGTGAGCTCTGGGGCCCTGAGTGCAGGCTTTACCCTCACCGAGGCTGGACTGTGAGCTCTGGGCCCTGAGTGCAGGCTTTACCCTCACTGAGGCTGGACTGTGAGCTCTGGGCCCTGAGTGCAGGCTTTACCCTCACTGAGGCTGGACTGTGAGCTCTGGGGCCCTGAGTGCAGGCTTTACCCTCACCGAGGCTGAACTGTGAGCTCTGGGGCCCTGAGTGCAGGCTTTACCCTCACCGAGGCTGGGGCCCTGAGTGCAGGCTTTACCCTCACCGAGGCTGGACTGTGAGCTCTGGGGCCCTGAGTGTAGGCTTTACCCTCACCGAGGCTGGACTGTGAGCTCTGGGGCCCTGAGTGCAGGCTTTACCCTCACCGAGGCTGGACTGTGAGCTCTGGGGCCCTGAGTGCAGGCTTTACCCTCACCGAGGCTGGACTGTGAGCTCTGGGGCCCTGAGTGCAGGCTTTACCCTCACCGAGGCAAGACTGTGAGCTCTGGGACCCTGAGTGCAGGCTTTACCCTCACCGAGGCTGGACTGTGACCTTTTGGGCCCCGAGTGCAATCTTTACCCTCACCGAGGCTGGACTGTGAGCTCAGGACCCTGAGTGCAAGCTTTACCCTCACCGAGGCTGGACTGTGAGCTCTGGGGCCCTGAGTGTAGGCTTTACCCTCACCGAGGCTGGACTGTGAGCTCTGGGGCCCTGAGTGCAGGCTTTACCCTCACCGAGGCTGGACTGTGAGCTCTGGGGCCCTGAGTGCAGGCTTTACCCTCACCGAGGCTGGACTGTGAGCTCTGGGCCCTGAGTGCAGGCTTTACCCTCACTGAGGCTGGACTGTGAGCTCTGGGCCCTGAGTGCAGGCTTTACCCTCACTGAGGCTGGACTGTGAGCTCTGGGGCCCTGAGTGCAGGCTTTACCCTCACCGAGGCTGAACTGTGAGCTCTGGGGCCCTGAGTGCAGGCTTTACCCTCACCGAGGCTGGGGCCCTGAGTGCAGGCTTTACCCTCACCGAGGCTGGACTGTGAGCTCTGGGGCCCTGAGTGTAGGCTTTACCCTCACCGAGGCTGGACTGTGAGCTCTGGGGCCCTGAGTGCAGGCTTTACCCTCACCGAGGCTGGACTGTGAGCTCTGGGGCCCTGAGTGCAGGCTTTACCCTCACCGAGGCTGGACTGTGAGCTCTGGGGCCCTGAGTGCAGGCTTTACCCTCACCGAGGCTGGACTGTGAGCTCTAGGGCCCTGAGTGCAGGCTTTACCCTCACCGAGGCTGGACTGTGAGCTCCGGGGCCCTGAGTGCAGGCTTTACCCTCACTGAGGCTGGACTGTGAGCTCTGGGGCCCTGAGTGCAGGCTTTACCCTCACCGAGGCTGGACTGTGAGGTCTGGGGCCCCGAGTGCAGGCTTTACCCTCACAGAGGCTGGACTATGAGCTCTGGGGCCCTGAGTGTCGGC
Source organism: Lissotriton helveticus (assembly GCF_964261635.1). Classification (NCBI taxonomy): domain Eukaryota; kingdom Metazoa; phylum Chordata; class Amphibia; order Caudata; family Salamandridae; genus Lissotriton; species Lissotriton helveticus. Next base: position 477,165,304 of record NC_136062.1, read on the forward strand.
TTTACCCTCACCGAGGCTCGACTGTGAGCTCTGGGGCCCTGAGTGCAGGCTTTACCCTCACCGAGGCTGGACTGTGAGCTCTGGGGCCCTGAGTGCAGGCTTTACCCTCACCGAGGCTGGACTGTGAGCTCTGGGCCCTGAGTGCAGGCTTTACCCTCACCGAGGCTGGACTGTGACCTTTTGGGCCCCGAGTGCAATCTTTACCCTCACCGAGGCTGGACTGTGAGCTCAGGACCCTGAGTGCAAGCTTTACCCTCACCGAGGCTGGACTGTGAGCTCTGGGCCCTGAGTGCAGGCTTTACCCTCACCGAGGCTGGACTGTGAGCTCCGGGGCCCTGAGTGCAGGCTTTACCCTCACCGAGGCTGGACTGTGAGCTCTGGGCCCTGAGTGCAGGCTTTACCCTCACCGAGGCTGGACTGTGAGCTCCGGGGCCCTGAGTGCAGGCTTTACCCTCACCGAGGCTGGACTGTGAGCTCTGGGCCCTGAGTGCAGGCTTTACCCTCACCGAGGCTGGACTGTGAGCTCTGGGGCCCTGAGTGCAGGCTTTACCCTCACTGAGGCTGGACTGTGAGCTCTGGGGCCCTGAGTGTAGGCTTTACCCTCACCGAGGCTGGACTGTGAGCTCTGGGGCCCTGAGTGCAGGCTTTACCCTCACCGAGGCTGGACTGTGAGCTCTGGGCCCTGAGTGCAGGCTTTACCCTCACCGAGGCTGGACTGTGACCTTTTGGGCCCCGAGTGCAATCTTTACCCTCACCGAGGCTGGACTGTGAGCTCAGGACCCTGAGTGCAAGCTTTACCCTCACCGAGGCTGGACTGTGAGCTCTGGGGCCCTGAGTGTAGGCTTTACCCTCACCGAGGCTGGACTGTGAGCTCTGGGGCCCTGAGTGCAGGCTTTACCCTCACCGAGGCTGGACTGTGAGCTCTGGGGCCCTGAGTGCAGGCTTTACCCTCACCGAGGCTGGACTGTGAGCTCTGGGCCCTGAGTGCAGGCTTTACCCTCACTGAGGCTGGACTGTGAGCTCTGGGCCCTGAGTGCAGGCTTTACCCTCACTGAGGCTGGACTGTGAGCTCTGGGGCCCTGAGTGCAGGCTTTACCCTCACCGAGGCTGAACTGTGAGCTCTGGGGCCCTGAGTGCAGGCTTTACCCTCACCGAGGCTGGGGCCCTGAGTGCAGGCTTTACCCTCACCGAGGCTGGACTGTGAGCTCTGGGGCCCTGAGTGCAGGCTTTACCCTCACCGAGGCTGGACTGTGAGCTCTGGGCCCTGAGTGCAGGCTTTACCCTCACCGAGGCTGGACTGTGACCTTTTGGGCCCCGAGTGCAATCTTTACCCTCACCGAGGCTGGACTGTGAGCTCAGGACCCTGAGTGCAAGCTTTACCCTCACCGAGGCTGGACTGTGAGCTCTGGGCCCTGAGTGCAGGCTTTACCCTCACCGAGGCTGGACTGTGAGCTCCGGGGCCCTGAGTGCAGGCTTTACCCTCACCGAGGCTGGACTGTGAGCTCTGGGCCCTGAGTGCAGGCTTTACCCTCACCGAGGCTGGACTGTGAGCTCCGGGGCCCTGAGTGCAGGCTTTACCCTCACCGAGGCTGGACTGTGAGCTCTGGGCCCTGAGTGCAGGCTTTACCCTCACCGAGGCTGGACTGTGAGCTCTGGGGCCCTGAGTGCAGGCTTTACCCTCACTGAGGCTGGACTGTGAGCTCTGGGGCCCTGAGTGTAGGCTTTACCCTCACCGAGGCTGGACTGTGAGCTCTGGGGCCCTGAGTGCAGGCTTTACCCTCACCGAGGCTGGACTGTGAGCTCTGGGCCCTGAGTGCAGGCTTTACCCTCACCGAGGCTGGACTGTGACCTTTTGGGCCCCGAGTGCAATCTTTACCCTCACCGAGGCTGGACTGTGAGCTCAGGACCCTGAGTGCAAGCTTTACCCTCACCGAGGCTGGACTGTGAGCTCTGGGGCCCTGAGTGTAGGCTTTACCCTCACCGAGGCTGGACTGTGAGCTCTGGGGCCCTGAGTGCAGGCTTTACCCTCACCGAGGCTGGACTGTGAGCTCTGGGGCCCTGAGTGCAGGCTTTACCCTCACCGAGGCTGGACTGTGAGCTCTGGGCCCTGAGTGCAGGCTTTACCCTCACTGAGGCTGGACTGTGAGCTCTGGGCCCTGAGTGCAGGCTTTACCCTCACTGAGGCTGGACTGTGAGCTCTGGGGCCCTGAGTGCAGGCTTTACCCTCACCGAGGCTGAACTGTGAGCTCTGGGGCCCTGAGTGCAGGCTTTACCCTCACCGAGGCTGGGGCCCTGAGTGCAGGCTTTACCCTCACCGAGGCTGGACTGTGAGCTCTGGGGCCCTGAGTGCAGGCTTTACCCTCACCGAGGCAAGACTGTGAGCTCTGGGGCCCTGAGTGCAGGCTTTACCCTCACCGAGGCTGGACTGTGAGCTCTGGGGCCCTGAGTGCAGGCTTTACCCTCACCGAGGCTGGACTGTGAGCTCTGGGGCCCTGAGTGCAGGCTTTACCCTCACCGAGGCTGGACTGTGAGCTCTGGGGCCCTGAGTGCAGGCTTTACCCTCACCGAGGCTGGACTGTGAGGTCTGGGGCCCTGAGTGTAGGCTTTACCCTCACCGAGGCTGGGGCCCTGAGTGCAGGCTTTACCCTCACCGAGGCTGGGGCCCTGAGTGCAGGCTTTACCCTCACCGAGGCTGGGGCCCTGAGTGCAGGCTTTACCCTCACTGAGGCTGGACTGTGAGCTCTGGGGCCCTGAGTGCAGGCTTTACCCTCACCGAGGCTGGACTGTGAGCTCTGGGGCCCTGAGTGCAGGCTTTACCCTCACCGAGGCTGGACTGTGAGGTCTGGGGCCCTGAGTGTAGGCCTTACCCTCACCAAGGCTGGAATGTGAGCTCTGGGGCCCTGAGTGCAGGCTTTACCCTCACCGAGGCTGGACTGTGAGCTCTGGGCCCTGAGTGCAGGCTTTACCCTCACCGAGGCTGGACTGTGAGCTCCGGGGCCCTGAGTGCAGGCTTTACCCTCACTGAGGCAAGACTGTGAGCTCTGGGGCCCTGAGTGCAGGGTTTACCCTCACGGAGGCTGGACTGTGAGGTCTGGGGCCCTGAGTGTAGGCTTTACCCTCACCGAGGCTGGACTGTGAGCTCTGGGGCCCTGAGTGTAGGCTTTACCCTCACCGAGGCTGGACTGTGAGCTCTGGGGCCCTGAGTGCAGGCTTTACCCTCACCGAGGCTGGACTGTGAGCTCTAGGGCCCTGAGTGCAGGCTTTACCCTCACTGAGGCTGGACTGTGACTCTGGGGCCCTGAGTGCAGGCTTTACCCTCACTGAGGCTGGACTGTGAGCTCCGGGGCCCTGAGTGGCGGCTTTACCCTCACTGAGGCTGGACTGTGAGCTCTGGGGCCCTGAGTGCAGGCTTTACCCTCACCGAGGCTGGACTGTGAGGTCTGGGGCCCTGAGTGCAGGCTTTACCCTCACCGAGGCTGGACTGTGAGGTCTGGGGCCCTGAGTGCAGGCTTTACCCTCAACAAGGCTGGACTGTGAGCTCTGGGGCCCTGAGTGCAGGGTTTACCCTCACCGAGTCTGGACTGTGAGCTCTGGGGCCCTGAGTGCAGGCTTTACCCTCACCGAGGCTGGACTGTGAGCTCTTGGGCCCTGAGTGCAGGCTTTACCCTCACCGAGGCTGGACTGTGAGCTCTTGGGCCCTGAGTGCAGGCTCTACCCTCACGGAGGCTGGACTGTGAGCTCTGGGGCCCTGAGTGCAGGCTTTACCCTCACCGAGGCTGGACTGTGAGCTCTGGGGCCCTGAGTGCAGGCTTTACTCTCACCGAGGCAAGACTGTGAGCTCTGGGACCCTGAGTGCAGGCTTTACCCTCAACAAGGCTGGACTGTGAGCTCTGGGGCCCTGAGTGCAGGGTTTACCCTCACCGAGTCTGGACTGTGAGCTCTGGGGCCCTGAGTGCAGGCTTTACCCTCACCGAGGCTGGACTGTGAGCTCCGGGGCCCTGAGTGCAGGCTTTACCCTCACTGAGGCTGGACTGTGAGCTCTGGGCCCTGAGTGCAGGCTTTACCCTCACCAAGGCTGGGCTGTGAGCTCTGTGGCCCTGAGTGCAGGCTTTACCCTCACCGAGGCTGGACTGCGAGCTCCTGGGCCCTGAGTGGAGGCTTTACCCTCACCGAGGCTGGATTGTGAGCTCTGGGGCCCTTAGTGCAGGCTCTACCCTCACGGAGGCTGGACTGTGAGCTCTGGGGCCCTGAGTGCAGGCTTTACCCTCACCGAGGCTGGACTGTGAGCTCTGGGGCCCTGAGTGCAGGCTTTACCTTCACCGAGGCTGGACTGTGAGCTCTGGGGCCCTGAGTGCAGGGTTTACCCTCACCGACGCTGGACTGTGAGCTCTGGGGCCCTGAGTGCAGGCTTTACCCTCACGGAGGCTGGACTGTGAGCTCTGGGGCCCTGAGTGCAGGCTTTACCCTCACCGAGGCTGGACTGTGAGCTCTTGGGCCCTGAGTGCAGGGTCTACCCTCACCGAGGCTGGACTGTGAGCTCTGGGGCCCTGAGTGCAGGGTTTACCCTCACCGAGGCTGGACTGTGAGCTCTGGGGCCCTGAGTGCAGGCTTGACCTTCACCGAGGCTGGATTGGGAGCTCTGGGGCCCTGAGTGCAGGCTTTACCCTCACCGAGGCTGGACTGTGAGCTCAGGACCCTGAGTGCAAGCTTTACCCTCACCGAGGCTGGACTGTGAGCTCTGGGGCCCTGAGTGTAGGCTTTACCCTCACCGAGGCTGGACTGTGAGCTCTAGGGCCCTGAGTGCAGGCTTTACCCTCACCGAGGCTGGACTGTGAGCTCTGGGGCCCTGAGTGCAGGCTTTACCCTCACCGAGGCAAGACTGTGAGCTCTGGGGCCCTGAGTGCAGGCTTTACCCTCATCGAGGCTGGACTGTGAGTTTTAGGGCCCTGAGTGCAGGCTTTACCCTCACTGAGGCTGGACTGTGAGCTCCGGGGCCCTGAGTGCAGGCTTTACCCTCACCAAGGCTGGACTGTGACTCTGGGGCCCTGAGTGCAGGCTTTACCCTCACTGAGGCTGGACTGTGAGCTCCGGGGCCCTGAGTGGCGGCTTTACCCTCACTGAGGCTGGACTGTGAGCTCTGGGGCCCTGAGTGCAGGCTTTACCCTCACCGAGGCTGGACTGTGAGGTCTGGGGCCCTGAGTGCAGGCTTTACCCTCACCGAGGCTGGACTGTGAGGTCTGGGGCCCTGAGTGCAGGCTTTACCCTCAACAAGGCTGGACTGTGAGCTCTGGGGCCCTGAGTGCAGGGTTTACCCTCACCGAGTCTGGACTGTGAGCTCTGGGGCCCTGAGTGCAGGCTTTACCCTCACCGAGGCTGGACTGTGAGCTCTTGGGCCCTGAGTACAGGCTTTACCCTCACCGAGGCTGGACTGTGAGCTCTTGGGCCCTGAGTGCAGGCTCTACCCTCACGGAGGCTGGACTGTGAGCTCTGGGGCCCTGAGTGCAGGCTTTACCCTCACCGAGGCTGGACTGTGAGCTTTGGGGCCCTGAGTGCAGGCTTTACCCTCACCGAGGCTGGACTGTGAGCTCTGGGGCCCTGAGTGCAGGCTTTACCCTCACCGAGGCTGGGGCCCTGAGTGCAGGCTTTACCCTCACAGAGGCTGGACTGTGACTCTGGGGCCCTGAGTGCAGGCTTTACCCTCACCGAGGCTGGACTGTGAGCTCTGGGGCCCTGAGTGCAGGCTTTACCCTCACCGAGGCTGGACTGTGAGCTCTGGGGCCCTGAGTGCAGGCTTTACCTTCACCGAGGCTGGACTGTGAGCTCTGGGGCCCTGAGTGCAGGGTTTACCCTCACCGACGCTGGACTGTGAGCTCTGGGGCCCTGAGTGCAGGCTTTACCCTCACGGAGGCTGGACTGTGAGCTCTGGGGCCCTGAGTGCAGGCTTTACCCTCACTGAGGCTGGACTGTGAGCTCTTGGGCCCTGAGTGCAGGGTCTACCCTCACCGAGGCTGGACTGTGAGCTCTGGGGCCCTGAGTGCAGGGTTTACCCTCACCGAGGCTGGACTGTGAGCTCTGGGGCCCTGAGTGTGTGTTGTATTTGTATAGCGCGAACAGTAACCCGGAGGCATCCCGGCGCTTGTACTCCTACCACAAGGGAACCCCTCCTGGCTTTTCCTTGTGAGGTGTCCACTCCTGGGCATCCCATGGTGAAACCAGGCATCCCTTGTGCATCGGGGGCCGTTGTGGAGACTAAGCAAGCTATTGCCCAGAGTTGCAGCGTGGGGCCCATGCTTAGATTCGGCACTGAGGCGAGAATATCCGGTCAGAGGAATTTAAGCCCGATCCCGCCGAGGCGGGAATCGAACCCTGGTCCCTGGCCAGCGTTCTGCATCAAGGTCTGCCGCTCTAACCATTGAGCCACACTTCTCCAGTGCCCTGAGTGCAGGCTTTACCTTCACCGAGGCTGGATTGGGAGCTCTGGGGCCCTGAGTGCAGGCTTTACCCTCACCGAGGCTGGACTGTGAGCTCAGGACCCTGAGTGCAAGCTTTACCCTCACCGAGGCTGGACTGTGAGCTCTGGGGCCCTGAGTGTAGGCTTTACCCTCACCGAGGCTGGACTGTGAGCTCTGGGGCCCTGAGTGCAGGCTTTACCCTCACCGAGGCTGGAGTGTGAGCTCTAGGGCCCTGAGTGCAGGCTTTACCCTCACCGAGGCTGGACTGTGAGCTCTGGGGCCCTGAGTGCAGGCTTTACCCTCACCGAGGCAAGACTGTGAGCTCTGGGGCCCTGAGTGCAGGCTTTACCCTCATCGAGGCTGGACTGTGAGCTCTAGGGCCCTGAGTGCAGGCTTTACACTCACCGAGGATGGACTGTGAGCTCTAGGGCCCTGAGTGCAGGCTTCACCTTCACCGAGGCTGGACTGGGCGCTCTGGGGCCCTGAGTGCAGGCTTTACCCTCACCGAGGCAAGACTGTGAGCTCTGGGGCCCTGAGTGCAGGCTTTACCCTCACCGAGGCTGGGGCCCTGAGTGCTGGCTTTACCCTCACCCAGGCTGGGGCCCTGAGTGCAGGCTTTACCCTCACCGAGGCAAGACTGTGAGCTCTGGGGCCCTGAGTGCAGGCTTTACCCTCACCAAAGCTGGACTGTGACTCTGGGGCCCTGAGTGCAGGCTTTACCCTCACTGAGGATGGACTGTGAGCTCTAGGGCCCTGAGTGCACGCTTCACCTTCACCGAGGCTGGACTGGGAGGTCTGGGGCCCTGAGTGCAGGCTTTACTCTCACTGAGGCTGGACTGTGAGCTCTGGGGCCCTGAGTGCAGGCTTTACCCTCACCGAGGCTGGACTGTGAGCTCTGGGGCCCTGAGTGCAGGCTTTACCCTCACCGAGGCTGGACTGTGAGCCCTGGGGCCCTGAGTGCAGGCTTTAACCTCACCGAGGCTGGACTGTGAGCTCTGGGGCCCTGAGTGTAGGCTTTACCCTCACCGAGGCAAGACTGTGACTCTGAGGCCCTGAGTGCAGGCTTTACCCTCACCGAGGCTGGGGCCCTGAGTGCAGGCTCTACCCTCACTGAGGCTGACTGTGAGCTCTGGGGCCCTGAGTGGAGGCTTTACCCTCACTGAGGCTGGACTGTGAGTGCAGGCTTTACCCTCACCGGTGCAAGACTGTGAGCACTGGGGCCCTGAGTGCAGGCTTTACCATCACCGAGGCTGGACTGTGAGCTCAGGACCCCGAGTGCAGGCTTTACCCTCACCGAGGCTGGACTGTGAGCTCTGGGGCCCTGAGTGCAGGCTCTACCCTCACTGAGGCTGACTGTGAGCTCTGGGGCCCTGAGTGCAGGCTTTACCCTCACTGAGGCTGGACTGTGAGTGCAGGCTTTACCCTCACCGGTGCAAGACTTTGAGCACTGGGGCCCTGAGTGCAGGCTTTACCCTCACCGAGGCTGGACTGTGAGCTCAGGACCCTGAGTGCAGGCTTTACCCTCACCGAGGCTGGACTGTGAGCTCTGGGGCCCTGAGTTTAGGATTTACCCTCACCGAGGCTGGACTGTGAGCTCTGGGGCCCTGAGTGCAGGCTTTACCCTCTCCGAGGCTGGACAGGGAACTCTGGGGCCATGAGTGCAGGCTTTACCCTCACCGAGGCTGAACTGTGACCTCTTGGGCCCCGAGTGCAGGTTTTACCCTAACAGAGGAGGGACTGTGAGCTCTGGGGCCCTGAGTGCAGACTTTACCCTCACCGAGGCTGGACTGTGAGCTCAGGACCCTGAGTGCAGGCTTTACCTTCACCGAGGTTGGACTGTGACTCTGGGACCCTGAGTGCAGGCTTTACCCTCAACGAGGCTGGACTGTGAGCTCTGGGGCACTGAGTGCAGGCTTTACACTCACCGAGGCTGGACTGTGAGCTCTGGGGCCCTGAGTGCAGGCTTTACCCTCACCAAGGCTGGACTGTGAGCTCTGGGGCTCTGAGTGCAGGCTTTACCCTCACCGAGGCTGGACTCTGAGCTCTGGGGCCCTGAGTGCAGGCTTTACCCTCTCAGAGGCTGGACTGTGAGCTCAGGACCCTGAGTGCAGGCTTTACCCTCACCGAGGCTGGACTGTGACCTCTGGGGCCCTGAGTGTAGGCTTTACTCTCACCGAGGCTGGACTGTGAGCTCAGGACCCTGAGTGCAGGCTTTACCCTCACCGAGGCTGGACTGTGAGCTCTGGGGCCCTGAGTGTAGGCTTAACCCTCTCCGAGGCAGGACTGTGAGCTCAGGACCCTGAGTGCAGGCTTTACCCTCACCGAGGCTGGACTGTGAGCTCTGGGGCCCTAAGTGCAGGCTTTACCCTCACCAAGGCTGGACTGTGAGCTCTGGGGCTCTGAGTGCAGGCTTTACGCTCACCGAGACTGGACTGTGAGCTCTGGGGCCCTGAGTGCAGGCTTTACCATCTCCGAGGCTGGACTGTGAGCTCAGGACCCTGAGTGCAGGCTTTACCCTCACCGAGGCTGGACTGTGAGCTCTAGGGCTCTGAGTGCAGGCTTTACCCTCATCGAGACTGGACTGTGAGCTCTGGGGCCCTGAGTGCAGGCTTTACCCTCACCGAGGCTAGACTGTGAGCTCTGGGGCCCTGAGTGCAGGCTTTTCCCTCACCGAGGCTGGACTGTGAGCTCTGGGGCTCTGAGTGCAGGCTTTACCCTCACCGAGGCTGGGCTGTGAGCTCTGGGGCCCTGAGTGCAGGCTTTACCCTCACCGAGGCTGGACTGTGAGCTCTGGGGCCCTGAGTGCAGGCTTTATCCTCACTGAGGCTGGACTGTGAGCTTTGGGGTTATTAGTGCAGGCTTTACTCTCAAAAGGGTGGGGCCCCGAGTGCAGGCTTTACCCTCACCGAGGCTGGACTGTGACCTTTTGGGCCCCGAGTGCAATCTTTACCCTCACAGAGGAGGGACTGTGAGCTCTGGGGCCCTGAGTGCAGGCTTTACCCTCACCGAGGCTGGACTGTGAGCTCTGGGGCCCTGAGTGCAGGCTTTACCCTCACCGAGGCTGGACTGTGAGCTTTGGGGTTATTAGTGCAGGGTTTACCCTCACAAGGCTGGGGCCCTGAGTGCAGGCTTTACCCTCAACGAGGCTGGACTGTGAGCTCTGGGGCCCTGAGTGCAGGCTTTACCCTCACCGAGGCTGGACTGTGAGCTCCGGGGCCCTGAGTGCAGGCTTTACCCTCACCGAGGCTGGACTGTGAGCTCTGGGCCCTGAGTGCAGGCTTTACCCTCACCGAGGCTGGACTGTGAGCTCCGGGGCCCTGAGTGCAGGCTTTACCCTCACCGAGGCTGGACTGTGAGCTCTGGGCCCTGAGTGCAGGCTTTACCCTCAACGAGGCTGGACTGTGAGCTCTGGGGCCCTGAGTGCAGGCTTTACCTTCACCGAGGCTGGACTGTGAGCTCCGGGGACCTGAGTGCAGGCTTTACCCTCACCAAGGCATGACTGTGAGCTCTGGGGCCCTGAGTACAGGCTTTACCCTCACCGAGGCTGGACTGTGAGCTCTGGGGCCCTGAGTGCAGGCTTTATCCTCACCAAGGCAGGACTGTGAGCTCTAGGGCCCTGAGTGCAGGCTTTACCCTCACTGAGGCTGGACTGTGAGGTCTGGGGCCCTGAGTGCAGGCTTTACCCTCAAATAGGCTGGACTGTGAGCTCTGGTGCCCTGAGTGCAGGCTTTACCCTCACCGAGGCTGGACTGTGAGCTCTGGGGACCTGAGTGCAGGCTTTACCCTCACCGAGGCTGGACTGTGAGCTCTGGGGCCCTGAGTGCAGGCTTTACCCTCACCGAGGCTGGACTTTGAGCTCGGGGTCCTGAGTGCAGGCTTTACCCTCAGTATGGCTGGACTGTGAGTTCTGGGGCCCAGACTGCAGGCTTTACCCTCTCCGAGGCTGGACTGGGAACTCTGGGGCCCTGAGTGCAGGCTTTACCCTCACCGAGGCTGGGGCCCTGAGTGCAGGCTTTACCCTCACCGAGGCTGGACTGTGAGCTCTGGGGCCCTGAGTGCAGGCTTTACCCTCACCGAGGCCATAGTGTGAGCTCTGGGGCCCCGAGTGCAGGCTTTACCCGCACGGAGGCTGGACTGGGAGCTCTGGGTCCCTGAGTGCAGGCTTTACCCTCACCGTGGCTGGGCTGTGACTCTGGGGCCCTGAGTGCAGGCTTTACCCTCACCGAGGCTGGATTGTGACCTCTGGGGCCCTGAGTTCACGCTTTACCCTCACCGAGGCTGGACTGTGAGCTCTGGGGCCCCGGGAGCAGGCTTTACCCTCACCGAGGCTGGACTGTGAGCTCTGGGGCCCTGAGTGCAGGCTTTACCCTCACCGAGGCTGGACTGTGAGCTCTGGGTCCCTGAGTACAGGCTTTACCCTCACCGAGGCTGGGCTGTGACTCTGGGGCCCTGAGTGCAGGCTTTACCCTCACCGAGGCTGGACTGTGAGCTCTAGGGCCCTGAGTGCAGGCTTTACCCTCACCGAGGCTGGACCCTAAGCTCTGGGGCCCTGAGTGCAGGCTTTACTCTCACTGAGGCAAGACTGTGAGCACTGGGGTCCTGAGTGCAGGCTTTACCCTCACCGAGGCAAGACTGTGAGCTCTGGGGCCCTGAGTGCAGGCTTTACCCTCACCGAGGCTGGACTGTGAGCTCTAGGGCCCTGAGTGCAGGCTTTACCCTCACCGAGGCTGGGCTGTGAGCTCTGAGGCCCTGAGTGCAGGCTTTACCCTCACCGAGGCAAGACTGTGAGCTCTGGGGCCCTGAGTGCAGGCTTTACCCTCACCGGTGCAAGACTGTGAGCACTGGGGCCCTGAGTACAGGCTTTACCCTCACCGAGGCTGGACTGTGAGCTCTGGGGCCCTGAGTGAAGGCTTTACCCTCAGCACAGCTGGACTGTGAGGTCTGGGGCCCAGAGTGCAGGCTTTACCCTCACCGAGGCTGGACTGTGAGCTCTGGGGCCCTGAGTGTAGGCTCCACCCTCACCGAGGCTGGACCCTAAGCTCTGGGGCCCTGAGTGCAGGCTTTACCCTCACCGAGGCTGGACTGTGAGCTCTGGGGCCCTGAGTGCAGACTTTACCCTCCCCGAGGCTGGACTGTGAGCTCTGGGGCCCTGAGTGCAGGCTTTACCCTCACCGAGGCTGGAAAGATGTCATGTGTGACAGGGGCAGTGATTGGTTTGAGTGTACTGAAAGATGTCATGTGTGACAGGGGTGTTGATTGGGTTGAGTGTACTTGAAAGATGTCATGTGTGACAGGGGTTGTGATTGTTTTGAGTGTACTGGAAATATGTCATGTGTGACAGGGGCAGTGATTGGTTTGAGTGTTCTTGAAAGATGACATGTGTGACAGGGGTTGTGATTGGTTTGATTGTACTGGAAATATGTCATGTGTGACAGGGGCAGTGATTGGTTTGAGTGTACTTGAAAGATGTCATGTGTGACAGGGGTGTTGATTGGTTTGAGTGTATTGGAAAGATGTCATGTGTGACAGGGATGATGATTGTTTTGAGTCTACAGGAAAGATGTCATGTGTGACAGGGGCAGTGATAGGTTTGAGTGTACTGAAACGATGTCATGTGTGACAGGGGTTGTGATTGGTTTGAGTGTACTGGAAAGATGTCATGTGTGACAGGGGCAGTGATTGGTTGGAGTGTACTTGAAAGATGTCATGTGTGACAGGGGTTGTGATTGGTTTGAGTGTACTGGAAAGATGTCATGTGTGACAGGGGTTGTGATTGGGTTGAGTGTACTGGAAAGATGTCATGTGTGACAGGGGTTGTGATTGGTTTGAGTGTACTGGAATGATGTCATGTGAGACAAGGGTTTTTATTGGTTTGAGTGTACTGAACGCTGTCATGTGTGACAGTGGTTGTGATTGGTTTGATTGTACTGGAAAGATGTCATGTGTGACGGGTTGTGATTGGTTTGAGTGTTCTGGAAAGATGTCATGTGTGACAGGGGCGGTGATTGGTTTGAGCGTACTGGAAAGATGTCATGTGTGACAGGGGTTTGATTGGTTTGAGTGTACTGGAAAGATGTCATGTGTGACAGGGGTTGTGATTGGTTTGAGTGTACTGGAAAGCTGTCATGTGTGACAGGGGTTGTGATTAGTTTTGAGTCTACTGTAAAGATGTCATGTGAGACAGGGGTGTTTATTGGTTTGAGTGTACTGAAAGATGTCATGTGTGACAGGGGTGTTGATTGGTTTGAGTGTACTGGAAAGATGTCATGTGTGACAGGGACGATGATTGGTTTGAATGTACTGGAAATATGTCATGTTTGACAGGGGCAGTGATTGGTTTGAGTGTACTGGAAAGATGTCTTGTGTGACAGGGACGATGATTGGTTTGAATGTACTGGAAAGATGTCATGTTTGACAGGGGCAGTAATTCGTTTGAGTGTACTGGAAAGATGTCTTGTGTGACAGGGACGATGATTGGTTTGAATGTACTGGAAAGATGTCATGTTTGACAGGGGCAGTGATTGGCTTGAGTATACTGGAAAGATGTCATGTGTGACAGGGGTGTTGATTGGTTTGAGTGTACTGGAAAGATGTCATGTGTGACAGGGGTTGTGATTGGTTTGAGTGTGCTGGAAAGATCTCATGTAAGACAGGGGTGTTTATTGGTTTGAGTGTACTGACAGATGTCATGTGTGACAAGGGTTGTGATTGGTTTGAGCGTACTGGAAAGATGTCTTGTGTGGCAGGGGTTGTGATTGGTTTGAGTGTACTGGAAATATGTCATGGTTGACAGGGGTGTTGATTGGTTTGAGTGTACTGAAAGATGTCATGTGAGACAGGGGTGTTGATTGATTTGAGTGTACTGAAAGATGTCATGTGAGACGGGTGTTGATTGGTTTGAGTGTACTGAAAGATGACATGTGTGACAGGGGTGTTGATTTGTTTGAGTGTACTGGAAAGATGACATGTGTGACAGGAGTGTTGATTGGTTTGAGTGTACTGGAAAGCTGTCATGTGTGACAGGGGTGTTGATTGGTTTGAGTGTACTGAAAGATGTCATGTGAGACAGGGGTGTTGATTGGTTTGAGTGTACTGAAAGATGACATGTGTGACAGGGGTGTTGATTGGTTTGAGTGTACTTGAAAGATGTCATGTGTGACAGGGGTGTTGATTGGTTTGAGTGTACTGAAAGATGTCATGTGAGACAGGGGTGTTGATTGGTTTGAGTGTACTGAAAGATGTCATGTGAGACAGGGGTTGTGATTGGTTTGAGTGTACTGGAAAGATGTCATGTGTGACAGGGGCATCTATTGGATTGAGTGTACTGAAAGATGTCATGTGTGACAGGGGTTGTGATTTGTTTGAGTGTACTGGAATGATGTCATGCGTGACAGAGGTGTTGATTGGTTTGAGTGTACTTGAAAGATGTCATGTTTGACAGGGGTTGTGATTGGTTTGAGTGTACTGGAATGATGTCATGTGTGACAGAGGTGTTGATTGGTTTGAGTGTACTTGAAAGATGTCATGTTTTACACGGGTTGTGATTGGTTTGAGTGTACTGAAGATGTCATGTGTGACAGGGGTGTTGATGGGTTGTGAGTGTACTGGAAAGCTGTCATGTGTGACAGGGGCATCTATTGGATTGAGTGTACTGAAAGATGTCATGTGTGACAGGGGTTGTGATTGGTTTGAGTGTACTGGAATGATGTCATGTGAGACAAGGGTTTTTATTGGTTTGAGTGTACTGAACGCTGTCATGTGTGACAGTGGTTGTGATTGGTTTGATTGTACTGGAAAGATGTCATGTGTGACGGGTTGTGATTGGTTTGAGTGTTCTGGAAAGATGTCATGTGTGACAGGGGCGGTGATTGGTTTGAGCGTACTGGAAAGATGTCATGTGTGACAGAGGTGTTGATTGGTTTGAGTGTACTGGAAAGATGTCATGTGTGACAGGGGTTTGATTGGTTTGAGTGTACTTGAAAGATGTCATGTTTGACAGGGGTTGTGATTGGTTTGAGTGTACTGGAATGATTTCATGTGAGACAGGGGTGTTGATTGGTTTGAGTGTACTGAAAGATGACATGTGTGACAGGGGTGTTGATTGGTTTGAGTGTACTTGAAAGATGTCATGTGTGACAGGGGTGTTGATTGGTTTGAGTGTACTGAAAGATGACATGTGTGACAGGGGTGTTGATTGGTTTGAGTGTAATTGAAAGATGTCATGTGTGACAGGGGTGTTGATTGGTTTGAGTGTACTAAAAGATGTCATGTGAGACAGGGGTGTTGATTGGTTTGAGTGTACTGAAGATGTCATGTGTGACAGGGGTGTTGATGGGTTTGAGTGTACTGGAAAGATGTCATGTGTGACAGGGGCATCTATTGGATTGAGTGTACTGAAAGATGTCATGTTTGACAGGGGTTGTGATTAGTTTGAGTGTACTGGAATGATGTCATGTGTGACAGAGGTGTTGATTGGTTTGAGTGTACTTGAAAGATGTCATGTTTTACAGGGGTTGTGATTGGTTTGAGTGTACTGAAGATGTCATGTGTGACAGGGGTGTTGATGGGTTTGAGTGTACTGGAAAGATGTCATGTGTGACAGGGGCATCTATTGGATTGAGTGTACTGGAAGATGTCATGTGTGACGGGTTGTGATTGGTTTGAGTGTTCTGGAAAGATGTCATGTGTGACAGGGGCGGTGATTGGTTTGAGCGTACTGGAAAGATGTCATGTGTGACAGAGGTGTTGATTGGTTTGAGTGTACTGGAAAGATGTCATGTGTGACAGGGGTTTGATTGGTTTGAGTGTACTGGAAAGATGTCATGTGTGACAGGGGTTGTGATTGGATTGAGTGTACTGGAAAGCTGTCATGTGTGACAGGGGTTGTGATTAGTTTTGAGTGTACTGTAAAGATGTCATGTGAGACAGGGGTGTTTATTGGTTTGAGTGTACTGAAAGATGTCATGTGTGACAGGGGTGTTGATTGGTTTGAGTGTACTGGAAAGATGTCATGTGTGACAGGGACGATGATTGGTTTGAATGTACTGGAAATATGTCATGTTTGACAGGGGCAGTGATTGGTTTGAGTGTACTGGAAAGATGTCTTGTGTGACAGGGACGATAATTGGTTTGAATGTACTGGAAAGATGTCATGTTTGACAGGGGCAGTAATTGGTTTGAGTGTACTGGAAAGATGTCTTGTGTGACAGGGACGATGATTTGTTTGAATGTACTGGAAAGATGTCATGTTTGACAGGGGCAGTGATTGGCTTGAGTATACTGGAAAGATGTCATGTGTGACAGGGGTTGTGATTTGTTTGAGTATACTGGAAAGATGTCATGTGTGACAGGGGTGTTGATTGGTTTGAGTGTACTGGAAAGATGTCATGTGTGACAGGGGTTGTGATTGGTTTGAGTGTGCTGGAAAGATCTCATGTAAGACAGGGGTGTTTATTGGTTTGAGTGTACTGACAGATGTCATGTGTGACAAGGGTTGTGATTGGTTTGAGCGTACTGGAAAGATGTCTTGTGTGGCAGGGGTTGTGATTGGTTTGAGTGTACTGGAAATATGTCATGGTTGACAGGGGTGTTGATTGGTTTGAGTGTACTGAAAGATGTCATATGAGACAGGGGTGTTGATTGATTTGAGTGTACTGAAAGATGTCATGTGAGACAGGGGTGTTGATTGGTTTGAGTGTACTGAAAGATGACATGTGTGACAGGGGTGTTGATTGGTTTGAGTGTACTTGAAATATGTCATGTGTGACAGGGGTGTTGATTGGTTTGAGTGTACTGAAAGATGTCATGTGAGACAGGGGTGTTGATTGGTTTGAGTGTACTGAAAGATGTCATGTGAGACAGGGGTGTTGATTGGTTTGAGTGTACTGAAAGATGTCATGTGTGACAGGGGTGTTGATGGGTTTGAGTGTACTGGAAAGCTGTCATGTGTGACAGGGGCATCTATTGGATTGAGTGTACTGAAAGATGTCATGTGTGACAGGGGTTGTGATTGGTTTGAGTGTACTGGAATGATGTCATGTGTGACAGAGGTGTTGATTGGTTTGAGTGTACTTGAAAGATGTCATGTTTGACAGGGGTTGTGATTGGTTTGAGTGTACTGGAATGATGTCATGTGTGACAGAGGTGTTGATTGGTTTGAGTGTACTTGAAAGATGTCATGTTTGACAGGGGTTGTGATTGGTTTGAGTGTACTGGAATGATGTCATGTGAGACAGGGGTGTTGATTGGTTTGAGTGTACTGAAAGATGACATGTGTGACAGGGGTGTTGATTGGTTTGAGTGTACTTGAAAGATGTCATGTGAGACAGGGGTGTTGATTGGTTTGAGTGTACTGAAGATGTCATGTGTGACAGGGGTGTTGATGGGTTTGAGTGTACTGGAAAGATGTCATGTGTGACAGGGGCATCTATTGGATTGAGTGTACTGAAAGATGTCATGTTTGACAGGGGTTGTGATTGGTATGAGTGTACTGGAATGATGTCATGTGTGACAGAGGTGTTGATTGGTTTGAGTGTACTTGAAAGATGTCATGTTTTACAGGGGTTGTGATTGGTTTGAGTGTACTAAAGATGTCATGTGTGACAGGGGTGTTGATGGGTTTGAGTGTACTGGAAAGATGTCCTGTGTGACAGGGGCAGCTATTGGATTGAGTGTACTGGAAGATGTCATGTGTGACAGGGGTTGTGATTGGTTTGAGTGTACTGGAAAGATGTCATGTGTGACAGGGGCAGTGATTGGTTTGAGTGTACTGAAAGATGTCATGTGTGACAGGGGTGTTGATTGGGTTGAGTGTACTTGAAAGATGTCATGTGTGACAGGGGTTGTGATTGTTTTGAGTGTACTGGAAATATGTCATGTGTGACAGGGGCAGTGATTGGTTTGAGTGTTCTTGAAAGATGACATGTGTGACAGGGGTTGTGATTGGTTTGATTGTACTGGAAATATGTCATGTGTGACAGGGGCAGTGATTGGTTTGAGTGTACTTGAAAGATGTCATGTGTGACAGGGGTGTTGATTGGTTTGAGTGTATTGGAAAGATGTCATGTGTGACAGGGATGATGATTGTTTTGAGTCTACAGGAAAGATGTCATGTGTGACAGGGGCAGTGATAGGTTTGAGTGTACTGAAACGATGTCATGTGTGACAGGGGTTGTGATTGGTTTGAGTGTACTGGAAAGATGTCATGTGTGACAGGGGCAGTGATTGGTTGGAGTGTACTTGAAAGATGTCATGTGTGACAGGGGTTGTGATTGGTTTGAGTGTACTGGAAAGATGTCATGTGTGACAGGGGTTGTGATTGGGTTGAGTGTACTGGAAAGATGTCATGTGTGACAGGGGTTGTGATTGGTTTGAGTGTACTGGAATGATGTCATGTGAGACAAGGGTTTTTATTGGTTTGAGTGTACTGAACGCTGTCATGTGTGACAGTGGTTGTGATTGGTTTGATTGTACTGGAAAGATGTCATGTGTGACGGGTTGTGATTGGTTTGAGTGTTCTGGAAAGATGTCATGTGTGACAGGGGCGGTGATTGGTTTGAGCGTACTGGAAAGATGTCATGTGTGACAGGGGTTTGATTGGTTTGAGTGTACTGGAAAGATGTCATGTGTGACAGGGGTTGTGATTGGTTTGAGTGTACTGGAAAGCTGTCATGTGTGACAGGGGTTGTGATTAGTTTTGAGTCTACTGTAAAGATGTCATGTGAGACAGGGGTGTTTATTGGTTTGAGTGTACTGAAAGATGTCATGTGTGACAGGGGTGTTGATTGGTTTGAGTGTACTGGAAAGATGTCATGTGTGACAGGGACGATGATTGGTTTGAATGTACTGGAAATATGTCATGTTTGACAGGGGCAGTGATTGGTTTGAGTGTACTGGAAAGATGTCTTGTGTGACAGGGACGATGATTGGTTTGAATGTACTGGAAAGATGTCATGTTTGACAGGGGCAGTAATTCGTTTGAGTGTACTGGAAAGATGTCTTGTGTGACAGGGACGATGATTGGTTTGAATGTACTGGAAAGATGTCATGTTTGACAGGGGCAGTGATTGGCTTGAGTATACTGGAAAGATGTCATGTGTGACAGGGGTGTTGATTGGTTTGAGTGTACTGGAAAGATGTCATGTGTGACAGGGGTTGTGATTGGTTTGAGTGTGCTGGAAAGATCTCATGTAAGACAGGGGTGTTTATTGGTTTGAGTGTACTGACAGATGTCATGTGTGACAAGGGTTGTGATTGGTTTGAGCGTACTGGAAAGATGTCTTGTGTGGCAGGGGTTGTGATTGGTTTGAGTGTACTGGAAATATGTCATGGTTGACAGGGGTGTTGATTGGTTTGAGTGTACTGAAAGATGTCATGTGAGACAGGGGTGTTGATTGATTTGAGTGTACTGAAAGATGTCATGTGAGACAGGGGTGTTGATTGGTTTGAGTGTACTGAAAGATGACATGTGTGACAGGGGTGTTGATTTGTTTGAGTGTACTGGAAAGATGACATGTGTGACAGGAGTGTTGATTGGTTTGAGTGTACTGGAAAGCTGTCATGTGTGACAGGGGTGTTGATTGGTTTGAGTGTACTGAAAGATGTCATGTGAGACAGGGGTGTTGATTGGTTTGAGTGTACTGAAAGATGACATGTGTGACAGGGGTGTTGATTGGTTTGAGTGTACTTGAAAGATGTCATGTGTGACAGGGGTGTTGATTGGTTTGAGTGTACTGAAAGATGTCATGTGAGACAGGGGTGTTGATTGGTTTGAGTGTACTGAAAGATGTCATGTGAGACAGGGGTTGTGATTGGTTTGAGTGTACTGGAAAGATGTCATGTGTGACAGGGGCATCTATTGGATTGAGTGTACTGAAAGATGTCATGTGTGACAGGGGTTGTGATTTGTTTGAGTGTACTGGAATGATGTCATGCGTGACAGAGGTGTTGATTGGTTTGAGTGTACTTGAAAGATGTCATGTTTGACAGGGGTTGTGATTGGTTTGAGTGTACTGGAATGATGTCATGTGTGACAGAGGTGTTGATTGGTTTGAGTGTACTTGAAAGATGTCATGTTTTACACGGGTTGTGATTGGTTTGAGTGTACTGAAGATGTCATGTGTGACAGGGGTGTTGATGGGTTGTGAGTGTACTGGAAAGCTGTCATGTGTGACAGGGGCATCTATTGGATTGAGTGTACTGAAAGATGTCATGTGTGACAGGGGTTGTGATTGGTTTGAGTGTACTGGAATGATGTCATGTGAGACAAGGGTTTTTATTGGTTTGAGTGTACTGAACGCTGTCATGTGTGACAGTGGTTGTGATTGGTTTGATTGTACTGGAAAGATGTCATGTGTGACGGGTTGTGATTGGTTTGAGTGTTCTGGAAAGATGTCATGTGTGACAGGGGCGGTGATTGGTTTGAGCGTACTGGAAAGATGTCATGTGTGACAGAGGTGTTGATTGGTTTGAGTGTACTGGAAAGATGTCATGTGTGACAGGGGTTTGATTGGTTTGAGTGTACTTGAAAGATGTCATGTTTGACAGGGGTTGTGATTGGTTTGAGTGTACTGGAATGATTTCATGTGAGACAGGGGTGTTGATTGGTTTGAGTGTACTGAAAGATGACATGTGTGACAGGGGTGTTGATTGGTTTGAGTGTACTTGAAAGATGTCATGTGTGACAGGGGTGTTGATTGGTTTGAGTGTACTGAAAGATGACATGTGTGACAGGGGTGTTGATTGGTTTGAGTGTAATTGAAAGATGTCATGTGTGACAGGGGTGTTGATTGGTTTGAGTGTACTGAAAGATGTCATGTGAGACAGGGGTGTTGATTGGTTTGAGTGTACTGAAGATGTCATGTGTGACAGGGGTGTTGATGGGTTTGAGTGTACTGGAAAGATGTCATGTGTGACAGGGGCATCTATTGGATTGAGTGTACTGAAAGATGTCATGTTTGACAGGGGTTGTGATTAGTTTGAGTGTACTGGAATGATGTCATGTGTGACAGAGGTGTTGATTGGTTTGAGTGTACTTGAAAGATGTCATGTTTTACAGGGGTTGTGATTGGTTTGAGTGTACTGAAGATGTCATGTGTGACAGGGGTGTTGATGGGTTTGAGTGTACTGGAAAGATGTCATGTGTGACAGGGGCATCTATTGGATTGAGTGTACTGGAAGATGTCATGTGTGACGGGTTGTGATTGGTTTGAGTGTTCTGGAAAGATGTCATGTGTGACAGGGGCGGTGATTGGTTTGAGCGTACTGGAAAGATGTCATGTGTGACAGAGGTGTTGATTGGTTTGAGTGTACTGGAAAGATGTCATGTGTGACAGGGGTTTGATTGGTTTGAGTGTACTGGAAAGATGTCATGTGTGACAGGGGTTGTGATTGGATTGAGTGTACTGGAAAGCTGTCATGTGTGACAGGGGTTGTGATTAGTTTTGAGTGTACTGTAAAGATGTCATGTGAGACAGGGGTGTTTATTGGTTTGAGTGTACTGAAAGATGTCATGTGTGACAGGGGTGTTGATTGGTTTGAGTGTACTGGAAAGATGTCATGTGTGACAGGGACGATGATTGGTTTGAATGTACTGGAAATATGTCATGTTTGACAGGGGCAGTGATTGGTTTGAGTGTACTGGAAAGATGTCTTGTGTGACAGGGACGATAATTGGTTTGAATGTACTGGAAAGATGTCATGTTTGACAGGGGCAGTAATTGGTTTGAGTGTACTGGAAAGATGTCTTGTGTGACAGGGACGATGATTTGTTTGAATGTACTGGAAAGATGTCATGTTTGACAGGGGCAGTGATTGGCTTGAGTATACTGGAAAGATGTCATGTGTGACAGGGGTGTTGATTGGTTTGAGTGTACTGGAAAGATGTCATGTGTGACAGGGGTTGTGATTGGTTTGAGTGTGCTGGAAAGATCTCATGTAAGACAGGGGTGTTTATTGGTTTGAGTGTACTGACAGATGTCATGTGTGACAAGGGTTGTGATTGGTTTGAGCGTACTGGAAAGATGTCTTGTGTGGCAGGGGTTGTGATTGGTTTGAGTGTACTGGAAATATGTCATGGTTGACAGGGGTGTTGATTGGTTTGAGTGTACTGAAAGATGTCATATGAGACAGGGGTGTTGATTGATTTGAGTGTACTGAAAGATGTCATGTGAGACAGGGGTGTTGATTGGTTTGAGTGTACTGAAAGATGACATGTGTGACAGGGGTGTTGATTGGTTTGAGTGTACTTGAAATATGTCATGTGTGACAGGGGTGTTGATTGGTTTGAGTGTACTGAAAGATGTCATGTGAGACAGGGGTGTTGATTGGTTTGAGTGTACTGAAAGATGTCATGTGAGACAGGGGTGTTGATTGGTTTGAGTGTACTGAAAGATGTCATGTGTGACAGGGGTGTTGATGGGTTTGAGTGTACTGGAAAGCTGTCATGTGTGACAGGGGCATCTATTGGATTGAGTGTACTGAAAGATGTCATGTGTGACAGGGGTTGTGATTGGTTTGAGTGTACTGGAATGATGTCATGTGTGACAGAGGTGTTGATTGGTTTGAGTGTACTTGAAAGATGTCATGTTTGACAGGGGTTGTGATTGGTTTGAGTGTACTGGAATAATGTCATGTGTGACAGAGGTGTTGATTGGTTTGAGT
Organism: Lissotriton helveticus; assembly: GCF_964261635.1. Taxonomy (NCBI): domain Eukaryota; kingdom Metazoa; phylum Chordata; class Amphibia; order Caudata; family Salamandridae; genus Lissotriton; species Lissotriton helveticus. The sequence goes on from NC_136062.1 coordinate 477,187,416, forward strand.
GTACTTGAAAGATGTCATGTTTGACAGGGGTTGTGATTGGTTTGAGTGTACTGGAATGATGTCATGTGAGACAGGGGTGTTGATTGGTTTGAGTGTACTGAAAGATGACATGTGTGACAGGGGTGTTGATTGGTTTGAGTGTACTTGAAAGATGTCATGTGAGACAGGGGTGTTGATTGGTTTGAGTGTACTGAAGATGTCATGTGTGACAGGGGTGTTGATGGGTTTGAGTGTACTGGAAAGATGTCATGTGTGACAGGGGCATCTATTGGATTGAGTGTACTGAAAGATGTCATGTTTGACAGGGGTTGTGATTGGTATGAGTGTACTGGAATGATGTCATGTGTGACAGAGGTGTTGATTGGTTTGAGTGTACTTGAAAGATGTCATGTTTTACAGGGGTTGTGATTGGTTTGAGTGTACTAAAGATGTCATGTGTGACAGGGGTGTTGATGGGTTTGAGTGTACTGGAAAGATGTCCTGTGTGACAGGGGCAGCTATTGGATTGAGTGTACTGGAAGATGTCATGTGTGACAGGGGTTGTGATTGGTTTGAGTGTACTGGAAAGATGTCATGTGTGGCAGGGGTTGTGATTGGTTTGAGTGTACTGGAATGATGTCATGTGTGACAGAGGTGTTGATTGGTTTGAGTGTACTTGAAAGATGTCATGTGTGACAGGGGTTGTGATTGGTTTGAGTGTACTGGAAAGATGTCATATGTGGCAGGGGTTGTGATTGGTTTGAGTGTACTGGAATGATGTCATGTGTGACAGAGGTGTTGATTGGTTTGAGCGTACTGGAAAGATGTCATGTGAGACAGGGGTGTTGATTAGTTTGAGTGTACTGAAAAGATGTCATGTGTGACAGGGGTGTTGATTGGTTTGATGACCCTGGAAAGATGTTATGTGTGACAGGGGCATCGATTGGTTTGAGTACCCTGGAAAGACGTCATGTGTGACAGGGGCGGTGATTGGTTTTATTGTATTAGAAAGATGTCATGTGTGACAGGGATGGTGATTGGTTTGAGTGTGCTGGAAAGATGTCACGTGTGACAGGGATGGTGATTGGTTTGATTGTGCTGGAAAGATGTCATGGGTGACAGGGCCGGTAATTGGTTTGAGTGTACTGGAAATATATCATGTGTGACAGGGATGGTGATTGGTTTGAGTGTGCTGGAAAGATGTCATGTGTGACAGGGGTGTTTATTGGTTAGAGTGTTCTGGAAAGATGTCATGTGTTACAGGGCCGGTAATTGGTTTGAGTGTACTGGAAAGATGTCATGTGTGACAAGGATGGTGATTGGTTTGAGTGTTCTGGAAAGATGTCATGTCATGTTTGACAGGGGCAGTGATTGGTTTGAGTATACTGGAAAGATGGTATGTGTGCCGCTTGCTAGCCGTGGTGAAGTGTGGATTCTTTTGCCAGCATTCTTAGGAGCCTGCCTGTCCCCTGTCCAGCGCTTATCTGAGGCGCTAACCTGAGGAGGAGGAGGAGGAACGCTAAGGCATTGGGGCACTGTTGTTCAGCGAGGACGGGGCCGGGACTGCGAGGCCCAGCATTCCAAGCGGCCAGGCAATCGCCGCAGCTGGAGCCTCTTTCCCACCCCGCCTCTTCCTATTTAATCTCACCACTCCCCGCGCACGCGGAACGCGCACCGGGACGAGGACCGGGACGAAGCCCGGACTAAGGGCGTACAGTCTGTGACAGTCCGGGACTGACCGTGACTGGGCTGGGCCAGGACCTCTGTCCGACGCTGCCGAGGGACACCTGTGGTGTATACTCAGTGATACTTATCTACTTTTCCATTTTTACGGGCTCGGCGACGTCACCACTTCGTCAGAAGTGGGGAGGAGCTGCGAGCCGTATTGTAGCGGCTTTTTCGTTCATGCTGGATACATTTTTCTTTGCTCGTGCATTTTCAGTGCGCTATTTTATTATCTGAATAGTGATTGGTCGTCGCGGTGCTGTTTTTTTAGTAGTCTCCATGTGATAGGGCATATGTAATGTATTTTTGGCATATTCTGTGCGGTTACGTGCACGGCAAACTATTAACTTTAATTAGGAGCTGTCAGAGTGCCCTTGTAATGCATTCCAGATGGTGGGAGCGCGTTCACCATTCTGCATTGCATGTATAGGGCGCGCGTTCGTCTGCAGCGTTTTTGGGGCTGAGAAATGTGGACGTCTATTGTATTGAACTTTTATGTGATTTATCATTGCTCTGAAAAATGTGTGTTTGCAAGGAAGTGTTCCCGATTACAAGGACATGGTGTTCGCTTATTTCCTTTGAAGCGATGTCTGATATGTATTTCCCTTTAATAGCAACACGTACTTTGCATACTACCACCACTACTACCACTACCAGTACCACCACCACCACCAGTACTACCACTACCAGTACCACCACCACCAGTACTACCACTACCAGTACCACCACCACCACCAGTACTAACACCATCAGTACTACCAGTACTACCACCACCAGTACTACCACTACTACAACCACCAGTACTACCACTACTACAGCCACCAGTACTACCACTACCACCACCACCAGTACTACCACCACCATCAGTAATACCAGTACCACCACCAACAGTACTACCACAACCAGTACTACCAGTACCACTACCACCACCACCAGTACCACCACCACCAGTACTACCACTACCAGTACCACCACCACCACCAGTACTAACACCATCAGTACTACCAGTACTACCACCATCAGTACTACCACTACTACAACCACCAGTACTACCACTACTACAGCCACCAGTACTACCACTACCACCACCACCAGTACTACCACCACCATCAGTAATACCAGTACCACCACCAACAGTACTACCACAACCAGTACTACCAGTACCACTACCACCACCACCAGTACCACCACCACCAGTACTACCACCACCAGTACTACCAGTACCACCACCACCACCAGTACTAACACTACCAGTACCACCACCACCACCACCAGTACTACCAGTACTATAGCCAGCAGTACTACCACTACCACCACCATCAGTACTACCAGTACCACCACCTCCAGTACTACCACTACTAACACTACCAGTACCACCACCACCAGTACTACAAGTAACACCACCACCAGTACTACCACTACCAGTACCACCACCACCAGTACTACCACTACCAGTACCACCACCATCACCAGTACTAACACCATCAGTACTACCAGTACTACCACCACCAGTACTACCACTACTACAGCTACCAGTACTACCACTACTACAGCCACCAGTACTACCACTACCACCACCACCAGTACTACCACCACCATCAGTAATACCAGTACCACACCAACAGTACTACCACAACCAGTACTACCAGTACCACTACCACCACCACCACCACCAGTACCACCACCACCAGTACTACCACCACCAGTACTACCAGTACCACCACCACCACCAGTACTAACACTACCAGTACCACCACCACCACCAGTACTACCAGTACTATAGCCACCAGTACTACCACTACCACCACCACCAGTACTACCAGTACCACGACCACCAGTACTACCACTACCAGTCCTACCACTACCAGTACCACTAACACCACCAGTACTACCACCACCAGTACCACCACCACTAGTACTACCAGTACTACCACCATCAGTACTACCAGTACTACCACCACCAGTACTACCACTACCAGTACCGCCACCACCAGTACTACCACTACCAGTACCACCACCACTACCAGTACTACAGCCACCAGTACTACCACTACCACCACCACCAGTACTACCAGTACCACGACCACCAGTACTACCACTAACAGTACTACCACTACCAGTACCACTACCACCACCAGTACTACCACCACCAGTACCACCACCACCAGTACTACCAGTACTACCATCATCAGTACTACCAGTACTACCACCACCAGTAGTACCACTACCAGTACCACCACCACCAGTACTAACACTACCAGTACCACCACCACCACCACCAGTACTACCAGTAGTACCACCATCAGTACTACCAGTACTACCACCACCATTACTACCACTACTACAGCCACCAGTACTACCATTACTACAGCCACCAGTACTACCAATACCACCAACAGTACTACCACCACCACCAGTACTACCAGTACCATCACCACCAGTACTGCCACTACCAGTACTACCACTACCAGTACTACCAGTACCACTACCACCACCAGTACTACCAGTACTACCACCATCAGTACTACCAGTACTACCACCACCAGTACTACCACTACTACAGCTACCAGTACTACCACTACTTTAGCCACCAGTACTACCACCACCACCACCACCACTACCACCACCACCAGTACTACCAGTACCACCACCCCCAGTACTATCACTACCAGTACCACCACCACCAGTACTACCACCACCAGTACCACCACCACCAGTACCACCACTACCAGTACAACAGCCAGCAGTACCACCACCACCAATACTACTGCTAGGGAGTGCAGAGTGCATAGGGAGTGCAGAGTGCATAGGGAGTGCAGAGTGCATAGGGAGTGCATAGTGCATAGGGGGTGCATAGTGCATAGGGAGTGCATAGTGCAGAGTGCATAGGGAGTGCATAGTGCATAGGGAGTGAAGAGTGCATAGGGAGTGAAGAGTGCACAGTGCATAGGGAGTGAAGAGTGCACAGGGCATAGGGAGTGCAGAGTCCACAGTGCATAGGGAGTGCAGAGTGCACAGTGCATAGGGAGTGCAGAGTGCATAGGGAGCGCTATCATCTACAACTGCCAGACCCTGATTACGCTAGCAGCACCTTGAAGCTACTAAGTGTGCAACTAGCTATTTTACTTGGCGTTTTTTTTATAAAATGAAAGTGTCGTTTTTAAAATGTAAATCTCTCACAATATTTGCACAGAGCATACTTACAGCCTAATTGTGCCCAATTTCGCTTTACCTTCACGGTACCAGCCGATTCTAGGGCTGTTGACCGGGAGTTAAGGTTTAGAGCGGCGGCCATATTGAGTGAGGGGCTAGAGCAGTGAGAGTGCTCTAGCGTCCTCTACTTAAGGAGGCCAGTTACAACCGGCGCGAGATTTCAGCGCTATCACCTACAACTGCCAGACCCTGATTACGCTAGCAGCACCTTGAAGCTACTAAGTGTGCAACTAGCTATTTTACTTGGCGTTTGTTTTTTTTTTATAAAATGAAAGTGTCGTTTTTAAAATGTAAATCTCTCACAATATTTGCACAGAGCATACTTACAGCCTAATTGTGCCCAATTTCGCTTTACCTTCACGGTACCAGCCGATTCTAGGGCTGTTGACCGGGAGTTAAGGTTTAGAGCGGCGGCCATATTGAGTGAGGGGCTAGAGCAGTGAGAGTGCTCTAGCGTCCTCTACTTAAGGAGGCCAGTTACAACCGGCGCGAGATTTCAGCGCTATCACCTACAACTGCCAGACCCTGATTACGCTAGCAGCACCTTGAAGCTACTAAGTGTGCAACTAGCTATTTTACTTGGCGTTTTTTTTATAAAATGAAAGTGTCGTTTTTAAAATGTAAATCTCTCACAATATTTGCACAGAGCATACTTACAGCCTAATTGTGCCCAATTTTGCTTTACCTTCACGGTACCAGCCGATTCTAGGGCTGTTGACCGGGAGTTAAGGTTTAGAGCGGCGGCCATATTGAGTGAGGGGCTAGAGCAGTGAGAGTGCTCTAGCGTCCTCTACTTAAGGATACGTCCGCATTCCGCGCTAGTGGTCGCGTTTGCGGACGCGCCTCATCAGCGCCGGAGTCACGCCTGAGTCAGCCCGTCTGCGCTCGTCCGCGCCACGGACGTGCCTTAGGGCCATGGCCGCTTCACATGTGTCTGCCACCACTACAACTCAGGTAACTCCCTTAATTCAGGCTAGAATCCACACATGTAGCAAGTATACGTCTGCCTTTATGAAGACCCTACAACCAGTGAGACCTTCTGCATGTAGACTGTTTAAGATGGGATGGGAGAAAGATACATGTCAGAACTGCTTTTTGCATATTGATCCTGTAGGAACAAAAGCCTCTAAGGCAAATCCCCCCAAACTACAGATGTCATCTATATCTCAACCTTTCTCGTTCCTCAGCCTAAATAGCCGCTCCCTACCAATGCACAGAACGGAAATATTTAACATCTTAATGGATGAAGCACCAGATGCCTTATTTCTGACCGAGACCTGGCTCAAGGAAAGCTCAGGACCGGATATAGCCATGGCACTCCCAGATACATATGCGATAGTTAGACAAGATCGCAATAAGATACCTGGGGGTGGAATAGCTATTATATTTAAAAGAACTTACAGTTGCGATTTCAAACCCCTTAGTTGGGACGGATGTGAGGCCGCAACTTTCAAACTCTCACTGGCCCCAAATTTCACCCTTTCAGGAGTTTTGGTCTATCGACCCCCAGGGTCGGCGTCCAAATGGTTGACCAATCTCTTAGATCTTATCGGCCCACTGGCGATGAAAACTGCCAACTTCACCATCCTGGGGGATATTAATCTACACTTAGAGGATGATAACTGTTCCCTGGCTAAAAGTCTGATTGGGGATCTAGCCTCTCTTAATTTGATATTAAAAAATTCAGGATCAACACATCGTGCAGGCCATCTGCTAGACCCCATACTCTCTAATCTTAATAATATCAATATGTACCCCGCCCTGCCCTTGCCATGGTCAGACCACTACATGGTAAAATTCACACTTCAGGATGAAACAATCAATAAAGATTACATCCAAACACCAAATAAGTGCATTAGAAAATGGAAGCAAGTAGACATGGAGAGTCTTAATGCTTTCCTAGAAAATCACGACCCAAGGACTAAGCCCACAGTTCAGCAGCTTTCAACCGCAGTTCAGAGCTGGCTCTTAGCAGCCATCGATCACACTTTGCCTATAACCAAATTAAAACAAAACTCTCACCGATGCCCAGCCCCTTGGTTTAATGACACACTAAGAAATGAAAAAACTAGATGTAAAAATCTGGAAAGGTCATGGAGAAGATATTATTCCCCTGAAGATAAGTATAAATATAAAATCCAACTCACAAAATACCAAAAAATGTGTAGTATAGCAAGATCGGAATATGTTAGCACTAAAATCACAAATGCACTGGAGCAATCAAAAACACTTTTTAATTTGGTAAGGGAGTTGGCTGGTTCAAAAACATCACAATCTCCACCAGACCTTAACAAAACACAATGTGATCTTTTGGCCGCCTATTTCATTAACAAAGTTGATTTAATTCACTCAGATATAAATCAAGATCCCACCAAAACTCCCCCAGTAACACCGGCTACATCAAGTGGGATACCCCCTACCCCCATTGGGGATACCAGCACTTTAGAGGATCTTACCTCAGTGGAGGTGGCGGCTATTACGCTGGAAGAATGGCCCTTGTTAAATCCTGACACGGTACAGAGTCTGCTCAAAACTATTAAATCAAGCTCACCGAAAGATCCTCTGCCATGCACAATTCTAAAGTTACTCAGTAGCAATGTCTTTTCAATAATTACAGATCTTTTGAATTCATCGCTACTGGAGGCAACCGTACCGAGTGAATGGAAACATGCTATGATCCATCCACTCCTGAAGAAAGCTGGAGCTGACCCCAATTTGCCATCTAATTTTCGTCCCATCTCCTTGCTGCCCACTTTTGCTAAAATACTGGAAAAGCATGTGCATCGATGCCTTACTGATTTTATTTCTACTCATGACTTGCTTCCCTCTCATCAATCTGGTTTCCGTTCAGGATTCTCCACTGAGACCACCCTGCTGGGCGTTACTGAAAACATTCGCCGCATGGTGGACCAGGGTGAAACGGTAGCACTTGTGCTGCTCGACCTCAGTGCGGCATTTGATACCGTTTCACACGCGATCCTTGCCCAGACACTCCATTCTATAGGCATTCGAGGTAGGGCTCTCGATTGGATTAAATCACTACTAAAAGATCGAACATTTCAAATCTTTTCACAAACCGCCAGTTCAGACATCAAGTCATTCAAACACGGAGTACCTCAGGGCTCAATTCTGAGCCCGTTACTCTTTAATATTTACATGAGCCCCTTAGCTAAATTAGTGGAGGAAACAGGACTTTTGATGTTCTCATACGCTGATGATTCTCAGTTGCTCTTTTCTCTCTCATCAGCGGATACAAGCACTCCCTCCGCTCTGCAACTTGGACTCAGAAACATCTTGAATTGGATGAATAAAAATCTTTTAAAATTAAACGGCGGAAAAACAGAGTTAATCCTGTTGGGAAAAAACAAAGAGTTATGGGGCCCCCAGCACTGGCCCTCTGAAATGGGTACTCCCCCCATACCGGTCACAAATGCCCGCAATCTGGGAGTCATTATTGATGACTCGCTCAACCTTCACCAACAAGCGATAACAAGCATTAGAAATGCAATCGGGCTCGGATTTATTTGAGTTTGAGCTAATGGCATTATAAATGCCAATGTATTGTTGCTATGTGTTGTGGAGTGTGTTCATGTGGTGTGTACTGCCAGTGATCTCACCACTCTACTCACTACTCTACTCACTACTCTACTCACTACTCACTACTCTGCACTCACTACTCACTACTCTGCACTCACTACTCACTACTCTGCACTCACTACTCACTACACTACTCACTACTCCAATCACTACTCTACTCACTACTCTACTCACTACTCTACTCACTACTCTACTCACTACGGCTGTGCACACCCAAAGGTGGACTCCCCACCAGGCACTCGTGCTCACTTATTGCACACTCGCCCCTTTCACGGAACACGCGCGGATTGTACCGAGTGGGCGCCATGAGGGAGCCTGGCTACTTTCTGTTCTTAGTCCTTTTGGGTAAGTCTGCCTTTAATGAACATTTTATTGGTCGTGTTGTGAAACCAGCTGGAAAAGTTCATTTTGTCGTCCTTTTTTACTGGGAATAAATCAATGTTTGTTGTGCAGGCTTGTAGGTGATCTAAGGTGTAATTGTGAGCTCCGGCGTCCCTCCTGGGTGCGTATTTGCGCACTGACTGACAGTCTGGAGGCCACTGAGGAGACCGTCTCTTTAAAAAGACCCTTCCTTCCCTCCGCCACGCATCCTCTCCCGGCGCATCCCGCTGTCCCGCTGTGTGCTCTTCCGCCGTTCCTGCCACCTGCTGATCTGTCTATACATACTTACATGAGGATCTGTGAGGCAGGGCACACTGCTTCCCCTCACCCCAAAATGTACCCCAGGAAGCTTGTAAGTGCCCTCTTGCATCTGTGTGTGGTCTGTACCTCAGCGATGCGTCTGTCTAGGCGCTATATTGACAGGATTTTCTTCAAAATTGTTCTTTTTACGCACGTACTGTCTGGTGTGGTCAGACATCGGCTGGGATGCCAGTCTGTGATTTCAGAGACCGTTGTATTTTAGCTGAAAAGTGGTGGCCTTCGGTGCAAGCCCATATTGCCTCATATTTTAATTCGCCCACTTGAACAAACCGTGTGATCCTGTGCAAACTATTCTCGCTTTCTTTGTACTTGACCTTGCAGACTTCGGAGAGCTCAGTGCTCCAGACATCTACGCTGAATAATTAACTCGGCTGTGTCAACTTGCGTAAAGCGCTCCGAAGTAGTTGAAAGGGGGTGGCTGGCGCATTATTGAAGGTACACGCACTCATTCTCAAATGCAGAAGGCGTGTTAATGTGTCACGCACTGTGCTGTGGAGCAGCTCAACTGTCAGCACACATTTACACAATCACAATGTTGTTGGTTTGCAAACGGCGCTTGTGTCTTCTGTCCTCTGTCGGGTCCTGTTTGCAGAAGAGACGAGGCTTCGTTGCTTTAGCGCTGGGTGTTGATGGGAAGGACCTTGGCTAATTGATCGTGTTTTAATTAGCGGCTGCAGCGTGGAAGCACTGCCAGTAGCAGCATTACCCTTTCGCAGCCCACTAGCCGTACTTTCATCAACCACTGGAAGATGAAAGGCTGCGCTGGACGCAGCGCCAGGTAGATCGCACGCAGAACGCAGCAGCAGGTGCAGCAGCCCGCTGAGCTACAGTGGCTGCGGATCAAAGCGCGGATAGTTCGTGTGACACTTTCACGCACAATGCCCTCGAACACTGCAAGGGGATGTTTGTTTACAGTGGAGATGTCCTCTCCTGGCACCCGGCTCAGGGCACGGTAAACACATGGGGGTGATGTTACCAGACACTAAAGGTGCCGCCGCCTCTTTGAAAGCAGAACCGCTTTAATAAAGATTATATAAATATGAAGCTAAAGCAGCTTCCTCTGCCGCAAGCCTCACAAGGAGGTCAGATTTCGTTTCTCACGACAGAAACAAAAGTCGTGCGTGGACTGTGCTCCCGTGGGCGCTGCTCGTGCCAAGACTGACGTTGTAATGGCCCGTTCTTTCATTTTATTAATTTTGACCCCCTTTAGTGCCTGCGCAAGCCAGACTGCTTCTAAGTCCTTATATGCAAAATGAATCTTAAAAAATAATGCGAGCTGGCTTGCTCAGGGATGCTTTTTTTTGCCGACCTCAGTATGATGAAGAGCTGAGTTGCACCTACTGATTCACATATCAGGAGGCAGAGAGCACAAACGGCTATTTCCTTTTGTCACCTCTTCAGTGGACTCTGACGGAGAGCTGAAACGTGGAGCCCAGAGGCGTATCTTCTATTGGTGCAGCAGGTGCAGTGGCACCGGTCCCAGAGCCTTGGAGCCATTTAGCACTGATAATTGGTGCTATGTTCCTTGCACCAGGCCCAATGATATCCATGGAACGATACTGGCTCCTCCTTTGACCCCTCCCCTCAGTCTCCCCCCCCCCTGCTTCCATCCCCGCGGTGGTCTGCGCCGTCAAGCGCCTTGCTTCTCGGCTTTCCACTTCTAGCTGACAGCCCTGCAGCCTGCAGGGGGCCGAGAAAGAGGCGCTGCTGACAGCAAAGAGTGGGATTTAAAAAGCATCCCGAGTGAGGGCCCCCACCGCCTTCAACCCCACCCGTGGACTGACGGGTCATTGCATGACCTGCTTGTATGTAATCTGTTTTACATCCCTGCACACCCCGGACCTCCTGCGCGCGGGGCCACTTTAAGTAACTTGTATTCAGCTCTGTGCTGTAGGTCGATGCCCGAAGTTGCTGACACTGTACCTGTGTCGCTGTGTGGTGTCGGCGACTCACTCAATGCCATTACCTACATTTTGTAATATATTGACCACGACTGCTAAATTATCTGTGTTGCTGTAACACCATGCTGGCTTTTTGTGTTTCTTTTGATAACATTTCATAAATTAAAATAAATAAATAACTAATAATAACTTGTATTCAGGGAACAGACACAGCAGCTCCTGAACCCCACGCAGCTCTGCTCGGAGTACTGTCTCCTTTTCTGCGTTACGAAGCTTTGTCTGCAGAAGTCAGAAGTGTTCAGCCTTTCTCGGCATGTACAGCTAACAATGGGCCCTGATTGCTGCTGGGGTCCAGTCTCGCAGCCAGACGGTCCTGGGGGGGAAGCTGCTGATGACGAGGGGGGGGGGGGGGAGGAGGCCCGAGTATCTGGATGCGATCTGCATTCGAAACCGTTCCCGGGCCACCTTTACTGAGATGTGCGCTGCGCGGAAACCGGGGGCGCTGCTCGGGCGCGGACTGCAAACACTGCGCAGCTCTGAAGTCACGTGAAATGGATCCAAAACAAAAATATCCAGAAAAAAAAGTGCTTCCGGGACCTAACAAGGAAGCTGCGCGCTGCAGAATTACGAACGCGCCCGGCCATCTGCATTCACTAACGGAGGCACCCTGACAGCTCCTAATTACAATTTATGTACTTCTTTGCGCAAGCACGCACGAAATATGCCTCAAAATGGCGGAACAAAACTACATTTACCCTATCACTTCAAGCCTATTAAAACGAAAACACAAGGAAGACGAATCACTGACCAGATGACAGAAAACGCTAAGGAATGTCTGGAATTTCTCTCTCCAAGGCCCTCTTCTTCTTTTTTTTCTCCTTTAACATTAGTTCTCTAACTCCTCCCCCAGGGGGAGGAGTCCGAGCCCTAAAAACCACTGCCACTTGTTTTGCCATCTTAAAGTGGCTAAAAAAGATATGCTGGATGCTACCGGAAAATTCTAAAAAAAAACGTAGTCAATGCTTTAGTGACATCAAGGCTCGACTACGGTAATGTCTTGTACCTGGGGGCAAATAAGGCCACTGTCCGCAGACTACAGACTGTACAGAATGCAGCAGCACGACTGTTATGTAAAATTCCATTCTCTACACCTACCACCAAATACATCAGGAAACTTCATTGGTTAAAGGTTGAGAACAGAGTCAAATTCAAAACGTTATGTTTTATGCATAGAATTTCCACTAACACTGCCCCTAAATACCTGCAGAACCTGGTGCGCCCCTATCGCCCCACCAGGACTCTGCGGTCCTCCACGGCCAATCATTTTGTAATTCCAAAATTCAAACTGGCACGCATGGGTGGCAAGTCCTTCTCAGTTCTTGGACCAACTCTCTGGAACTCAATGCAAGCGACATTGAGAACAGAGCTGAACTACGTAAAATTCAGGAAAGCCATAAAAACCTGGCTATTTAATATCTAGCATGCCATAGCGTATCATATCGGGATCTGTTGCGCCGGGAAACCCTTTGTTGGGTAGCTGTGCGCCCTATAAATGAAATAAAATAAAATAAATAAAAATAGTGCAGAGTGCATAGGGAGTGCATAGTGCATAGGGAGTGCAGAGTGCATAGGGAGTGAAGAGTGCACAGTGCATAGGGAGTGAAGAGTGCACAGTGCATAGGGAGTGCAGAGTGCACAGTGCATAGGGAGTGCAGAGTGCATAGGGAGTGCAGAGTGCATAGGGAGTGCAGAGTGCATAGGGAGTGCAGAGTGCATAGGGAGTCCATAGGGAGTGCAGAGTGCATAGGGAGTGCAGAGTGCATAGGGAGTGCAGAGTGCAGAGTGCATAGGGAGTGCAGAGTACATAGGGAGTGCATAGTGCAGAGTGCATAGGGAGTGCAGAGTGCATAGGGAGTGCAGAGTGCATAGGGAGTGCAGAGTGCATAGGGAGCACAGAGTGCATAGGGAGTGCAGAGTGCATAGGGAGTGCAGAGTGCATATGGAGTGCAGAGTGCATAGGGAGTGCATAGTGCAGAGTGCATAGGGAGTGCATAGTGCCTAGGGAGTGCAGAGTGCATAGGGAGTGAAGAGTGCACAGTGCATAGGGAGTGAAGAGTGCACAGTGCACAGGGAGTGCAGAGTGCGCAGTGCATATGGAGTGCAGAGTGCATAGGAAGAGTGCACAGTGCATAGGGAGTGAAGAGTGCACAGTGCATAGGGAGTGCAGAGTGCAGAGTGCATAGGGAGTGCAGAGTGCTTAGGGAGTGCAGAGTGCATAGGGAGTGCAGAGTGCATAGGGAGTGCAGAGTGCATAGGGAGTGCAGAGTGCATAGGGAGTGCATAGTGCAGAGTGCATAGGGAGTGCATAGTGCATAGGGAGTGCAGAGTGCATAGGGAGTGAAGAGTGCACAGTGCATAGGGAGTGAAGAGTGCACAGTGCATAGGGAGTGCAGAGTGCAGAGTGCATAGGGAGTGCAGAGTGCATAGGGAGTGCAGAGTGCATTGGGAGTGCAGAGTGCATAGGGAGTGCAGAGTGCATAGGGAGTGCAGAGTGCATAGGGAGTGCAGAGTGCAGAGTGCATAGGGAGTGCAGAGTACATAGGGAGTGCAGAGTGCAGAGTGCATAGGGAGTGCAGAGTGCATAGGGAGTGCAGAGTGCATAGGAAGTGCAGAGTGCATAGGGAGTGCAGAGTGCATAGAGAGTGCAGAGTGCATAGGGAGTGCAGAGTGCATAGGGAGCGCAGAGTTACAATCTAACACACATAATTCCACTACACACCACATTAACACACTCCATAACACTTAGCAAAAATACATTACCATTTACAATGCCATTAGCTCAAACTCAAAAAAATCCGAGCCCGATTCCATTTCTAATGCTTGTTTTACATATATTGTGGACTACCTGTGCTTTTGTTTCACTTGAAACCGTTATTTATTGCCTACGTACAGGGTTACTGAGTGTAAGTGTATCATTAGCTACCTGTGCGCACTATGTCAAAGCAAAAGACTCCCTCAGTATCTAATACTATGGACAATTACTTAGTGCAGGTTGTGAGCCAAATCAATAGCAATAGAAGGATGTCACTGGGTTTGAGCTCCTCCCCCATCACCACACAGAGTTCCCTGCTCGAATCTTCTCAAGTAGAACTTCCGGTACAGCCTAACAGTAGCGATGCTCTAGTTATTGATTATCCTACAAATGATATCTCGGAACAAAGTATACCTCCCATTGTTGACCTAGAAAATGATTCAGAAGACCTGCCAAACATGATAGAAGAAAATTCCCCGCCCCCTGTGCCTGTAACTAGAGTGGTCAGAGCGTGTAGAAAAGGCCAGATTAAGCGTGGCGGGTCACACTCGGGTAGAAAAAGGATAGCTTCACCACCCAAAAACATGGTTACAAATGAAGTAAATGGGGTGGATGGTGGGAAGGTGATCATGGAAGACGAGCAACTGAAGAAACTAGTGAACATGTTCGAATCTAAAATCAAGTGTATCATTAAACCACTGGTAGCTAAAATTGACCAGCTAACAGTAGAGGTAAACAGATTAGGAGGACTCCTAAACAAGACAGTGGAGGAGGTGGGTAACATATCAAATATAGTTTCAAGTAGAGTGGAAATTAACAAGGAGCTCTCTGGGAGTATGGAGGGGGGTGGGGAGAAAGTGGTATCGAATCCCCCCCCCCCCCCATTCAGCCCATAGTAGATAAAGGTGCCCAGGTAATGGCAAAAGAAGATCCCCCATTAATACCTACCGCCTTGCGGCCTGAGAAAGGCTCTGTCCAACTCATTGTAGAGGCTTCTCCCCTTGTTCTGGTCCTGGCCAACGTACCCCCCTTGAAGTCTGGCCAGGTGGAATCTACATCTTCTTTGATTAGTAAAGCGGTGCATTGGCTATCGAACAATATGTTGATATCTCCTTGGGGTAAACAGCAGCTAGCTGGGGAAGTCAACATGGCAAGAAGGGTAGACTGGATAGGGAATAGCCCGAAATAATTTGGAGGAGACTGTGTAGTTCTGAATTTTTCAGGCCCAGATGTTCTTCCTAGTGTCCTGTCAAATATATTCCCCCGCAACGTAGGAGCACTGATATAATTCCACTAACACTTGTTTTCTTCTATCGCAGAGGTAGCATAGTGAATCCCAGCATATTAAGGACAAAGTGGAATTCGGTGCTAAATGGGTGGGGCAGGGGTGTCCAAACCAGGGAATGGGGAATTAGCCTTGAAAATAGGTTTGCGGCACTGTCAGACTTGGACGAATGTGATTGACTTGGGAGGGCTGATAATGTTTTGCTCAAAGAATTAGCCGAGCCTGTTAGAATGTGTGCTCCCATAATTGAGGAGATTACTCTTACCAATGTTATGTCTACAACCCAAGTAAAAAGGGGGGGGGTGAATCTAATTCTACAGGCAAGAGAATAGAGAGTAAAGATCCCGAACAGCAGATCTGCTACAATTTGCTAGAGACATCTATCACTCCTGGGTTAGAGGTACTTCCACTAGAATCATCAGGCTATCCATCCATTAATATAGAACCTGAATCGGGATTGGAGGTTGAATCCCAAGGAATGCTAACAATCAAGGACCCTTCTTGCTGCCTAGGAGCTGAGGCTGGTTTGTCCTTTCTTTCTTGGAACCATGCCGGAATTGTTAACAAGTTAACTTCCCCAGAATGGTGCAATTTCGTTGACCAATTCGATATCATTCGGTTTCAGGAAACGTGGTCATTGATCCCAGTACATCATTCTGGGTTCCTTAACTTCCAGGTACCAGCCACAAAAAACCCTAAAGGTCGCCCATCAGGGGGCTTGATAATCTGGATTCGCCAATCATTATGTTGTAGTATCCAGCAACGAAGTTCCCTATCAAATGACATTTTGTCAGTTAAAATTACATGGGCTAATGGCCAGGAGGTGGCTATTTTTAACATCTATGCTAGGGGAGTGGTGGGGGGCCAAACATCTGAAGTAATCACAGCCCTTGACCACAAGCTTGAGGCGCTCCCAACCCAGCTGTCTATCATTGTGGGGGGAGATGTTAACACTACCTTCGAACCACTTGGTCAAGAGGACCAAATTCTTGTTGCTGAAGAGGACAGCAAATGGGGCGTCCCCCAACTTGAATTACCCGCAGTTAAAAGATGGACAACAGTGGCCATCCAACTGAAGGCTCTATGTCTAGCGAGAGGCCTTAGAGCAGCTAATGGACGTACTCCATCAGATCGCCAGGGAGAGAAAACATTTAATAATGGTAGGTTTTCAAGTAGAATAGATTACTTCCTGGTGGATATCAGAGAATGGCATAGGCTGATCGATATGATTGTAAAAAATAGGATGGAGAGTGTTGGACCCGGCATCATGGCGTGGTCCTACCCCTCCCGCATGGCGGGCCCAGAGCGACATCAGCCCTCCACCAAGCCTCGGGCAGCCCCTTCTGCCCGACCCTGCAAGCCTCAACACTGCCGGTCCGGTTACCATCGCGGACCACCACCACCGACCTGGCTCCATCTGGGGCCCATCATGTCCTGAACACGAGGCCTTGCCCGACTCCATCTTGGGGCCACCACGCCACGAACACGTGGCCTCGGCCCCGGCCCCAGCGAAGCCCCGACATCGAGGCACCAAGATCCACCCAGGAGGTCGAGTGGCCACTCGACAAATCCTGGAGGAAGGGGAGTTTCGATGGCCCTCCAGCCGTCCCCGGACGCCTGGTATCGATCGCCCTCCGGCCTCCCTGGGCGCTGGCTCCACCCCCCTGCTGGGTGTCTGGACACCATCATCCCGGCCCCTCTGGCCCCCAGGCGCGAGGGTCCAGACATCAAAGGACCCCAGTCCTATATCTGGGCCAGCCCCGGAGTAGGACGCCAGTTGTATCCTGGACTGGAAAGCCCTGCTGACGCTGTCACAGCCGACACCAGAAGAACGCATTTTCCTGTAACCTGAAGATACCCCGAGAGCCTGCTGGCGCGGCCCACCTTTGCTGAACCATCTTGAGAGCCTGCTGGCGCTGCCGCGGCCCACCTTTGCTGAACCATCTTGAGAGCCTGCTGGCGCGGCCCACCTTTGCTGAACCATCTTGAGAGCCTGCTGGCGCTGCCGCGGCCCCCCTTTGCTGAACCATCTTGAAAGCCTGCTGGCGCTGCCGCGGCCCACCTTTGCTGAACCATCTTGAGAGCCTGCTGGCGCCGCCACGGCCTCCCCTCCGTTACCGACCACCTGTCGAGTCCTGCTGGCACTGCCGCGGCTCGGCCTCTCGGAACCCCCGGCTCGAGGATTGAGAGCTGTGCGCAGGGTATCCCTTCCCGCACCCATACTGAGACTGTCCCGCTACCCTGTCCCTTTTACGAGACTCTACAGATCCTTCGATCTGCCTGAACACACCGCTGAGATTCAGCAACCTTTATTCCTGATAAAGCTTAAGAACTTAACTCCTTGTGTGGTGTCCGTTTGTAGTGTTGTCGTTACTCTGCTGTACGATCCTAGGAGAGGACCCTCACCCAGGAGGCCTCTCGATAACGCTCGGCTGCTTCTCGACGGAGAGGTGGACCTAGGGGTGGTCAGTCAGACATCTTCTGCCTCCCCCGGGATCGCCTTTCTAACAGTGGTGGCAAGCGACGGGATCCGAGCCGACGCAGATCGTACAGAGAGTGATTCACTCACTACCGAGAAAAACACACCGCAACCATGACTACGCAAGAAACGAGACCGACTACGGAATTCCAGAAAGAGAAAATGGAAGACTACAGTCACAAGGAATTAAAACAATTCTGCAAAGACCTGGGCATCGCTACCACTGGCCTAAGCACCAAGGAAGACTTTAAATCGGCCCTACAGGCATGGGTGGACGCCGGTGACACACCACCCCAGAGCGAGGACAACCCGGGTCCGAACGGAAGCCCGGAGACCGACACGATCCCAGCGGGAGAGAGACCCGCAAATCCAGGCACGGGCCCCCACGAGGACGCCCGAGAACGAGAGAGGAACCGGCTCCACGAATTGGAGCTCGCCCGACTCCGGCTGGACGGAGAACTGCAGCTGGCGGAAAGGAAGATAGCACTCGAGCAACTACGGCTAGAAGGAGACCTGGAGGAGAAACGAAGACAAAGAGACCTCGAGGAAAAGAGACTCATGCTCGAGCATGAGCGCGGCTTAAAGGAACTAGAAATCAAGGCCAAGACAAACGAGACCAGCACCGCCGGGGGCAAGACCTCGCCCCCACCGTTGGACACGAAGGTGCACATACCCAAGGATGTCGTCAAAGAGTACTACAAAAACGACGACATCCAACAGTGGTTCAAAGCCTATGAAGTAGCCATGACCGCCCATTGAGAACCCTTCAAGGACTGGGGCGCCGTCCTGTGGGGGAAGTTCATCAACGAAGGGAGGGACGCTCTGCTAGAGCTTCCCGATGCCGAGATGACCTCATATGAACACATGAAAACCGCTCTCCTCACCCGCTACGGACTCACCCCCGAAATGTACCGGCAGCGATTCCGAGACTGTAAAAAAATCCCCGGTACCACTTGGGTGGAGTACGTGAACTTTTACAGCAGAGCCTTCGAGGGGTGGATCAAAGGCAGCCAGGTCACCACCTATCAGCAGTTGGTCGACCTCATTATATGGGAACATCTTTCCAACAACTGCTTCATCGAACTCCGGCAGCATCTCCTCGACAGCAAACTGACAGAGCCACGAAAACTCGCTGTCGAGGCGGATAGATGGGTGAGCACAGGAGTCCCACGGAGCCCGATGGGAGACTACGGCCGGGGATCCCCGGGGAACCACCGACCCCGAGGCGGCGGAGGAGGCCAGAGCAGGGGCCGAGATGCCCCCACGGGGTCCTCCCCGACCTCCACTTCGCCATCCCAGGGCCGAAGGGGGGTCCCCCCAGCCAGAACGGGGCCCCGCCCGAATGTTACGTGCCTTCGATGCCAGCGACCGGGTCATTATGCGAATGACCCCCTCTGCCCGATGAACCAGCGACCCGGCACCACCGGCCCCCCGAACCGCCAGATCGCGGCCGCCATCCTGGGTACAGAAGGAGGCGAGGAAGAAGACAACGACCCCGAACAGGCCGAGTGGGAGCCCGCCGCTATGATCTTGGCATGCCTGGGTGATCGAGACCTGATCCCCCGAGACCCGATCCCAAGCAACACACAGAAATACCGCCAATGGGTCACCATCAATGGACGCCGGGCCGAAGCCCTCCGGGACACTGGAGCCAGCGTGACGGCGGTCCGCTGCCACTTGGTGACCCCAGAGCAAATTCTCCCCAATGTCCTGTGCCCGGTGCGGACGGTGGACAACTCCGAGAGTTTATGCCAGATGGCCCGTATCCCCTTCGAATGGGGAGGAGTGTCGGGTATGCTGAAGGTGACCCCGTCCGGGACGATGCCCCCGTGGACTGCCTCCTCGGGAATGACCTGGAAAGTTCCCCCTGGGCCGGCGTCGAGCGGAGAGAGCACCTAGTGATGCTAGGCCTTCCCGAGTGGGTCTGTGCGACCACCCACTCCATGTCCGCCCCCACGGAGGACGCCCCGACCGAGGAACCAGAGTGGCCCACACCTCCACCGGCCGTCGTCCCCGAGGACATCGACCCTGAACCCGGCCCCCAGGGGCCCAGCCACTAAGACCTCACCGAGCTCGGCCACCTTCCAGAACTAGCGCAGTGGCGCCAAGAAGGTGGCCCCACCCGTGAACAATTCCGGCAGGAACAGAAGACCTGTCCCTCCCTCGAGGGAATCCGACAACAAGCCACCACTCAAGCCGCTGGAGACCCCTTGGGGTCCCACTGGGTCTATTGGGACCACGACCTCCTCTACAGCGAGCAGAAGATTGCCGAACTAGGGGCCAGCCGAGTGCTGGTCGTCCCCCTCCGATTCAGCGACTTCCTCCTGAACTTGGCACATGACGTGCCCCTCGCCGGGCACCTGGGGCAGGACAAAACTTACAGCCGCCTGGTGACCCATTTCTACTGGCCGAAAATGCGCAACGATGTGCATAATCACTGCCGATCCTGTCCGACTTGTCAGGCCAGCGTGAAGAGCGGGGGAAAAGTCAAAGCTCCACTCCAGCCTTTTCCCGTGGTCACCACCCCCTTCGAGCGAGTAGGGATCGACATCATGGCGCCCCTGGACCCCCGCACCTCTCAGGGGCACCGCTTCATCCTCGTCCTGGTGGACCATGCCACCCGTTATCCTGAAGCCATCCCCCTCCGAACCATCACGGCTCCAGTAGTAGGCCGAGCCCTAATGGGGATCTTCTCCAGAGTCGGCTTCCCCCGAGAAGTCGTGAGTGATCGGGGCACAAACTTTATATCCAAGTATATGCGGTCCCTGTGGCAACAGTGCGGGGTCACATATAAGTTCACCACCCCGTATCACCCCCAAGGAAATGGACTTGTGGAGCGGTTTAACCGAACACTGAAAGGAATGATCAAGGGCCTAGAGGAACCGCTACGACGCAAATGGGATGTCCTGCTGCCCTGCCTCCTGTTTGCATATCGCGAGGTACCCCAGAAGTCCCTGGGGTTCAGCCCCTTCGAACTATTGTATGGGCACCCGGTCCGAGGCCCCCTCAGCCTGGTCAAGGAAGGCTGGGAGACGGCTGTCCGAGGTGCTCCACCCGATGTTTACCAGTACCTCCTGACACTCCGCAACCAGACTCGGAAGTTCCTGGAGGCTAGTCAGGAGGAGATGAAACGCTGGTATGACCAGAACGCCTCGTCCATCGAATTTGAGCCGGGCCAGCAGGTCTGGGTCATGTCCCCGGTTGAACCTTGTGCCCTCCAGGACAAATGGACGGGGCCCTTCAAAGTGGTGGAGCGTAAGAGCCCCGTCACCTATCTGGTGGACATGGAGTCCCCCAGAAACCCCCTCCGGGTTCTACACGCTAACCGGCTCAAGCCACACTTTGCCCGCACTGAACTAAGTCTGCTGCTAGCGACCGATGACGGAGCGGAAGACGACTCCGACCCGCTACCAGATCTCCTGAGCACCACCGAGAAAGACGGCTCCATCGAAGGGGTCACGCTCTCCTCTACCCTGACCCCTGAACAGCACCAAGACTGCCGACAGCTGCTGGGGCAATTTGCAGATCTCTTTTCCCTCACTCCTGGAGTCACCCGGTGGTGTGTTCACGATGTGGACACCGGAGACAGCCCGCCTGTGAGACACAGAGCGTTCCGAGTGCCCGACCGAGTTCGGGCCTGCATTCAATCCGAAGTGGCCAAGATGCTAGCTCTGGGGGTAGTCTCGTTGTCCTGGTCCCTAAAGCCGCCGCCCCCGGTACACCCCCGGAGCTCCGGTTCTGTGTTGACTACCGGGGGCTGAATGCAGTCACCAGGACCGACGCCCATCCCATCCCCCGGGCGGATGAACTGATCGATCGCCTGGGGGCCGCAAAGTATCTCAGCACCTTCGACCTCACGGCTGGGTATTGGCAGATCGGCCTTACCCCCGGAGCACAAGAGCGGTCGGCCTTCTCGACCCCTGATGGCCACTACCATTTCAAGGTGATGCCCTTCGGCATGAAAAACGCCCCGGCCACCTTCCAGAGACTCGTGAATAGGGTGCTGGCCGGATGTTGGAAAGGCGATCCCAGGGGAGACAGAAGATGTCGGACTGCCCGCCTCGAGACCCCCCTTTCTCTATGGAAGAGGCCGAGCGCCGTAGGGAGGCCTCCTTGGCGAGGCTCCTCTCCTACAATCGTAACAGCGGAGCAATCACACTACCACAGACGGACACCACACGAAGGAATATTCTCAAGAATCTTTTTATAAGAAATGAAGGCACGTTCTCGTAAGATGATAACACAGGAATCGGGGGATCCGTAAAGTCTTGGCTTCGGGAAAAGGGGGGTAGCGGAACAGTCTTGGCACCAACTGGTGTGTGGATAGTTCAAGGGGTCAGGCCGCGACAGCGTCAGCGGGGCCTCGAAGGTGGTTCAGTTCGGTCAGGCCGCAACAGCGTCAGCAGGGCCTCGAAGGTGGTTCAGTTCGGTCAGGCCGTGACAGCGTCAGCAGGGCCTCGAAGGTGGTTCAGTTCGGTCAGGCCGCGACAGCGTCAGCAGGGCCTCGAAGGTGGTTTCAGCTTGGTCAGGCCGCGACAGCGTCAGCAGGGCCTTGAAGGTGGTTTCAGCTTGGTCAGGCCGCGACAGCGTCAGCAGGGCCTCGAAGGTGGTTTCAGCTTGGTCAGGCCGCGACGGCGTCAGCAGGGCCTCGAAGGTGGTTTCAGCTTGGTCAGGCTGCGACGGCGTAAGCAGGGCCTCGAAGGTTCCAGGTACATGAGTTCAGATCATCAGGATCAGCCGCGACAAAGTCAGCAGGGCTTCGACTCCAAGATACAACTGAAGTCCTAATCCAGGGCTGGCCCAGATATAGGACTGGAGTCCTTTGATGTCCGGACCCTCGCGCCTGGGGGTGAGAGGGGCCGGGATGAAGGTGTCCAGACACCCAGCAGGGGGGTGGAGCCAGCGCCCAGGAAGGCTGGAGGGCGATCGATACCAGGCGTCCCGGGACGGCTGGAGGCCCATCGAAACTCCTCTCCCCCGGGATCCGCCAAGTGGCCACTCTACCCCCTGGGAGGATCTTGGTGCCTCGATGTCGGGGCTTCGCTGGGGCCGGGGCCAGGGATGGCTGCGGCCACGTGCTCGGGACGTGATGGGCCCAAGATGGAGTCGGGCCGGAAATGGTGGCCTGGCATGGTCGCCAGACCGGCAGTGTTGGCGAGCAGGGTCCGCCGAGGTCCCAGGGGGGAGAGCCGTGGGTTGCCAGGGGGGCTGCTCTCGTCGATAGTTCGGGTTCAGGGGGGTCGACAGCGGGTCGACGGAGGGCCGATGTCATCCCGGGCCCGCCGTGTGGGAGGGGTAGGACCACGCCACGAGGCCGGGTCCAACACACGTCCCCTCCAGCTGAAGGCGGGGAGAGTCACCCATCTTCCTGGGGATTCTCCTCGTCGAGGCGGAAGAAGCGGGACAGGCCATCAGCGTTGGCGTGGTCGTTGCCAGGGTGATGCTCCACAGTGAAGTCCATCCCTTGGAGGGAGATGGACCATCGCAGCAGCTTTGGGTTTTCGCCACGCATCTGCATCAGCCACCGCAGGGGCCGGTGGTCAGTCTGGACCCGGAAGTGGGTGCCGAAGAGGTAGGGCCTGAGTTTCTTGAGGGCCCACACGACGGCGAAGGCCTCCCTCTCAATGGTGCTCCATCGCTGTTCTCTGGCCAGCAGCCGCCGGCTGATGAAGGCCACAGGATGGTCAATCCCCTCGGGGTCAATCTGAGATAGGACCGCCCGATGCCATGCTCCGAGGCGTCGGTCTGGACTACTAACTCCCGGCTGTAGTCAGGGGCTTGGAGCACAGGGGCGGTGCACATGGCTGTTTTCAACGTCTCGAAGGCCACCTGACACGCGGGTGTCCATTGTACTTTCTGTGGCCGGTTCTTCGAGGTCAGCTCAGTGAGGGGCCCCACAATGCACCCATAGTTCTTTATGAAGCGCCGATAATATCCAGTGAGCCCCAGGAAGGCTCGGACGGCGGTCTGGGTGACCGGGGGCTCCCAGGCTACGATGGCGTCAATCTTGGGTCGGAGGGGAGCCACGTGGCCGCTCCCCACTTGGTGTCCCAGGTAGGTCACGGACCCTTGACCTATCTGGCACTTGCTGGCTTTCACAGTTAGTCCGGCCCGCCGGAGGGCCGTCAGGACCTCCCAGAGGTGCTTCAGGTGCTCGGCCCAGTGGAGGCTGTACACCGCAATGTCGTCTAGATAGGCGGCACTAAATTCTTCTAGCCCCGCCAGCACTTTGTTCACCAGTCTCTGGAAGGTGGCTGGGGCGTTTTTCATACCGAAGGGCATCACCTTGAATTGGAAGTGGCCATCGGGTGTTGAGAAGGCCGATCGCTCCTGGGCGCCAGGGGTGAGGCCGATCTGCCAGTACCCGGCTGTGAGGTCGAAGGTACTGAGGTTCTTGGCGGCTCCCAGGTGGTCGATTAGTTCATCGGCCCGGGGGATGGGATGTGCGTCGGTTCTGGTAACAGCATTCAGTCCCCGGTAGTCGACACAAAACCTGAGTTCTGGAGGGGTGCCAGGTGCGGCGGCTTTGGGGACCAGGACAACTGGGCTGGCCCAGGGACTGTCGGAGGGTTCGACCACCCCCAGGGCCAGCATTTTGGTAACTTCTGTCTGGATGCAGGCCCGAACTCGGTCGGGACCTCGGTAGGCCCGGTGTCGCACTGGCTGGCTGTCCCCGGTGTCGACATCGTGGACACACCACTGGGTAACCCGGGGGGTGAGGGAGAACAGGTCCGTGAATCGTCCCAACAGCTCTTGGCAGTCTCGGCGCTGTGCGGGGGTCAGGTCGGAGGAGATTCCTTCGACGGAGCCGTCCTTCTCAGCGCACCTTAGGAGATCGGGCAGGGGCTCGGAGTCGTCTTCGGCCCCATCATCTGTAGCTAGCAGCAGGCTCAGTTCTGTGCGGGCAAAATGAGGCTTGAGCCGGTTGGCGTGCAGAACCCGGAGGGGGTTTCGGGGTGACTCCAGGTCCACGAGATAGGTGACGGGGCTCTTGCGCTCGATCACTTTGAAGGGGCCCGACCATTTGTCCTGGAGGGCACAAGGTTCGACCGGGGACATGACCCAGACCTGCTGGCCCGGCTCGAACTCGATGGATGAAGAGTTCTGGTCATACCAGCGTTTCATGTCCTCCTGACTGGCCTCAAGGTTGGCCTCGGCAAGGGCCCGGAACTTCCGAGTCTGGCTTCGGAGGGTCAGGAGGTACCGGTAGACATCCGGCGGTGCGTTTTGGACTGTAGTTTCCCAGCCTTCTTTGACCAGGCTGAGGGGACCTCGGACAGGGTGCCCGTACAAGAGTTCAAACGGGCTGAACCCCAGGGATTTCTGTGGTACCTCCCGATAGGCGAACAAGAGGCAGGGCAGCAGGACGTCCCATTTGCGGCTGAGGGGCTCTTCTAGGCCCTGGATCATCCCCTTGAGGGTTCGGTTAAACCGCTCCACCAGTCCATTCCCTTGGGGGTGATACGGGGTGGTGAACTTATACGTGACCCCGCACTGTTGCCACAGGGACCGCATATACTTCGATATAAAGTTTGTGCCCCGATCGCTCACGACTTCTGGGGGGAACCCCACTCTGGAAAAGATCCCCATCAGTGCTCGGCCCACCACGGGAGCCGTTATGGTTCAGAGGGGGATGGCTTTGGGATAGCGGGTGGCATGGTCCACCAGGACGAGGATGAAGCGATGCCCTTGCGAGGTTTGGGGGTCCACGATGTCGATCCCCACTCGCTCGAAGGGGGTGGTCACTACTGGAAAGGGTTGGAGCGGGGCCTTCACCTTCCCCCCGCTCTTTCCGCTGGCTTGGCAGGTCGGGCAGGTGCGGCAGTGGTTATGCACATCGTTGCGCATTCTCGGCCAGTAGAAATGGGTCACCAGGCGGCTGTAAGTTTTGTCCTGCCCCAGGTGCCCGGCGAGGGGCACATCGTGTGCCAGGTTCAAGAGGAAGTCTCTGAATCGTAGGGGGACCACCAACACTCGGCTTGCCCCCAGCTCGGCAATTTTTTGTTCACTGTATAGGAGGCCGTGGTCCCAGTAGACCCAGTGGGATCCCGAGGTGTCCCCGGCAGCTTGGGCTGTGGCTTGCTGCCGGGTCCCCTCGAGGGAGGGGCAGGCCTTCTGTTCCTGCCGGAATTGTTCTCGGGTGGGACCACCCTCCTGGCGCCATTGTGCTAGTTCGGGTATGTCGCTGAGCTCGGTGCTGTCTTCGTGGTCGGGCTCCGAGGGCCCGGGTTCAAGGTTGGATTCTTCGTGGACTGCGGGCGGTGGTGGCGCGGGCCACTCCGGCTCTTCCGTCGGGGCGGCCTCGGTCGCCGCCGGGGCCCGGGCAGTCCTAGATCGGGTCGTAGCGCAGACCCACTCTGGTAGTCCCATCATCCCTAGATATTCTCTCCGCTCGACTTGGGCCCAGGGAGAGCTCTCGAGGTCGTTTCCGAGGAGGCAGTCCACGGGGGCGTCGTCCCGGACGGTCACCTTGAGGGTGCCCAACATCCACCCCCCCACTCGAAGGGGATTCGGGCCATCTGACACAGAGTCTCGGAGTTGTCGGCGGCCCTCACGGGGCATCGCACGTTTGGTATGATCTGTTCGGGGGTCACCAAGTGGCAGCGGACGGCCGTCACACTGGCTCCCGTGTCTCAGAGGGCTTCGGTCCGTCGTCCATTCATGTGGACCCACTGACGGTATTTTTGAGTGTTGCTTGGTAGCGGGGCCTGGAAGACCATGTCTCTTTCGCCCAGGCAGGCTAGGGCCATGGCGGCCGGTTCATACTCTGTCTGATCTTCATTGTAGACTTCTTCGTCTTCTTCCCCCCCTTCCCCCAGGGCTGCAGCAGCGAACTGGCGGGTCGTAGGCCCGGTGGTGCCGGGACGCTGGTTCATGGGGCAGAGGGGGTCACTGGCATAGTGACCGGGCCGCTGGCATCTGTGGCAAGTAATGTTCGGGCGGGGCCCCGGCCGTGCTGGAGGGGGCCCTCTTCTGGTCAGGGATGGCGAAGTGTTATTCTGGGGGGACCCCCGAGGTGGGCTCCTTCCCGGGGCCGGCGGGAAGTCTCGGCTCCTGTTCTGGCCTCCTCCGCCGCCACGCTGGCGGGGGTGCCCCTGGCCGTTCCGTCCCGTTTCTCCTATCGGGGTCCGGGGGACCCGGGTGTTCACCCATCGATCAGCCTCGACGGCGAGTGTTCGGGGCTCGGTTAGCTTGCTGTCGAGGAGATGCTGTCTGAGCTCGACAAAGCAGTTGTTGGAGAGGTGCTCCCAAACGATGAGGTCGAACAGCTGCTCGTAGGTGGACACTTTGCTGCCCTTTATCCATCCTTCTAGGGCCCGGCTATAAAAGTTTACGTACTCCACCCACGTGGTACCGGGGATCTTTTTGCAATCTCTGAACCTCTGTCGGTACATCTCGGGGGTGAGGCCATACCGGGTGAGCAGGGCGTCCTTCATGTGGTCATAGGAGGACATCACGTCCTCGGCCAGCTCTAGCAGGGTATCTCTTCCTTCGCTGACAAATCTCCCCCATAAGCCGGCACCCCAATCTTTTCGTGGGATGCGATGCGCGGTCATGGCAACTTCATATGCCTTGAACCATTGTTGGATATCGTCATTCTTGTAGTATTCCTTGACGATATCCTTGGGAATGTGGACCTTCGGGTCGGCAGGAGGTGGAGGGTGGAGGGTTACCGCGGCGCCAGCCTCTTCGATCTTGGCTTTGATCTCTAGTTCTTTGAGGCCCCGCTCGTGTTCGTACGTGAGCTTTTTTTCTTCCAATTCTCTTTGCCTCCGCCTCTCTTGCAGATCTCCCTCTAATCGTAGTTGCTCAATGGCCATTTTCTTTTCTGCTAATTGAAGTTCTCCGTCCAGCCGGAGTCGGGCGAGCTCTAGTTCATGGAGCCGACTCCTCTCTCGCTCCCGGGCGTCTTCGTGGGAGAGGCCCGGTTCTCTGTTGGCGGTTCTTTCTTCCACGGGGGCTATGACTGTACTCAGGGGTACTTCTAGGACAATGTCATCGTTAGTTTGGGGTGGGGTCGCCCCGGTCTCCACCCATGTTTGCAGCGCTTCTTAAAATCGTCTTTTGTGCTTAGTCCGGTGGTAGCGATACCCAGGGCTTTGCAGAATTGTTTGAGTTCTTTATGGGTGTACTCTTCTAGTCGTTCCTTCTGGAATTCTGTGGTTGTTCCTGCTTTCTTAGTACTCATGGTTGCTGTGCGCCTCTGCTAGTAGTGGCGAGTTACTCGCTGTACGATTTGCGGGGGCTCGGATCCCGTCGCTTGCCACCAATGTTGGAAAGGCAATCCCAGGGGAGACAGAAGATGTCGGACTGCCCGCCCCGAGACCCCCCTTTCTCTATGGAAGAGGCCGAGCGCCGTAGGGAGGCCTCCTTGGCGAGGCTCCTCTCCTACAATCGTAACAGCGGAGCAATCACACTACCACAGACGGACACCACACGAAGGAATATTCTCAAGAATCTTTATATAAGAAATGAAGGCACGTTCTCGTAAGATGATAACACAGGAATCGGGGGATCTGTAAAGTCTTGGCTTCGGGAAAAGGGGGGTAGCGGAACAGTCTTGGCACCAACTGGTGCGTGGATAGTTCAAGGGGTCAGGCCGCGACAGCGTCAGCGGGGCCTCGAAGGTGGTTCAGTTCGGTCAGGCCGCGACAGCGTCAGCAGGGCCTCGAAGGTGGTTCAGTTCGGTCAGGCCGCGACAGCGTCAGCAGGGCCTCGAAGGTGGTTCAGTTCGGTCAGGCCGCAACAGCTCCAGCAGGGCCTCGAAGGTGGTTTCAGCTTGGTCAGGCCGCGACAGCGTCAGCAGGGCCTCGAAGGTGGTTTCAGCTTGGTCAGGCCGCGACAGCGTCAGCAGGGCCTCGAAGGTGGTTCAGCTTGGTCAGGCCGCAACGGCGTCAGCAGGGCCTCGAAGGTGGTTTCAGCTTGGTCAGGCCGCGACGGCGTCAGCAGGGCCTCGAAGGTTCCATGTACATGAGTTCAGATCAGGATCAGCCGCGACAAAGTCAGCAGGGCTTCGACTCCAAGATACAACTGAAGTCCTAATCTAGGGCTGGCCCAGATATAGGACTGGAGTCCTTTGATGTCCGGACCCTTGCGCCTGGGGGTCAGAGGGGCCGGGATGAAGGTGTCCAGACACCCAGCAGGGGGGTGGAGCCAGCGCCCAGGGAGGCTGGAGGGCGATCGATACCAGGCGTCCGGGGACGGCTGGAGGCCCATCAAAACTCCTCTCCCCCGGGATCCGCCAAGTGGCCACTCTACCCCCTGGGAGGATCTTGGTGCCTCGATGTCGGGGCTTCGCTGGGGCTGGGGCCAGGGATGGCTGAGGCCACGTGCTCGGGACGTGATGAGCCCAAGATGGAGTCGGGCCGAAAATGGTGGCCTGGCATGGTCGCCAGACCGGCAGTGTTGGCGAGCAGGGTCCGCCGAGGTCCCAGGGGGGAGAGCCGTGGGTTGCCAGGGGGGCTGCTCTCGTCGATGGTTCGGGTTCAGGGGGGTCGACAGCGGGTCGATGGAGGGCCGATGTCGTCCCGGGCCCGCCGTGCGGGAGGGGTAGGACCACGCCACGAGGCCGGGTCCAACACCGGACTGGAGGAGTTCAGCGCCGCCTATCTAGACGACATTGCGGTGTACAACCTCCACTGGGATGAGCACCGGACCCACCTCTGGGAGGTTCTGTCGGCCCTCCGACGGGCCGGACTGACAATAAAGGCCAGCAAATACCAGATAGGCCAAGGGTCCGTGACCTACCTGGGACACCAAGTGGGGAGCGGCCAGGTGGCTCCCCTCCAGCCGAAGATTGACGCCATCCGGGCCTGGGAGCCCCCGGTCACCCAGACCGCAGTCCGAGCCTTCCTGGGGCTCACAGGATATTATCAGCGCTTCATAAAAGACTATGGAAGCATTGTGGGGCCCCTCACAGAACTGACATCCAACAGGCTACCCCAAAAAGGTGCGCTGGACCCCCGAGTGCCAGGTCGCCTTTGACACACTAAAGACCGCTATGTGCACCGCCCCTGTGCTCCAAGCCCCCAACTACAGCCGAGAGTTTGTGGTACAAACCGACGCCTCGGAGCACGGCATTGGGGCGGTCCTCTCCCAAGTAAACCCTGAGGGAGCCGACCTTCCCGTGGCCTTCATCAGCCGGCGGCTGCTGGCCAGAGAACAACGGTGGAGCACCATCGAGAGGGAAGCCTTCGCCGTCGTGTGGGTCCTAAAGAAGCTCCGGCCCTACCTCTTCGGCACCCTCTTCCGGGTCCAGACCGACCACCGGCCCCTGCGGTGGCTAATGCAGATGCGAGGAGAAAACCCGAAACTGTTGTGATGGTCCATCTCCCTGCAGGGGATGGACTTCACTGTGGAGCATCGCCCCGGCAACGACCACGCCAATGCTGACGGCCTGTCCCGATTCTTCCGCCTCGGCGAGGAGAACCCCCAAGAAGATGGGTGACTCTCCCCTGCCTTCAGCTGGGGGGGACGCGTGTTGGACCCGGCCTCATGGCGTGGTCCTACTGTAGAAAAAGTCAGCCCATAACGCCCCGGATGCCCAGGGTGCTGGCGCAGGGCGACTCTTCATTTCCATCTTGAATAATTACCAAATAAAGAGACGGGCACTGGAAGTAGGAAAACAAGAACAGAGTTTATTACTCATGAGGAGAGCCTGTCCTTTGGGACACTCGCATAGTGTCTTCGGGAGGTGCTCTAACAAGGTTCTCTGGGGCTTCGTCTTTTATACACAGGTTCAAGACATGTGGACGCCTTTTATTACAATAAGGGCATTTATGGAGCATGAGAATGACATCAGAACGATATCCCCGCCACCCCCCAGTTCCAGTCCATTCAAACACATGACAACAGTAGAGACCCTTTCCCCTCATATGATTGGGAGGGGCTATCACGCAGCTGAGTGTTCTGCCGATCTCTTTGGAATGTGTGCGCCTGATCGAATCTCCGGGGGTGGGGATGTCATAATCAATAGTGGCCTCTTTCAGGAGGGACGAGTGCATACAGTAGTGGGCAATAAACTGTATCCTCGGGCTAAAGGATGACCAGCGGTCAGTGCTGACGTTTAGGCTCAGAGGAAGAGGTTATCAAAGGAGGGGTATTCATGGAGGGACAGGAGGTGTTGGTCAGGCGTGGGGTGCGATTCTTAGGGACAGAGTCATGCGGGAGGGGGGCTCCTGACTTGTGCATGAGAGAGCGGGGGCAGTCAGGGTGCATGGGGGATGCTCGCAGGGTCAGGGAAGGGGCGCTGATGAGCGATCGTGAACAGGGAGACCATGGTACCTAAAATGCTGTCGTGTACGTGTGAGCATGGGTCTGTGCTAGCGGGATAATACAGTCAGTATTTTAGAAATATCCGTTCTGCTTACAACAAGGGGTACAGTGGACCACAAATGAACGCCGCTTATGTACATACACATTGCTATTTTCGACAGTTCGCCGCTTTTTACATAAGCACGTTCAGTTCAATGCATGTTAATTTACATCTGTTGGTTCTTCATACAAGTCTGGAAATCGGCATATTGTTTAGTCAGTGTAGAGTCAAGAAAAAAATGTTCTGACATATTAAAAATCAGTTTCACATTTTCTCTCTAACGACATCAACATACAGGAAGAACGCTCAGATACCTTCCGGGTCTTGTCAATACTATAGGGGACTTTTGAAAAACTAACCACATGAGTGACCGATGAAGCATTTCTAAAAGGCAATACAAACATTACTGTCGAGGGAGGATTTTAGTTAAATTACAAGCAATTAGTCCAAGGGCGGGTAGAAAGTTCAGAAAAAAGGGGAAGTTTGAATGGGAATGTTTTTCAAACGACAAGCCATCACTGGTAGACTCTGGCAGTCCGTTTTCCTTTTGTTGGCGCTTTTGAGCACCGGCGGTGGAGCTATAGGTCCAGCTCGGATCCATCCTTACGCGTTGCAGGGTGCGATCAGTCCTCTGCTGTTAGATCACAGTCCTGTTTCCTAACTGATCTTCTTAGGGGTGCCTTATGCGGGGCACCTGCGTGTCTTTTCTTCTTCCGTGGCAGAACTTAGTCTATAGTCAAAACTTATGTGGAAAAGGGTGAGTTCGTTCAATAATCGAGGGAAGAGAGGGCGGAGTGGGGCCAGATCTTTGAGCACACCAGGGGACCAAGGGAGCAAAGGACAACGAGCAGGCAAGCCCAACAGTCGGACTCAAAAGGGGACGGGGACTTCAGGCACAAGAGGGTCAGCGAGTCGAGGGCTTCAAGGCAGCCCTTCATTCCTACATCTGCTGAGTTTGAAAGTTATGCCTCGTCCCACGTCACGTTGCTCTGCGGCTCCACCTTTGGTCGTCACACGTGTTCCATGATCTGTGGCCGGGCTGTGTGCTCCGTTCAGCTCCTCTCCTCCGGTGATTATATCTTTAAATGGGTAGAAAACAAGTTTTTAGAAAAACTGGTCGAGAGAACAGATATACATCTCAATCCATCCCCATTCTTAAGTAGGTGGGGAATAGGTTCATCGGTCACAGTCAGAGGTCGTCACTAATGGAGTCTGGAGAAGGGCATTGCATATTGAATTTATAGGCTGGCTTGGTATTCACTCGCGACATATGATAAGAGAAATTTGGCTTTCGTACACAAGGTATTACGTTGCAAAATAAATCGAGTCCTTATGTAGTGACTCGTTCTTCCCTTTAACCCAAGTATCGACAATACTACAGCTTCCTTCGGGGTCGGCTAATTCTTGCAAGCAGGGGCATTATCATCATGAAGAAGGGGGAAGGGGTAGATGTAAAACATGGCTTTCCTGGGGGATGACCGTTAGTCAAGGTCGTCAATTTCGTTTCGTGGGTAGCTGACATGAGGCCAGGGCTGATCGGGGCGCGTGGGTGCTTTTGGACAGGGAGCTGGGGTCGATCGGGAGAAGTGGGGTACTCTGGACATCCGCACTTAGGTGCGAGGGGGTGGGGCAATCGGGGATCGCATTTCTAAAACAGGAGACCATTGACGTTATAGTTCCCTTTATAAAAGGCCAGATTAGGGGACATCCGTCATCTTACCTGTCCTTTCCTTCATTACCACTCGGGTTCCATCGTTTTGCAGAAAGGAGAGGTAGTTATATGGCAGGTCACAATCGTTTTGGTTTTGGTCAATTTTGCTGAACACCTTTGCGTTCGAGGAAATCCAATTATGTTTGTGCCGGAGGGGCACAACGTCACTATACAAGAAGAGGAAAACAGGGGGGGGGGGTTTGGAGAGAGAGAGAGAGAGAGAGAGAGGGAGAGAGAGTGAGAGAGAGAGAGAGAGAGAGAGTGTGAGAGAGAGAGAGAGAGAGAGAGAGAGAGAGAGAGAGAGAGAGAGAGAGTCGCACTTCTAAACGAACCATTTGGTGCACGTATGTCGCGGAGAGAGAGAGAGACGTGCACAATAATGGTCCATTCAGTGCGCACACAACATAGAACAGCAGGGGTTAAGTAATGCGTAAACACTCATATGATTGGGAGGGGCTATCACGCAGCTGAGTGTTCTGCCGATCTCTTTGGAATGTGTGCGCCTGATCGAATCTCCGGGGGTGGGGATGTCATAATCAATAGTGGCCTCTTTCAGGAGGGACGAGTGCATACAGTAGTGGGCAATAAACTGTATCCTCGGGCTAAAGGATGACCAGCGGTCAGTGCTGACGTTTAGGCTCAGAGGAAGAGGTTATCAAAGGAGGGGTATTCATGGAGGGACAGGAGGTGTTGGTCAGGCGTGGGGTGCCATTCTTAGGGACAGAGTCATGCGGGAGGGGGGGGCTCCTGACTTGTGCATGAGAGAGCGGGGGCAGTCAGGGTGCATGGGGGATGCTCGCAGGGTCAGGGAAGGGGCGCTGATGAGCGATCGTGAACAGGGAGACCATGGTACCTAAAATGGCTGTCGTGTACGTGTGAGCATGGGTCTGTGCTAGCGGGATAATACAGTCAGTATTTTAGAAATATCCGTTCTGCTTACAACAAGGGGTACAGTGGACCACAAATGAACGCCGCTTATGTACATACACATTGCTATTTTCTACACTACCCCTCCCGCATGGCGGGCCCAGAGCGACATCAGCCCTCCACCAAGCCTCGGGCAGCCCCTTCTGCCCGACCCTGCACGCCTCAACACTGCCGGTCCGGTTACCATCCCGGACCACCACCACCGACCTGGCTCCATCTGGGCCCATCATGTCCTGAACACGAGGCCTTGCCCGACTCCATCTTGGGGCCACCACGTCACGAACACGTGGCCTCGGCCCCGGCCCAGGCCCCAGCGAAGCCCCGACATCGAGGCACCAAGATCCACCCAGGAGGTCGAGTGGCCACTCGACAAATCCCGGAGGAAGGGGAGTTTCGATTGCCCTCCAGCCGTCCCCGGACGCCTGGTATCGATCGCCCTCCGGCCTCCCTGGGCGCTGGCTCCACCCCCCTGCTGGGTGTCTGGACACCATCATCCCGGCCCCTCTGGCCCCCAGGCGCGAGGGTCCGGACATCAAAGGACCCCAGTCCTATATCTGGGCCAGCCCCGGAGTAGGACGCCAGTTGTATCCTGGACTGGAAAGCCCTGCTGACACTGTCACGGCCGACACCAGAAGAACGCATTTTCCTGTAACCTGAAGATACCCCGAGAGCCTGCTGGCGCTGCCGCGGCCCACCTTTGCTGAACCATCTTGAGAGCCTGCTGGCGCTGCCGCGGCCCACCTTTGCTGAACCATCTTGAGAGCCTGCTGGCGCTGCCGCGGCCCACCTTTGCTGAACCATCTTGAGAGCCTGCTGGCGCTGCCGCGGCCCCCTTTGCTGAACCATCTTGAAAGCCTGCTGGCGCTGCCGCGGCCCACCTTTGCTGAACCATCTTGAGAGCCTGCTGGCGCCGCCGCGGCCTCCCCTCCGTTACCGACCACCTGTCGAGTCCTGCTGGCGCTGCCGCGGCTCGGCCTCTCTGAACCCCCGGCTCGAGGATTGAGAGCTGTGCGCAGGGTATCCCTTCCCGCACCCATATTGAGACTGTCCCGCTACCCCGTCCCTTTTATGAGACTCTACAGATCCTTCGATCTGCCTGAACACACCGCTGAGATTCAGCAACCTTTATTCCTGATAAAGCTTAACAACTTAACTCCTTGTGTGGTGTCCGTTTGTAGTGTTGTGGTTACTCTGCTGTAGGATCCTAGGAGAGGACCCTCACCCAGGAGGCCTCTCGATAACGCTTGGCTGCTTCTCGACGGAGAGGTGGACCTAGGGGTGGTCAGTCAGACATCTTCTGCCTCCCCCGGGATCGCCTTTCTAAGAGAGAGTGACCATAACCCTCTTTGCATGGATATCCAAGCAAAAGTGGGGTTGAGAGAACCAAAAGCAGTGGGCGGCAAAGTTACCCTAGATATTGTAGCTTCGAACAATCTGCGCCATATAAAATGGGGTAGGTTGATTGAGAACCCGGAGAGACTGAAGGAACTTAAAAAAGTAGTGGTTGAAGAAGTGGGCAAGATAAACACACACAGTAAAAAGCAAAAATTTTCTGAAATCATGCTAGAGGCTCACAGCAAATTTTTTACTAAGCTTCAAGGGTTCATTAGGAAGGCCGTAAAATTAGATAAGGTTAACAAAAACTTACCTAAGATGGGGTGGTATAACCAGTCCTGCAAAGTAGCCTGCCAGAATCTTAGTAGTGAACTTAGAAGCAGGAATATCTCAGGTGTGAGAAAAGCGAGGGATATATATAGGAAGGCCCAGAAAGAAGCCAAGAAACAGTGGGACGAGGATCACTGGCGTGATCTGAAATATGCCTGTGCAGCAAAGGACCAAAGGCAATTCTGGGGTCTAGTTAAGTGGGACAGAGGAGGGATAGCACAACCCCTGCAAAATAACGTTGCTAAAAACCAGTGGGTAGACTTCTTCAAACCACAATATGCTCGTGATTTAGTTGAAGAAGAGTGCACACTACCACCTACAGTTTTTTATCAATGTCAACTATTCACCATAAAAGACGTTAGTTTAGCGCTGGATTGTGTGACAGGGGGCAGAGCCCCAGGAATGGATGGCATACCCGCTGATGTGTTTTTAAGTGATCGATTGTCTTGGTGTCAGTATTTCGAGTGGTTAGCTAATTCTGTGGCCAGGGGTGCATCAATACCGACCTCATGGAAGGGTGCCGAAATAATTCCGGTTTTTAAAAAGGGAGACAAATCACTACCTAGTAATTATAGACCTATCAGTCCTATAGACTCGGGACAAAAACTAATAGGTCGACTAGTGCAAAATAAATTACAATCATGGATAGAAGAAAAAGATATTTTGTCCCCATACCAAGCTGGTTTTCGCCCATGTACAAGTTCAGTTGATCAGGTTTTCTTTTTTATAGCTCTTTACTGGAAGAACGTGGCCCTAACCAATGGGACCCTTTATGCTGTTTTTGTAGATCTAAAATCAGCTTTTGATTTAGTCCCTCGTTCTAAACTTTGGAGTGTACTTGTTGAAGCTGGGCTGGGCCCGGAAATGTTAACACTTCTTGTCCGCTTGCACGAGAACAATTATGCAAGAATTAGGTGGGGGACTCAGGGTGAGGTGACCGACTCTTTCCCTGTTGAACGTGGTGTCCGGCAGGGGTGTGTTCTGGCACCCACACTGTTTTCTATATACATCAATGGCATAGTAGACCACCTAAGCCGCTCCCCCACTGACGCTCCTGTATTAGCAGGAGCACGTGTGCCAGTCCTCATGTTTGCGGACGACACGCTGATAGTTTCTCGAACTCCGAGTGGGCTTCAGAAGGCAGTTAATGCATTCGGTGAGTTCTGTCAGACGCGTGGACTTGAGATAAACACCTCTAAAACCAAGTTCATGTGCCTGAACCAGCGGAAAACATTTAAAGGTACCATTAATTATAATAGAACTCCTTTAGAACAGGTTGAGGCCTTTACGTATCTAGGAATATCCCTTCAGTATAATATGAGATGGAAAAATCACATTGATATGGCTGTCTTAAAATTCCATCAGTTGGTGGGCGTAGTGGCACTCAACCATAAAGCTTCACTGACTAAGCCAATCACCCCTGCCTTAGAAATTTATAACATGAAGGTGATAAGTGCCTCCCTGTACGGTTCGGAATTGTGGGGATTCTCCAATCTCAAACAGTTAACATTGGCAGAGAATAGGTTCCTACGCCGCTTAGTGGGGGTTCCCCAAAGTACTCCAACTGTCCCATTAGCATATGATCTTGGCAGGAAGAACATAGAGGATTTGGCTCGGCTACGACCTCTATTATACTGGAGACGGATCATGACAACCCCTGAACTAGCTCACTATGCCACTGCCCTGAAGGACATTATCAGGGCAGATCGTTTTCATTCCATTCTATGGCTTAAAGAACTAAGGGGTATGTTGATTAAGCTGGAACTAGATCATCTATGGATTAATCCCAATGCCTTAAGCTTTCCATCAAAGGCAACTTTGAAAAAAATGTACTGAGATATGGTCTGGTCGATTGCTTATGGTTCCGTATCTAATACCAACCTAACTGGTCGTTTTCTTGATATCAAACCTATTCCATCATGTGAGCCTTACTGGGACATCATCGAAAGGCCGTTCGATAGAAAATTGTATTTCCAATTCAGAACCGGGACCCTGCCTCTAAAGGCATTTACTCACAAATGGTCACCAACCCAGGATGACAAATGCCACCATTGTAAAGATTTAATTGAGAAAATTTCGCACCTGCTATTCGTATGTCCCCTTTATGTAAATCCCCGTCGTAAGTGTATAAAACCAGTGTGTTTAAATTTAGGAACACGTAGGTACATTGAGGCGTTAAGATTACTTGAATCAGATTGCTCACCTTGTATGGCGACAGCCGTTGCAAAATTTTTAGGGTGGGCTTGGATTATACGCACCCACTTTCTGCAGTTCCCAGATGCTACCCAATGATTTTTATGACACCACTTTATGTATGTTTAACTTTTCGATCAATTTCTTATTGTATTGCTTGTAATTACTTTGCATAAATAGTTTTTATCTTGGAAAGTGACAGCACAATGGTTTAATGAGTTTTTAGATCAACTTTGTAGTATTTATAATGTAGTGTTAGGATGTATAATCGCTTTTATGACATGCTGTCAAATAAAGCTTTGAAATTTGATTTGGTATGTGTGACAGGGTTGTTGATTGGTTTGAGTGTACTGAAAAATGTCATGTGTACCAGGGGTGTTGATTGGTTTGAGTGTACTGGAAAGATGTAATGTGTGACAGGGATGGTGATTGGCTTGAGTGTGCTGGAAATATGTCTTGTGTGACATATAATACAGAGCTCATTTCATAATAATGAATTTTCGTGTGGCTGTGTATGACATCTGGGAAGTTGGGATTCAGTATTTGTATTGGGAGATTGAATAATGCATTTTGGGATATGTAGTAGAAATGGGCCTGTAGTTCAGGCCAAGTAGAGGAAATACTGAGTGGTGCTTTAAAAAAACACATGTGTAGATAGTTGGTGAGTCGGGTTAAAACAATTGAGCACGCTAGGAGCAGGAACATGTAGCTGCCTTAGTTGAAACCGTTTTCTGGAGGGGATGCTGAAACTTGGTGGAAGCAACATAGTCTGCCAAGGAAAGGGGTGTGAGTTAAGTGGGGTGAAGGGTGCAGTTATACATGTGGGTGCGCATTGGACTTGGGCATTGGGTGTTCAAACATGCATAATTGGGGTGAGGGACCACCTTTGGTGTTTGGATAAGAACTGGGCGGAGGCACATGGCTTGCTTTTACATGAGTGCAAATAGATTAGACGCGGACCACCAAAAATGCGAAGGTATATGTTTGCTAATTGTGTGAGGAGGGCAATGACATACTGATCGTCTTTTTATTAATTGTTTGTATTTTAGATATCCCTGACGAAGGGAACAATTCCCGAAATGCATTGGGTATTTTAATATCGTGACTCGTGGAAACGTCACACTCTCTTGTGCCATGATCACAATGAATGTATAAAATGAATTGAAGATTTAAGAGAAAACAAGTGACAAGTAACAGATTAGAGAGTAATAAAATAGAAGAAAAATCGGAATTTGATTCATTTGATTCATACATATATGGGGCTGTGTAGCTTGTGTAGGTCTCGCCTATGCAGCGCGCATGCTCTGCTTAGGAGGACCTTTAGCTGTCGCTCTGGTCTTTTTCAAGCACACACTCGTGCTTGTGGCGGCATCTACCATGTGGGAGCGCGCAGCAGCGCACCACAAGCACGAGTGCAGCACGAGTGCAGTGCTTGAAAATCAGCAAACTGCGCGCACGCGAATGCAGCACTCCCGGGCTCTCTCTCACTCCCGCTCTCTTAGTTGATGCAAGTTAGTTGACAATGTTTTTCTTTAATATTTCTCTCCTGTTCTTTAAAACCAACATGCGTAGTTTGTCCCATAATTTATTTAATTTTTTGCTAGCGCGAACGTTGTTAACATAGGGTGCCATAGTGCTGTATTTGAGTTCCAAACAATATTTGTGGACTGTCTGCCTTTTTTTCTGCTGGTTCCTGATGGTTATTCGGACGCTTGGGGTGCGTGTTCTTACTTTTACTAGCACAAGCTTTTCTGTCCAGATTGTTGTATCGCGTGTTCCACGTATGGATGCGCTATTGTTGCTGAAAACCGTGGAATTCCCCAAAGACTCTGTTGTTACTGATTGATATGTTTTTTTTTCTTTTTACCTCCAGGGGGTGCACCGTCCAGTGCATGCACATGGGAAGGACACATGTAGTGCTGAATTTTTTTTTTATTGTGGCTGGTGTGTTGGGCCTTGTTGAGGAAGGGTGGGCCTTTCTAAGGGAGAGTTCTTGCACGGATAGGACATTTCCCTCTATGGGAGCCGTGCTTGCTGGCAGTTTGGAGATTGGCCCTGGTAATTGGTCTTGTTCAGGGTAAAGACGTACCCAGTTCATCACCTTACTGCTCGAGGAACATTTAGACATTGAAAAAAAATGATTTTTTGAGAATGGTCTACACGCGTAATAGTCTTATTATGCCATTTTACTCACCTGTAATAAATGGAAAAATTCCCATCTTTTATCCTTCTAGCCAGACGAACCTTACCTCTGTCAACATTTCTAGTTATACGAACTCTTGAAATTGTTATAAACGCCACACTTTCCATGAAAACTGAAGTTAACAAAGTGTCTACATTTTTGGTTTACTTTATTTGGTTGAAAATAAACACTAAAAGTACAATAAAACATCAGGTTAAAACATTTACAACTTGAGTAGCACAGCACGCAAACGGACATAACAGTACAATGTAATATATAAGATAATAAATACAACTTGCAGTTGCGGAAGGGGTCTCACTCAACAATTACCCGTCAACAAAAATCT
The DNA here is from genome assembly GCF_964261635.1 of Lissotriton helveticus. Taxonomy (NCBI): domain Eukaryota; kingdom Metazoa; phylum Chordata; class Amphibia; order Caudata; family Salamandridae; genus Lissotriton; species Lissotriton helveticus. The sequence goes on from NC_136062.1 coordinate 477,227,448, forward strand.
CAGGTTGATCCCCTATATTTACTGGTATGTTGGGCCACCAAGAAGATAATCTTAATACGCAGCATTGCAAAACTGCCACTGCCCTCTCAATAAACCCATCCAGAGCGGAGTTTTTCGCTGTAGTTTAACTGTTTGCTCCCAACTTAAGCTTGCCCATGTTAAGCCTTTTTTTTTTTTGCTTCTGGCCAGTCACAATCCAGATGTGCGCTGTCTCAAACAAGCTGTTGGCACACTAGCCACAGTGATACATGGCGATGAAAAGGCCTTAGGGCAGATCTACAAGAAAGTGCCGCAGCACGACACCGCAAGCCCTATCTACAATGATATGTTGCATCTCAGTGCTCTCCCCTGCGCTGGCGCAGAAACAGCTGCATTACGCCGGCGCAGGCACCCTTGCACCATGGTGCCAGGATGCCTGCGCCGTGGGGAGATTGCTTTTGTGAAGGAAGGGACAACTTCCTGCACAAAAGCAATCACTGCAGGCATTTCCCTCTTTGAATGACTGCTGTAGAATGCGGCACGCATTGACAGAGGAAAAAAATGAAAACACGTCTCCTCGTTTCTCTTGGCTACGCCACCCCAATGGTTGCGCAGCAAACTGACGCATTTCCAGGTTTACGTTATCTCGTAAATCTGGAAATGCATCAGTGGACATGGGGGTTGCATGGGAACACCCACAGCAAAACCCATGTCCCGCCCCTAACACGCAGAGTGCTGCGTGAACAGGGGCGATATTTACAAGCACCGGTTAAGTCACGCAGGGTGAGTTTACCTGTGCTTGTAAATATCCCTTAGAAGGCTGCACCACCGGTGCGTCACGCAACGTGTTGCACCGGTGACACGAGGGGGCTTGTAAATCTGCCCTTTAATGTGTATGCCCAGCTAGTGACATAATCTAACCTTGTACCTTGTGCGATGCCAGAGTGTGCCCATCTCAGCCTCCTCCGGTCGAAGACGGGCCTGGTGCATCCCGCAATGGGTAGGTGTAAAATGCTTTATAGCGCAGCAGGATGTTGAGGCCGCCGCCTTCCGCTCACTCCTTTCCAAGAGAATTCTGGGACTGGTAGTCCTCGTGCCGCAATGCCTCCTGCCTACATTCATTTTCAAGCCCATGATGACACTTGGCTACATCTTGCATTACCTCATTAGATTTTAACAATATGATCCCTCCTCCTCTGAAAACAGCACAGGTCCTAAATTCCTTTGGGTCACACTGACAAATAGTTCAAAGCTAGGAACTTACTTTCCATGCTTGTGCCATATGCAATAATGCCAGCCTAGAGGAAGAAAACGGTGGGCAGTACTATTTTCTCTCTACAGACTGCCACATTATGAAACTTCATCCCTGCAAAGATAATTCCACTGAGCATCTGCGATTCAGAAGAGTGCTGGCTGCTCCCTACATAATCACCAAGAAACATCTGTACAATTAGTGTACGCAGTTGGGAGACAATACCTTCCCACATAAAAGATTGTTGTTCCTTTCTAAGACTGTGCATGAAAATGAGCTACGCTTGTCTTTTTGATCGCATCATCCCCTATCCACCTTGACTGCTTTAGTCTTTTTAGGTCTCGGCCTAGCGTTACACTGCGCAGCAGTGTTCGCACAGTCGAGATTTTATGTAAACAGTATTGGGGGCTTAAACCCGCCCCTCTACTCCATTGGCTGGCCTCGTTAATGCTGGCCAGCCATTGAAGGAGAGGGGCGTCACTCCATTTGAGCCCCGTCTTTTTGGGACTCGGGGTGTGTTTTTTAGGTTCTTTCTCTCTGTGACGTCTTCAGTCACTCAAACCTAAATAAACACGCCCCCCAGTCTGAAAAGGACTGGGCTTACATCATCGTGTGTTACTACAGCTTTGATCAAGAGGCGATGTGTACTTAAATGCCAGATCAGCTATACGACAACATCAGCATCACCTGACAGTTCCAGCTGCCTATCCAGGGAGTATTGGACATTTCAAATATGTTAGAAAGGAGGTATGTACCTACTGGATATGCTTACACTGCACAAAATTAATTCGTTTTGGGGTCAATAAACAAATTGTGTTGAGCTTGTAATAAAAATCATCCGTCGACCTTGCAGAACTTTCTAAAAAATGTCTCACTGATGCAAGTTTGTCTCTGTATGGCCGTGATCCGACTCCCTTTCAAGATGGCGGCGCCGTTCGCTGAGCCCGGGCAGTTCGTCTAACTTCCAGTGTGGACCGGGCAGGGTATGAAGATGGCAGCGCCGTTTGCTGAGCTCGGGCAGTTCGTCTAACTACCAGTGTGGACCGGGCAGGGTATGCCTATGCACAGGCCCTAGAAAGTGAAACACCCGCTGTGTTGAGAAGTCAGCCTAAGCGGCGTTCCCACTGTGGATTTGTGTCACAGGCCTCCGCGATGGCGGCGCACCTGAAGAAGCGTGTGTACGAGGAGTACAGCCGTGTCATCGTTCAGGTAAAGCAGTTGTAGTTGAGGCGGCTGCTTCTCAGGCCTCAGTGCAGAGCAGACCGGCGGATGTACGACGTTACAACGTGTACTTTTACAACGCGTGCCGTTACTACGCAACTTTTACAACGCAAGTTGTTACAACGACTTGCGTGGGGAGGCGCAGGATAGTAACTATTTTAATTTACTATTCCAACTCCAGTCCCCGTGGATAGTAGGGAAGGAGTTGGATTAGAGCTGCTGCAACAGCTCAGCTCTACATAATATAGTGAGCTACTATACATGCTTTATAGCAATGTGCAGCTTCTGAAGCTGAAATGGTGATGCTCAGCCTTTCTTTTCTGGTACAAGAGTGGGACTGCCATTAATATAAACATCCTAAGATGCTAAGTGTCCCTCAGCTGGATAAATACTGCCCTTATTGTAGCTTCAAATACATATGCGGTTCTGGGGCATTTTAAAAAGTGGAGTGCAAACTCACTCAGGCCACTAATGATATTAGCTACTGATTACCTTGCAGCTGTGGATGTGTTGGTATCCTTTCATTGGAAGTCCTGAAAAACCCATGGCTACAGTTTCGCAAATGTGGCTACAAAGAGTAGCGGCAACAAACAAACTAGCATATTGACAAGAGGAAAAATCATGGGGTACAAAGATGAGAGATGGTGGGCGATTAGAGAAAGTTATGAGGTTAGAAAAGATGTGGGCAAGGAAGAAAAAACTAAAGATATGACAAAATAATCACGAGGGAAGAGATGGATGAAATAAGAGTAAATGGAGTGAGTAGAAGGTAAGAAAGAAAATATGACCGAGGGCTGATTTAGTGAGAAGTAGGAGGGTGATGAGTGTTATAAAGCAGATGGTATGAGAGGAGGATGAAACAGGAGTCTGCAGAGGAAGGATAATTGAGCAGGAGAATGATGGGTAAAGCAGATGATGGGAGAAGGATGGAGGGTAGGCATGTACCGAGAAGGGGCGATTAGAGTCAGAGAAATAGGAAAGGGTGAAGGTGGAGTACTAACGCGTATGTTGAAAAGGGTACACACGCCACGCTTTTCTTTTTAAAATAGAGAAGCCCGATTGTATTACCCCTCTGCCCAATCTTCTCTTTTTTTATCCCTCAAAGCTTTCTTTGCGGCGTAAGAGGTGTGTGTGTGGCTCTGTGTGTGTGTGTGGCTCTGTGTGTGAGTGTGTGACTCTGTCTGTGTGTGTGTGGCTCTGTCTGTGTGTGTGTGTGTGGCTCTGTCTGTGTGTGTGTGGCTCTGTCTGTGTGTGTGTGTGGCTCTGTCTGTGTGTGTGTGTGTGTGGCTCCGTCTGTGTGGGTGTGTGGCTCGGTGTGTGTGTGTGGCTCTGTCTGTGTGTGTGTGTGTGGCTCTGTCTGTGTGTGTGTGTTGCTGTGTGTGTGTGTGTGTGTGTGTGGCTCTGTCTGTGTGTGGCTCTGTCTGTGTGTGTGGCTCTGTCTGTGTGTGTGGTTCTGTGTGTGTGTGGGGCTCTGTGTGTGTGTGTGGCTCTGTGTGTGTAGCTCTGTCTGTGTGTGGCTCTGTCTATGTGTGGCTCTGTCTGTGTGTGGCTCTGTCTGTGTGTGTGTGTGTGGCTCTGTCTGTGTGTGTGTGTGGCTCTGTGTGTGTGTGTGACTCTGTGTGTGGCTCTGTGTGTGTGTGTGTGTGGCTCGCTCTGTCTGTGTGTGTGTGTGGCTCGCCCTGTGTGTGTCTCGCTCTGTGTGTGGGTCTGTCTGTGTGTGGCTCTGTCTGTGTGTGGCTCTGTGTGTGTGTGGCTCTGTCTGTGTATGGCTCTGTGTTTGTGTGGCTCTGTGTGTGTGGCTCTGTCTGTGTGTGTGTGGCTCTCTGTGTGTGGCTCTGTGTGTGTGTGTGTGGCTCTGTGTGTGTGTGTGTGTGTGGATAGTTTTTTTTGTAGGTGGCTCTATGTGTGGGTGGCTCTGTCTGTGTGTGGCTCTGTGTATGTGGCTCTGTGTGTGTGGCTCTGTGTGGATAGCTTTTTTGGAGGTGGCCTGTTAGACGGGGACCCTGAGGGTCGGCCGTCTACTGAGGGAGAGGTCCCCGATGAGGACCACCTCCGGCGATTGTACAGATATGTCACCTCCCTCCCCACAAACAGCCACCACACCAGGTTGAGTTCAATACTTTTATATAAGGTTTGTAGGGCACGGATATTGGCGATACAGGATATATCGGACCCGAGGGTCCTCTCACTTCTAGTCTCTGTAGGGAAAAAAGGGGGTAGCGGGACAGTCTTGGTACCGGGTCGGTACAGGAGGTGGCAAGAGGTGAGCTCACAATCCTCGAGGCTGGCGAGTCTGCAAGTCGGGCCGCGGCAGCGCCAGCAGGCCAAGACGATGGTTTCACGAGGCAGAGGGCCGCGGCAGCGCCAGCAGGCCAAGACGATGGTTTCACGAGGCAGAGGGCCGCGGCAGCGCCAGCAGGCCAAGACGATGGTTTCACGAGGCAGAGGGCCGCGGCAGCGCCAGCAGGCCAAGACGATGGTTTCACGAGGCAGAGGGCCGCGGCAGCGCCAGCAGGCCAAGACGATGGTTTCACGAGGCAGAGGGCCGCGGCAGCGCCAGCAGGCCAGTCGCGGATGAGTTCTTCTCGGGTCTCTCGACTCCAGGATACAACTGCCTTCCTGGTCTGGCCCTGCCCCAGTTATAGGTCTGGTCCCCTTTGATGTCCGGACCCTCGCGCCTGGGGGCCGGGAGGTCCGGGATGAGGGAGTCCAGACACCCAGCAGGGGGGTGGAGCCAGCGCCCAGGCCGGCCTGGGGTGATCGACACCTGGCGGAGGAGAGCCGTTGACGATTCCTTCTCCCATTGACTCGCCAAGTGGTCACTCTGCCTCCTGGGAGGAGGTTGGTGCCTCGATGTCGGGGCCGGCCGGGCCCAGGGTTAGGGTCGAGTTGAGGCCACGCGGCCTCGTGCTGTAGTACCCCAAAATGGCGGCTGGGCCGAGGCCGGGGTGCGGATGGTGACCCGGGCCAGCTGGGTCCGGAGCTGGTGTCTTGTGGTGGAGGGATTGCAGGTTACTTCGGGTGGTCGCCGGGGACTCTGGTTGGGGATTCAGGGAGAGCCAGGGTCCGGGTCCCGTTGCGGGGAGGGGGGACAGCCCGACCATGCGGCCTGTCCAACATGCGTCCCCCCCAGCTGAAGGCGGGGAGAGTCAGCCATCTTCCTGGGGACTCTCCTCGCTGAGGCGGAAAAAGCGTGACAGGCCGTCTGCGTTGGCGTGGTCCTGGCCTGGACGATGTTCCACCGTGAAGTCCATCCCCTGTAGGGAGATGGACCAGCGCAACAGCTTCGGGTTCTCCCCCCGCATTTGCATCAGCCATTGCAGGGGTCGGTGGTCTGTTTGCACCCGGAAGTGGGTGCCGAAGAGGTAGGGCCGGAGCTTCTTGAGTGCCCAGACTACGGCGAAGGCCTCCCTCTCAATGGTGCTCCAGCGCTGTTCTCGGGGCAGTAGGCGTCTGCTGATGAAGGCCACTGGTTGGTCGACCCCTTCGGGGTTGAGTTGGGAGAGGACGGCCCCCACACCATGATCGGAGGCGTCCGTCTGCACAATGAATTCCCGGCTGTAGTCGGGAGCCTGGAGCACGGGGGCCGTGCACATGGCGGTCTTCAATTTCTCGAAGGCCGATTGGCAGTCCGGGGTCCAGTTGACTGTTTTGGGGCTCTTCTTGGAGGTGAGCTCTGTGAGGGGCCCCACGATGCTGCCATAGTCCTTCACGAACCGCCGGTAGTATCCGGTGAGCCCCAGGAAGGCCCGGACCTCCGTTTGGGTCGTAGGGGTTTGCCAGGCCTGGATGGCAGCAATCTTGAGCTGGAGAGGGGCCACCAGCCCGCTTCCCACTTGGTGTCCCAGGTAGGTCACGGACCCTTGGCCAACCTGGCACTTGCTGGCCTTGATGGTGAGCCCGGCTTGCTGGAGGGCGTGTAGGACCTCCCGCAGGTGGCAGAGGTGGTCGGTCCACTGATGGCTGTACACAGCAATGTCGTCCAGGTAGGCGGCGCTGAAGTCTTCCAGGCCCGCCAGTACCTGGTTCACCAGTCGTTGGAACGTTGCCGGAGCGTTTTTCATGCCAAAGGGCATTACTTTAAAGTGGTAGTGCCCGTCCGGGGTAGAGAAGGCGGAACGTTCTTGGGCCCTAGGGGTGAGGGCGATCTGCCAGTAGCCCGCCGTTAGGTCGAAGATGCTCAGGTAGCGGGCGGCCCCCATCCATTCAATCAGCTCATCTGCCCGGGGGATGGGGTGAGCGTCGGTCCTGGTAACTGCATTCAGCCCCCGATAGTCCACGCAGAACCGGAGCTCAGGGGCAACGCCCGGGGCGGCCGCCTTGGGAACCAGGACGACTGGGCTTGCCCAGGGGCTGTCTGAGGGTTCGATCACTCCTAGGGCCAGCATTTTGGACACCTCGGTCTGGATGCAGGCGCGCACCCGGTCTGGTACGCGGTACGCCCGGTGTCGAATAGGAGGGCTGTCCCCGGTGTCCACATCGTGAAGGCACCAGGGGGTGACTCCGGGTGTGAGGGAGAACAGGGAGGCGAACCGCCTCAGGAGGGCTTGACAGTCTTGGCGTTGCTCCGGGGACAGGGCCTCGGAGAGCTGGACCCCTTCCACTGAGCCATCTCGCTCGAGGGTCCTCAGTAAGTCCGGAAGGGGTTCGGAGTCTTCTTCCGTCCCGTTATTGGTAGCCATCAGGAGGCTGAGTTCGGATCGCACAAAATGGGGTTTGAGCCTGTTGGCATGGAGGACCCGTAGAGCGTTCCGGGCAGTCTCCATGTCGATTAAATAGGTGACGGGCCCCTTGCGTTCGATCACCTTGAAGGGTCCGGACCATTTGTCTTGGAGTGCACAGGGTTCAACCGGGGACATCACCCAGACCCGTTGTCCCGGTTCGAACTCAATGGAGGATGCGTGCTGATCGTACCATCTCTTCATGTCTTCCTGACTGGCCTCGCGATTGGCTTTGGCGGTTTCTCGGAACCGCCGGGTCTGGTTGCGAAGAGCCAGGAGATACCTGTAGATGTCTGGGGGAGTTTTCTGGGGAAGCTGCTCCCAACCTTCCTTGACTAGGCTGAGGGGGCCCCGGACGGGGTGCCCGTACAGGAGTTCAAATGGGCTGAAGCCGAGGGATTTCTGCGGGACCTCCCGATAGGCAAACAGGAGGCATGGAAGTAGCACGTCCCACTGGCGTCGAAGCGGTTCCTCTAGGCCCATAATCATTCCCTTGAGGGTGCGGTTGAACCTCTCGACCAGTCCGTTTCCTTGCGGGTGATAGGGGGTCGTGAATTTGTAGGTGACCCCGCATTGTTGCCAGAGAGACTTCATATATCTGGAGATAAAGTTCGTGCCCCTGTCGCTGACGACCTCCCGGGGGAACCCCACCCGGGAGAAGATCCCCATCAGGGCTCGGCCCACCACGGGGGCCGTCACAGTCCGAAGAGGGATGGCCTCGGGATAGCGGGTGGCGTGGTCTACTAGGACCAGGATGAACCGGTGTCCTTGGGCTGTTCGGGGGTCGAGGGGCCCCACAATGTCTATTCCCACTCGTTCGAACGGGGTGGTGACGACAGGAAAGGGTTGTAAAGGTGCTTTGATTTTTCGGCCACTTTTTCCGCTGGCCTGGCAGGTGGGGCAGGCCCTGCAGTGGTTGGTGACATCCTTTCGCATTTGGGGCCAGAAAAAATGGGTCACCAGGCGGTCGTAGGTTTTATTCTGTCCCAGGTGTCCGGCAAGGGGGACATCGTGGGCTAAGTTCAGGAGAAAGTCTCGGAAGCGAAGGGGCACCACCAGTACCTGACTGGCTCCTAGTTCTGCAATTTTCTGCTCGCTGTAGAGCAGGTCTTGGTCCCAGTAGATCCAGTGGGTCCCCGCGGTATCCCCTGTGCTCTGGGCCAGGGCTTGCTGCCGGAGTCCTTCGAGAGAGGGACATGTTTTCTGTTCGGCCCGGAATTGTTCCTGAGTGGGGCCTCCCTCCTGACGCCATTGTGCCAGGTCAGGGACGTCCCGAAGCTGGTCGGATCCTTCTTCTGTTTGGGTCGAGGGACTGGCTTCTGGGGCGGCCTCCTCTGGGATGAGCGCGGGAGGAGGTTCCGGCCACTCGGGCTCTTCTAGACTGGGGACCGCGCGGGCGGTCATGGACCGGGTCGTGACGCAGACCCATTCGGGGAGGGTGAGCATCCCCAGGTGTTCTCTCCGTTCGACGGCTGCCCAGGGAGAGCTTTCGAGGTCGTTTCCTAGGAGGCAATCCACGGGGGCATCATCGCGGACAGTTACCTTTAACATCCCTGTTACTCCTCCCCACTCGAAGGGGACGCAGGCCATGCGACACAGACTTTCGGAGTTGTCTGCTGATCGGACAGGGCAAAGAATGTTCGGCAGGATTTGGTCTGGAGTGACAAGGTGGCGTCGGACCGCCGTTACACTGGCCCCGGTGTCGCGGAGGGCTTCCGCCCGGCGGCCATTAATGTTGACCCACTGGCTGTACTTCTGCGTGTTGGCGGGGAGGGGGGCCCGCGGAATCATCTCTCTCTCCCCCAAGCAGACCAGCGCCATGGCGGCTGGTGCCCACTCAGAGGGGTCGGTCTCGTACTCTTCTTGGTCGTCCGGGATTAGTTCTTCCCCTAGGGCGGCCGCTGCGACCTGGCGGGGGGTAGTGTTCGGATTCTTTGGGCAGTTGGGATCACTGGCGTAGTGGCCGGGTCGCTGGCATCTGTGGCACATAACGTTGGCCCGGAAACCGGCCCGGATGGCCGGGCTCCCTCGGCCGGCCGGGGTCGAGGGGCTGCTTGTGGGTGACAAGGGGCCGGGGTCTCTCCCCCGACCCTGGCCCCCTCCTCCTCCTCCCCGGGGGCGATGGGGCCCTGGGTACGGTCTGGATGATTCGCTGGGTCCGTTCCGGCCAACTCGGGTGCTTTCCCACCGGTCGGCTTCGGCGGCGAGTTGTCGAGGTTCGGTTAGTTTACTGTCCAAGAGGTGTTGCCGGAGTTCCACGAAGCAGTTGTTAGACAGGTGCTCCCATACGATAAGGTCAAAAAGTTGTTCGTAGGTGGTCACTTTGTTGCCCTTGATCCACCCTTCGAAGGCTCGACTAAAGAAGTTCACGTACTCCACCCAAGTCGTACCCGGAATCCGTTTGCAGTCGCGGAACCGCTGGCGGTACATCTCGGGTGTGAGCCCGTATCGAGTGAGGAGGGCGGCCTTCATGTGGTCGTAGGATGTCATCAGATGGTCCGGGAGTTGCAGCAGGGCGTCCCGCCCTTCGTTGACAAACCTCCCCCATAACCCGGCTCCCCAGTCGCTCCGGGGAATCCGGTGGGAGGTCATGGCCACCTCATAGGCTTTAAACCACTGCTGTATATCATCGTTCTTGTAGTATTCCCGGATGACATCTTTGGGGATGTGAACCTTGGGCTCGGTAGAGGCAGGCAGGGTCGGTCGTTCGGGGAACCCGAGTTCTTTATTCTGTTTCTGGATTTCCAGTTCCTTGAGATTGCGCTCATGTTCGTACGCTAGTTTCTTTTCCTCTAGCTCTCTCTGTTTTTGCTTCTCTTCTCGCTCCTCTCGGAGCCGTAAGTGTTCCAGAGTTATTTTTTGTTCCGCCAGTTTGAGTTCTCCATCCAAGCGAAGTCGGGCCAGTTCTAATTCGTGGAGTCTGCTTTTTTCTCTTTCTTGGATCTCTTCCAGGGAGAGACCCGCTCTTCTTTCTTCAATTGGTGCGGGGCCCGTTTCGGTTGTTCGTGTTCGGGGTACGGCCGTACCCGTTTCTGCCCAAGCTTCTAGGCCTCGTTTGAAGTCTTCCTTTGTGCTCAGACCTGTGGTTGGAAGGCCAAGTTCTATGCAATATTGCTTCAGTTCCCGGTGGTTGTAGACTTCCAATTTTTCCATCTGGAATTTTTCCGTTGTTCCGCTCTCTGTTGTCATGGTGGTTGTGTGTCGTGGGGAGAGTGACTCTCTGTACTATTATGCGTAGGTTCGGATCGCGCCGCTGGCCACCAATGTTAGACGGGGACCCTGAGGGTCGGCCGTCTACTGAGGGAGAGGTCCCCGATGAGGACCACCTCCGGCGATTGTACAGATATGTCACCTCCCTCCCCACAAACAGCCACCACACCAGGTTGAGTTCAATACTTTTATATAAGGTTTGTAGGGCACGGATATTGGCGATACAGGATATATCGGACCCGAGGGTCCTCTCACTTCTAGTCTCTGTAGGGAAAAAAGGGGGTAGCGGGACAGTCTTGGTACCGGGTCGGTACAGGAGGTGGCAAGAGGTGAGCTCACAATCCTCGAGGCTGGCGAGTCTGCAAGTCGGGCCGCGGCAGCGCCAGCAGGCCAAGACGATGGTTTCACGAGGCAGAGGGCCGCGGCAGCGCCAGCAGGCCAAGACGATGGTTTCACGAGGCAGAGGGCCGCGGCAGCGCCAGCAGGCCAAGACGATGGTTTCACGAGGCAGAGGGCCGCGGCAGCGCCAGCAGGCCAAGACGATGGTTTCACGAGGCAGAGGGCCGCAGCAGCGCCAGCAGGCCAAGACGATGGTTTCACGAGGCAGAGGGCCGCGGCAGCGCCAGCAGGCCAGTCGCGGATGAGTTCTTCTCGGGTCTCTCGACTCCAGGATACAACTGCCTTCCTGGTCTGGCCCTGCCCCAGTTATAGGTCTGGTCCCCTTTGATGTCCGGACACTCGCGCCTGGGGGCCGGGAGGTCCGGGATGAGGGAGTCCAGACACCCAGCAGGGGGGTGGAGCCAGCGCCCAGGGCGGCCTGGGGTGATCGACACCTGGCGGAGGAGAGCCGTTGACGATTCCTTCTCCCATTGACTCGCCAAGTGGTCACTCTGCCTCCTGGGAGGAGGTTGGTGCCTCGATGTCGGGGCCGGCCGGGCCCAGGGTTAGGGTCGAGTTGAGGCCACGCGGCCTCGTGCTGTAGTACCCCAAAATGGCGGCTGGGCCGAGGCCGGGGTGCGGATGGTGACCCGGGCCAGCTGGGTCCGGCGCTGGTGTCTTGTGGTGGAGGGATTGCAGGTTACTTCGGGTGGTCGCCGGGGACTCTGGTTGGGGATTCAGAAAGAGCCAGGGTCCGGGTCCCGTTGCGGGGAGGGGGGACAGCCCGACCATGCGGCCTGTCCAACATGGCCCTATGTGTGGGTAGCTCTGTGTGTGTAAGGGTGGCTCTGTATGTGTGAGGGTGGCTCTGTGTAGGTGGCTCTGTGTGTGTGTGTAGCTCTATGTGAATGACTCTGTGTGGGTGGCTCTGTATGTGTGAGTGGGTGGCTTTGTGCGTGTGGCTCTGTGGGGGTGTAAATGCAATTGGCCAGGCATTTGCGAGCGAATAAGCTATTGGCATTGTAAATGACAATGCCATTTATTTATGTTTTAAAAACCAAAACATAAATAAAAATAATGTCATGAGCAATGCCAATAGCTCTAACTTTAACAATGCCGAGATCATTGCATTTTAAATGCTTGTTTAAATGAACTTTACAAAATGGTATTCCTCCTGTCCCTTTAGCTCTGTCTGCATCCTCCCCCTTAGAAGAACAATTCCCTAATTTCTTCGTAATACAGCTGCACACTTCTTAAATCTTTCCCATGAATCAACAATTCACCTGTTAACAATGCATCCTAACTCCTTTAGTTCAATTTAATTAATCACACGATTAAAATGTAACTTATTTTAACCAATTGAAGCACTCCAAACGGAAGAATTCTATATTTAATGGATGAAATGGTTCATCATACGTGCACAGGCCAAAAACTGTTATCAAACACAAGAATGGTGGACTAGGGCATACAATGGCATCATTTTAAGAGCACAAGTGTAAACAAAACTATTTAACTAATGACCGCTGGATTAACCACTAACATTGCATTCCGGAGTACTATTTTTCTTGTTGTAAAGCAATTCAGTGCCTCACCAAGGGTAGTAAGCACTATAGAAATGCAATTACCTTGCAATACAAACAAGCATTGGCATAGCCAATAGGTCTCGCCTTTGGGACCGTATAAGTGTTTAGCCACACAACAGTTGATGTTGTTGCACCAAGGATATTGTGCTGCATAACTAAACACATATAAGGTCCCAAAGGCAAGAACTATTGGCTATGCCAATGCTTGTGATTGTTTGTACTTTCAAGCGCACTAGGTGAAGCGCTATCAAGTTGGCACATCGCCGCAGTTTGAAGAAATTGAGTAATTAAGACCAGAAGAACAAGTTGAGTACGTCGGTGTACATTCCACCACTTATACTGATGCACATGTAATAGAAATATGTCAACCTCGGCACTCTAAAATATCTATACTATCAATTCATATGGATGTATATCCAATTCAAAATGCCAGCATGGCCGTAATTCTGTTCAGGATTCAACAATTTATTATAAACATATCACAAGGATTTCAAGGAGGTCTTTAAAACACAGTAGCAAAATGATTGGGAATAGACAATCACATGTTTTATTAACACACTGATTGTTCTCTATGTATCGTAATCTTCCGTGGAAGCGGGAGGCCGCCTCACGTATTCTTTAAACTAACGGATTGGTAATTTTCCTCGTCGCAAAGAGTCCCGGGATATGATATGCCCCTATTGGCGGTCGATGTCTCGCGGCGGCGTTTCTCCCCCGTACCGTCCTGTAGCATCGCACGGGGGAGAAACGCCGCCGCGAACAATCAGTGGGGCCGATTCACAGAACTAACTTAAGATCCTAAACTTACTACTTTTGGTATTCACATTAGTTAGGATTTTGTCTTAAATTTGTCTTAAGACAAACTTAAGACAGACTTAAGTTAGGATTTTGTCTTAAGTCTGTCTTAAGTCTGTTTTAAGACAAATTTAAGACAAAATCCTAACTTCTGTGAATGCCAAAAGTAGTAAGTTTAGGATTTTGTCTTAAATTGGTTCTGTGAATCGGGCCCTGAGTGTTTAAAGTACACGTGACGCAGCCTCCTCCCCCTATAAGAAGAATACGACCCATAGAGAGAATCTTTATGAATAAGACGACTCATTTACCTGAGAGGTGGATCTTTCTGTAAATGACAATGTTTTCATCATGGATAAAGCCTTGAAAAAGTTTCAATGAAACGAAACACGTGTCGGCTGCCTGGCCAACGCTCAAAAAGGATGAATTATAACATCGGATTGTCTATTCCCAATCATTTTGCTGCTGTGTTTTAAAGAAATCTGTGAAATCCTTGTGATATGTTTATAATAAATTGTTGAAGCCAGAGCAGAATTACGGCCTTGCTGGCATTTTGAATTGGATATACATCCATATGACTTGATATTATAGATATTTTAGAGGGCCGAGGTTGACATATTTCTATTTCATTGTTTGACTGGGTCCAATCGGGCACCGTTTCTTTGGCACCTTAGGTGGTGGGGTGCAGCTAGCGGTACCTTGGGGGGCACCAATACTTGGAGCTATAGACCGAATGCACTAAGAGAAATAGATGTGCTACCAATTGAGCTCCCACCGCCATTTGTAGATACTGATTCACATGTACTGGAAGGATGCCATGTGTGACGGGGGCGGTGATGGGTTTGAGGACCCTGGAAAGATGCCATATGTGAGAGGGGCGGTGATGGGTTTGAGGACCCTGGAAAGATGCCATGTGTGACAGGGGCGGTGATGGGTTTGGGGACCCTGGCAAGATGCCATGTGTGACAGGGGCGGTGATGGGTTTGAGGACCTTGGAAAGATGCCATGTGTGAGAGGGGAGGTGATGGGTTTGAGGACCCTGGAAAGATGCCATGTGTGAGAGGGTATATGTATGAACAACAAAGAGTTGGCTCTAATCAGTTAGGCTGAGCACCAATTAACAAGAACAAAAAGACGTACCTAAACTGATATGTGAGTTGAACCACAAATTTAACTCTATAAGGCAGAAAAACTCATTTCAACCCGAGATGTTGCTAATCAATAGCGATTTATTCATTCAATTTAAAGTGATTTTTTACAAGAATTTTTCATTTTATGTACAAATACTACACCATTATTCAATATAAAAAGACTCATTCGACTTGTCAGACATATCACACTCATTCGAAATCAGACATCCATATGTACACAAAACTAAAGAATAAAGAATTACCAGAAATTACCAGGGGAAAAATTAGTGTTGGGGAGAGAAAAGGAAAAAGCAAGACAAAGGTTGCTCAAACGATAAACATCTGTGATATACCATATATATATATATACACTTGGAGATTAATCTCAATCAACTTGTTTGATGGAACACACTGTATATACACAAATTAAAGCATTCGAGTTATCAATTTTTGAATTTAATGGGAGCAACACTTTGTGCAGAGTCCTACGCGTTTCGAGTCCCAATCGGTATCTAGTGGGGCGACTCTTGTCAGGGCCAAAGGAGGTATCCTACTGGTCTGCAAGGCCACTTGAAAGGTGTAGAAATGTGTCTAATATAGAGGCGCGGCCAGTGGCGCTCTGCCTTGAAATGGCGTGGTCACACTCGCTCAGTCCGAGCGGGCCCCCAGGTTCCGAGACGGGGTTGTTCTCCACGGCTAAGTTGGAAAGTAGGGACGGACGAGGTCCGAAAAGGTGGCCTGCAGGGAGGCAGCACCTGGGCTCAGTTGATGGGCGTCACAAACGTTTTAGATGGAATACTTTATTTTATGTGGTTGACTCCTAGTAACAAAGGTTTCCTCGTCTCCTGTTCTGGCGTCTCCGAAGTGCTAATCCTTCGCGCATGCGCCGGGAATCCAAGAGAGAGGGGAGGTGATGGGTTTGAGGACCCTGGAAAGATGTCATGTGTGACAGGGGTGGTGATGGGTTTGAGGACCCTGGAAAGATGTCATGTGTGACAGGGGTGGTGATGGGTTTGAGGACCCTGGAAAGATGCCATGTGTGACAGGGGTGGTGATGGGTTTGAGGACCCTGGAAAGATGCCATGTGTGACAGGGGTGGTGATGGGTTTGAGGACCCTGGAAAGATGTCATGTGTAACAGGGGCGGTGATGGGTTTGAGGACCCTGGAAAGATGCCATGTGTGAGACGGGAGGTGATGGGTTTGAGGACCCTGGAAAGATGCCATGTGTGACAGGGGCGGTGATGGGTTTGAGGACCCTGGAAAGATGCCATGTGTGACAGGGGAAGTGATGGGTTTGAGGACCCTGGAAAGATGCCATGTGTGACAGGGGCGGTGATGGGTTTGAGGACCCTGGAAAGATGCCATGCGTGAGAGGGGAGGTGATGGGTTTGAGGACCCTGGGAAGATGCCATGTGTGACAGGGGAGGTGATGGGTTTGAGGACCCTGGAAAGATGTCATGTGTGACAGGGGGTGATGGGTTTGAGGACCCTGGAAAGATGTCATGTGTGAGAGGGGAGGTGCTGGGTTTGAGGACCCTGGGAAGATGCCATGTCTGAGAGGGGAGGTGCTGGGTTTGAGGACCCTGGGAAGATGCCATGTATGAGAGGGGAGGTGATGGGTTTGAGGACCCTGGAAAGATGCCATGTGTGACAGGGGCGGTGATGGGTTTGAGGACCCTGGAAAGATGTCATGTGTGACAGTGGAGGTGATGGGTTTGAGGACCCTGGAAAGATGTCATGTGTGACAGTGGAGGTGATGGGTTTGAGGACCCTGGAAAGATGCCATGTGTGACAGGGGAGGTGATGGGTTTGAGGACCCTGGAAAGTTGTCATGTGTGATAGGGGAGGTGCTGGGTTTGAGGACCCTGGAAAGTTGTCATGTGTGATAGGGGAGGTGCTGGGTTTGAGGACCCTGGAAAGATGCCATGTGTGACAGGGGAGGTGCTGGGTTTGAGGACCCTGGAAAGATGCCATGTGTGAGAGGGGAAGTGATGGTTTGAGGACCCTGGAAAGATGTCATGTGTGACATGGGAGGTGATGGGTTTGAGGACCCTGGAAAGATGTCATGTGTGACAGGGGTGGTGAGTGGTTTGAGGACCCTGGAAAGATGTCATGTGTGAGAGGGGGGTGATGGTTTGAGGACCCTGGAAAGATGCCATGTGTGAGAGGGGCGGTGATGGGTTTGAGGACCCTGGAAAGATGTCATGTGTGAGAGGGGAGGTGCTGGGTTTGAGGACCCTGGGAAGATGCCATGTGTGAGAGGGGAGGTGCTGGGTTTGAGGACCCTGGAAAGATGCCATGTGTGAGAGGGAAGGTGATGGGTTTGAGGACCCTGGAAAGATGTCATGTTTGACAGGGGAGGTGATGGGTTTGAGGACCCTGGAAAGATGCCATGTGTGACAGGGGCGGTGATTGGTTTGAGGACCCTGGAAAGATGCCATGTGTGACAGGGGCGGTGATGGGTTTGAGGACCCTGGAAAGATGCCATGTGTGAGAGGGGCGGTGATGGGTTTGAGGACCCTGGAAAGATGCCATGTGTGAGAGGGGCGGTGATTGGTTTGAGGACCCTGGAAAGATGCCATGTGTGACAGGGGCGGTGATTGGTTTGAGGACCCTGGAAAGATGCCATGTGTGACAGGGGCGGTGATTGGTTTGAGGACCCTGGAAAGATGCCATGTGTGACAGGGGCGGTGATGGGTTTGAGGACCCTGGAAAGATGTCATGTGTGAGAGGGGAGATGATGGGTTTGAGGACCCTGGAAAGATGCCATGTGTGACAGGGGCGGTGATGGGTTTGAGGACCCTGGAAAGATGCCATGTGTGACAGGGGTGGTGCTGGGTTTGAGGACCCTGGAAAGATGCCATGTGTGAGAGGGGAGGTGCTGGGTTTGGGGACCCTGGGAAGATGCCATGTGTGACGGGGGCGGTGATGGGTTTGAGGACCCTGGGATAGATGTCATGTGTGACAGGGGTGGTGCTGGGTTTGAGGACCCTGGAAAGATGCCATGTGTGACAGGGGAGGTGCTGGGTTTGAGGACCCTGGAAAGATGCCATGTGTGACAGGGGCGGTGATGGGTTTGAGGACCCTGGGATAGATGTCATGTGTGACAATGGCGGTGATTGGTTTGAGGACCCTGGAAAGATGTCTTGTGTGACAGGGGCGGTGATTGGTTTGAGGACCCTGGAAAGATGCCATGTGTGAGAGGGGCGGTGATGGGTTTGAGGACCCTGGAAAGATGCCATGTGTGACAGGGGCGGTGATTGGTTTGAGGACCCTGGAAAGATGCCATGTGTGACAGGGGCGGTGATTGGTTTGAGGACCCTGGAAAGATGCCATGTGTGACAGGGGCGGTGATTGGTTTGAGGACCCTGGAAAGATGCCATGTGTGACAGGGGCGGTGATTGGTTTGAGGACCCTGGAAAGATGCCATGTGTGACAGGGGCGGTGATGGGTTTGAGGACCCTGGGATAGATGTCATGTGTGACAATGGCGGTGATTGGTTTGAGGACCCTGGAAAGATGCCATGTGTGACAGGGGCGGTGATTGGTTTGAGGACCCTGGAAAGATGCCATGTGTGACAGGGGAAGTGATGGGTTTGAGGACCCTGGAAAGATGCCATGTGTGAGAGGGGCGGTGATGGGTTTGAGGACCCTGGGATAGATGTCATGTGTGACAGGGGCGGTGATTGGTTTGAGGACCCTGGAAAGATGCCATGTGTGAGAGGGGCGGTGATGGGTTTGAGGACCCTGGGATAGATGTCATGTGTGACAGGGGCGGTGATTGGTTTGAGGACCCTGGAAAGATGCCATGTGTGAGAGGGGAGGTGATGGGTTTGAGGACCCTGGAAAGATGTCATGTGTGACTGGGGCGGTGATTGGTTTGAGGACCCTCTAAAGATGCCATGTGTGAGAGGAGCGGTGATGGGTTTGAGGACCCTCTAAAGATGCCGTGTGTGAGAGGGGAGGTGATGGGTTTGAGGACCCTGGAAAGATGCCATGTGTGAGAGGAGCGGTGGTGGGTTTGAGGACCCTCTAAAGATGCCATGTGTGACGGGGGCGGTGATGGGTTTGAGGACCCTGGGAAGATGTCATGTGTGACAATGGCGGTGATTGGTTTGAGGACTGCTGTGACGTTTCTCTGCACAGCCTGGCTCGATTCTCCTAATATCCAACGTCCGCTCTCTCAAGCGCTTGGGTTCCCATGTTGGTCCTGGAGGGCTGGGTCCATGCCAGGTTTTAAAAATATCCAGCTAAGATGCATTTGCTCAATATGAAACTAAACAACAGAAATGACATGCCTGGCCTTCCATGGCTCTTTGGCTGCTGGACCCGCGCTGGACACCCTTGCTTCAGGACGAAGAAGAGCACTCAATGGGAACTGAACTTCATTCTCATCCAGGCACAAACCCGCAGAGAGAGGCCAGGCACTGCACCGAGACATGAAGCTCCTATTACTTTCCATTGTGCCTCCTCTCCTGAGAGGCCAAGGACTGAATGGGAACTGAACTTCATTCTCATCCAGGCAGAGAGGCCAGGCACTGCACCGAGACACGAAGCTCCTATTGCTTTCCACCGTGGCCCCTCTCCTGAGAGGCCAAGGACTGAATGGGAACTGAACTTCAGTCTCATCCAGGCAGAGAGGCCAGGCACTGCACCGAGACACGAAGCTCCTATTGATTTCCACCGTGGCCCCTCTCCTGAGAGGCCAATGACCGAATGGGAACTGAACTTCATTCTCATCCAGGCAGAGAGGCCAGGCACTGCACCGTGATATGAAGCTCCTATTGCTTTCCATTGTGGCCGCTCTCCTGAGAGGCCAAGGACTGAATGGGAACTGAACTTCCTTTTCATTCAGGCGCAAACCTCTCAGAGAGAGGCCAGGCACTGCGCGGAGACATGAAGCTGCTATAGCTTTCTGCCTTTCCACCGTGGCTCCCCTCCTGAGAGGCCAAGGACTGAATGGGAAGTGAACTTCACTCTCATCCAGGCACAAACCCCGCAGAGGGAGGCCAGGCACTGCAACGAGATATGAAGCTCCTATTGCTTTCCACCGTGGCCCCTCCCCTGAGAGGCCAAGTACTGAATGAGCAAGACCAGGCCCCCTGACTCTAGAGAGGAATGCTGGTGCAGGGCCTCTCTCCGCCTCCTCTGTCGGTCATCCGAGGCCTGGCCGCGGGTCTGACCGGCTCTGCCCCTACAGGAGACAGTGGTTTCGTCTCTCGCTGCCCTCAGTGGCCGCGCCCAAGAGAGGCAGCCACAGACCGGGAAGTGCGGCTTCTGGGCGCCCCTCATGTGGCCGTGCCCTGCCGACAGCCGGGCCTCATCCCGGGTGAGGGCTGGAGGGCCATGGGGGGCCCCGAGGCTCAGCCCCGCACGAGAAACCCTCAATTAGGACGCGTCACGAGCGGAGGGTGGAAAAAGCGAACAGTGGAGGGGGGCTGGGAAGGGTGGGCGTTGAAGTGAAGAGTTACAATGGACTCAGGGCTGTGTATCTACTCGGGGAAATGGAGGGTGCGACTCTGTGTCTACGTCACAGCCCTGGGTGGAAGGTGGAAATGAGGACTGAAGGGGTGGGACGTGTATGTGGGTGTCAGACCCCTGGATGGCTGTTGGTAGAAAGAGGCCGTATGGTGGAGGGTGGGAGGAAGAGGTGAGGGGTTTGATCCCCAGTATATGGTGGATGGAATAGGTGAGGGGTTTGACTCTGTATCTGTGTGTTTGACCCCTCAGTGGATGGTGGAGAGAAGAGTTGAAGGGTTTGACCCCTCAGTGGATGGTGGTTGGAAGAGGTGAAGGGTTTGACCCCTCAGTGGATGGTGGAAGGAAGAGGTGAAGGGTTTGACCCCTCAGTGGATCGTGGTTGGAAGAGGTGAAGGGTTTGACCCCTCAGTGGATGGTGGAAAGAAGAGGTGAAGGGTTTGACCCCTCAGTGGATCGTGGTTGGAAGAGGTGAAGGGTTTGACCCCTCAGTGGATGGTGGTTGGAAGAGGTGAAGGGTTTGACCCCTCAGTGGATGGTGGATGTGGGAGGTGAAGGGTTTGACCCCTCAGTGGATGGTGGATGGAATAGGTGAGCGGTCTGGCTCTGTATCTGTGTGTTTGACCCCTCAGTGGATGGTGGAGAGAAGAGTTGAAGGGTTTGATCCCTCTATGGATGGTGGAAGGAAAAGGTGAAGGGTTTGACCCCTCAGTTGATGGTGGATGGAAGAGGTGAAGTGTTTTACCCCTCAGTGGATGGTGGAAGGAAGAGGTGAAGGGTTTGACCCCTCTGTGGATGGTGGGAGTGAGAGGCGAAGGATTCGACCCCTCAGTGGATGGTGGAAGGAAGAGGTGAAGTGTTTGACCCTCAGTGGATGGTGGAAGAAAGAGGTGAAGGGTTTGAACCTCAGTGGATGGTGGAAGAAAGAGGTGAGGATTTGACTTTGTATCTCTGTATTTGACCTCTCGATGGTAGGAAGAGGTGAGGGGGTTTGACTCTCGGTGGATGGTGTACGGAAGAGGTGAAGGGTTTGACTTTGTATCTGTGTGTTTGACCCCTCGGTGGATGGTGGATGGAAGAGGTGAGGGGTTTGACTCCTTATCTGAGTTTAGTTTGCAGGGAAACCAAGCAGAATATTCACGTTTCCTTTTTAATTTTTCAGTTACCTCTGATGAAGGCTGCAGAGCCCGAAATGCATTGGGTGGAAAATGTTTGAGGCTACCTGTATGAACAGTGGATCACTGCGCGCCACAGGTAAGGCCTTGGAATGACGTTGCCTTTGTAGTGACTGGATAAATTATGGAAGAAGGTTGAAATAAAAACATGGATTAAACATGGAGAATTGAATTCAAAGTGGATTGTTGTGAAGAAGAGGTTTCTTGTTCTAGAGGCTGTGCAACTTACAGGTGGCGCGTGCGGACGTGCCACATATTTTTGACACCACCCTGTGTGCCATGGCTCCGGTACACTGCATGGGGTATAGGTAAGTCACACCTACTGCAGGAATTTACCCCTGAGGCTGGGTGCACTATGTCATATGTGTGGGCACATCAGCATGACCAGATATGCCCCCACAATGTCCAGTCCAATCTGGGAAGTTGTAAATGCGCAGGGAAGCCATAGAGAGTGCACGGGCTGGATACTTGTCATCATGAGTTTCCTCGCTCTATTTATTTATTTTATTTATTTATTTAAAGAGTTTTATATACCACTGGCTAGACCCGGAGGTATGAGAGCGCTTTACATGAGAATCAACAATGTAACAGAAAAAGTTCAACAATTACACAATAAATCCCAAAACATAGACAATACAATTAGGAGAGGAGAGTAAGGAGAGAGAAAAAGTAGTGGAGGGGGCAGGGGAGGTGAGAAAGGGAGGAAAAGGGAAGAGACAATACAGGGAGACGGATAGAAGTCTGTCTAAAGACCAACTGGGTAGGTGAAGACCAAGGAGGGAATCCACAGCCCATCTCCCCTATAGCTAAACCAGGTAGCTCAATCGGGCATCAGCCAAAAAAGTTCAGTCTCAGTACATTGAGAGAGGGCAGAAGGAGAGACATAAATAGAGGGAGGATACTGGAGGAGACAACAGGAGGGACGAAAGGAAGTGCAACAATGTGGTTCAATAATATAACAGAAAAAGATCAACAATTACACAATACATCAAACAATCAGCAATACAGTAGGAGAGGGGAGAAAGGAGAGAGAAAAGAAGTGGGGGGTAGGTGAGGTGAGAACGTGAGGATAAGGGAAGAGACAACCGTAGAGACGAGAGGAAGTCTGTCTAAAGACCGACTGGGTAGGTGACGACCAAGGAGGGAATCCACGGTCCATCTCCGCTATAGCTAAACCAGGTAGCTCCATCGGGCATCAGACAAAGAAGTTCGGTCCCAGGTGTCTGGGGAAGAGGTTCGCAGAAAAACAGGATGGGGGGGATATATACGGCAGAAAGACGAAGGAAAGTCTGCCCAAAGACCGGCTGAGTAGATGACGGTCGAGGGGGCAGTTCCAAAACCCATCTCCTCTGTAGCTATCAGGTAGCTCCACCGGGCTTTGGCCAAATAGCTAGGTCTCACTGAGACACATTTAAATAACATGGGGGGCAAAATAAATGGAGCATAGAGGGGAGGGAACAGGGCAGGTGAGAAAGGGAGGATAGGGGAGGAGACAACAAGGAGACACAAAAAGAAATCTGTCTAAAGGCCGACTGGGTAGGTGACGACCAAGGAGGCAATCCACGGCCCATCTCCCCTATAGCTAAACCAGGTAGCTCCATCGGACATCAGACAAAATAGTTCAGGCTCAATACATTGAGAGAGGAGAGAAGTAGAGATATAAATAGAGGGAGGTAGCGGGAAGAGACGACAAGAGAGACGAAAGGTAATCTGGCTAAAGACCGACAGGGCAGGTGACGTCCAAGGAGGGAATACCCGACCTGTCTCCCTGTAGTGTAGTTCCTATAGTCCCAATAGGCTCTGCGCATTGGAATAATATATTCAGTAGTGTAGACGTAGGACTGAGGTTAACTAGGTCTCTACTGACTACATTAGACTTAAGTTTTTGCCAGCTAGCTCAGAGGTCACTAGAAACTTTCTCGAATAAGGGAGGAGGAGTTTAACCTCTCTGGATAGGCAAGAAGGGATTTAGTTTCTGACAACCATAAAACATGACAACTTTGCTCTCCCTGATTAAGAGTATATCTCTAGAGTCGTGTGAAAACAAAAGACAGCTATTTCACTGAGTCAAAAGGTGCGTACTTAGTTTCACCAGATTGCAGAGAAAAGAGAGACAGGCGTTTTCAATAAAAAGTATTATTTATTGAGCAGTCTCCTTCCTCATACAAGAGAAATGAATTGCTACAATTGCAATACTTATAGTAAAGTAAAGTGCGTACAGTAAAAGCAGGATTGTAAAAAAATACTGTAAAAGCATTGATATGGTTTCTTAGCCATGTGATACTTTAAAATAGATCAAATATATACATATATACATACTTATATACATTGGCTAATCGTACTCAACTGGTGCTTCTAAATACACCTACCCCGGTGTACCTGACCTAAGGATAATACATGGGAAGGAGTAAGTAAGTAGCAGTTTAAGTTAAGTTTGTTTTGCCAAGAATCTGACTAAAGAATTCGCTTAAGGGTTTAGTCAGTTCAGTACCTGGGTAATAGAAGGCAGGAGGTCTGGTATCTCTCTCTCAGGACTCGATATCCCAGTCACCCGCAAGGGTAAGATGGAAGCGCCGGAGCTGGATTTCCTCGGCAGGAGAAAAGACAGCGTCTTTCTCAGCGCGTCAAAAGGGAGGGGCAGCGTCCGTGGGCTCTCGCATCAGCTGGGCCCTCGGGCAAGTAGATCGCTGCTCCAGATTCACCACCACCGTGTCTTTGCTTAAGGCAACGTTGGTATATTTATACCTGAAAGGTGCCGGGTTTGACGTAAGGCTGGACATAAGACGTCAATAAAGATGTCACTAAGAACTGGCCGTTCTAACAGTGCTTTACAGGAGTTCTCGGACGAAATCAAAACAAAGGCAATGGGGATTTCCCAGGTTGCTGGAGGCTTGGTTTGTTTAGAGAACTCGGTGTGCTTTCTAGGGGGCTGGAGGAGTAGGCTTGCTTAATGTGACAGCATGGGCTACGACTGAATTATGAATAGGGTTTTTATGCCTTTGAAGGGATATTATTGATTTATAACCGGACAAGGGCGTAAAATAGAAATATTGATTCAGGTCCCTAGATAAACACACTACACCCACTCCACGAATTAATGTCCATCATTACTAAAATTTAAGCAATAGTAAACATATCTAAAGGTGCATGTGTATACCAAACCACCCCAAAATACATTTTTTTTTTGCATTTGAAATGGTGTATGTGAAATACATGAAAATGAGTATAGGTTCTGTACGTTTTTTAAGCAGAGTAAGCATTCATAAAAATCGGATGCATATATATATCAGCAGAATGATTTTGCGAAAATTACACATGAAATGGCTCTTAATACAGAAAAGAAGTGGCCAGACCATTCCATCACATATAAATACAGTTATTTGTAAATATGCTATAGGCTGAGGTAATATATTGTCTCTAGAGTTCCTAAAAATAGAAGGTCTGTTCTCTAAGAATAGTTCTACTTTAAGCAGAGTACAAGTGCCAAAAAAAAGGGTAAATATTTTGGAATTGGGAAAAAATAATTTAGTTTTTCAGGGGAAGAAGAAAAAACAATAGTTCCAAATATTTTCAGTAGCTTTTTGTTTTACAAAGCCGAAGGCCGAATTCAGAGTTCATGGAACGCTGTGTGCTTGTTTGCTTTAAAGTTATTCTTTCTGTTCAGGGGAGAACATCATTTCAGACAGACTCTCAAAAAAGCAGTTTACCGCTTCAGGTGAAAGTTCGACCAAGTTGGAAAATGCCGCAACTGTGCAGTCGTGAGAATGATTGCTATCATCCATGTATTGATCAGCATTGCTCACAGAAGGTCGTACCTGGTTGATGCTGCTCTCATCTTGCACTTCACTACCCTTTAATCGCAGTGGTGAAGTTTCCACGAATGCCGTCATCAGGATAGGTAACTGCTGGGGACAACATGATGCATGATCCGTTACAGGACTTAGCAAAGTATCTGTATCCAATGGTACTTCTGATTGTAGTGTAAGATAGACGTCTAACACGCATTCCTCTCCGCACAGCATACATCTCAATACAGGTAAGATACAATTCTGCCAGATGGGTCTGAATGAAAGAAACCAGGTCATATTCAGATCTCTTAGCCGGGCTAATCCAAGGACTTTAGTTATGCGGTCCCGATAGCGTATAGCTAGGATCGTTTCTTCCATTGTTGCTGGAGTCTTGTCTGTGACATGGCTTGCCATAACGTAGCAGGAGGATCAAAAATACAATGCCTGCTACGAGTCCCAACAGGAGTGGAAGACCGCCAAAGACCGAATGGACAAAATTAGGAAAGATGCCCAGGACTGCTTTGAAGGGTGTTAACAGTCCCGAAAAAATTGTCTTAAATACATGTGGGATACCATTCGTATCGGACATGTTTAGGATTTGGCTTAACATTTCCGCGAAATGTAAGGGGCAATTTGTTGATAAAAGTTTATGTATCTCTGCCGTTGTCCTTGCAACTTGGAGATCATACGTTTCTTTTGATGACGTCAAGGGCACAGTCGTCTGTAGAAGAACAGACTTCATTCTGCTTAAAGTATCAATTCGAATAGAAGAGATATTCAAAATGGGCCAAATTTTTCCCTCCCTGTCTGGAGTGTTGTTCGGATACAATACTTGCATACAACAAGTGACCATGGAAGAAACGCGTACTAGATAAGCTTTTCCTGGCACCAAGCCACAACATCTGTGGTCCACTATTAGAATGTAGCTCCCGTTAGAAAGCCGTCTAATAAATGGCTCTATTCGAGTTGCAGGGATGCCAAGCTGGGGGCATGAAAGGTTATTTGAAGTCCCCTCACAGGCCCCATGTTGATTTATACCTTGACACAGAAGTATACCACTTAGTGATCTTATACAATTATTACCACTAAGAAATACATTCTGTCCTTTTTCACTATAACATGTGTGTTTGTAAGGTAATTTCCATGATGACTTAATGTATTCTTTACCCAACCTTTCATACTGGCCTGCTCGTATATACTCTTGGCAGTAATTAAAAATGGAAAGTTGTAATCGGAATAGTTATGATTCCGTGTATTATCCATTCAATGACAGGTCGTTCTGACATTGTCAATGGTAATCTCTCAAGTTTTTCAATGCTCAGAATTCTATATTCCGCTCCTTTTTGTGCCAGGCTGATTTGTGTATCAGTAAGGTTAAAGATAGAGAATAATGACGTTGTGTTGATTAAACCCCAGGGCACGTAGCCTGAACGCAGATTTTGTAACGTCCAGCCAAGCTGTACAATAGAACGTAGTTGGGACTGACCGTGTTGTAACATTAGTAAGTCCTGTTCTATAATATCAATTGCAGATGATACAATACTGTCCAGTGAATATATTCTGGAAGACAGAGTCATTAACCCATTGTCGACAACAGAAAGTGATTTTTCCAAATTAATACGGTCAATTTCCCGTATTTTTTCTGCTGTTTCAATTTGCGTTTCTTCCCAAGCTTCGTTGTAAGCTGCGTATATACTGGCCGCTATGGAACGTTTTTGACGCTGTTTGCGTGGTCCCATTATGAAATCACGCAAGTCAGCACCTTCTTTAAGTAAAGTCAAGTGTTGCTTAATTTCTGCCAGTGTGGATGTCTGTAGCCATTCGAGGCAGAGTTTTCCTACACTGTATGTTGTAACTATCCCTGGATGTTGTCTCTGGGAGTATCTAGGGTCTGGCCTGGTCAATTTGAACCCCTGTATTTTGTTCAGGAATCTATCTTGACAGTTATTTGTGTCTGTGGGCCAGATCAACCATTTTTTCCAATCAGGATGTGTTCTGTTTTGGTTAAAAATATGGGATACGTCTATCTCAACATCTGTAGTTACTGTCAGGTGTTGGCTTTGGAATAGACGGTTTATTTAAGTCTTTAATTTTGGCTAGGCCAAGACAGGTTGTCTGTTGAATGGTATCATTCAAGAATATAATTTGTTCTGGGATCATGCAGGCTCTAAATAATGATTCTATACCTTGGACCTGCCAATCTCTGGTACCCCAGATGGTTTTTGTTTCAATGTTATTTTTCCAAAAATCAAAACCAAATGTATTCATATTTTCAAAAAATGTTTCTGAATAGATTAATTTAGTGTTTGTCAGCATGGTTGTCATTCCTGTCTTATTTAACAGTTTGAAATAAAATGTTTCTGCATCACTTGTGTTAAACCCCGAGAAGTATGGGAATTTATCATAAAATGTTTTTGAACTGCCTTTTGGTGGAGTTGCACAATGTTCCCATTGATTATAATTAAAACCATTTCTAGGTTGAGCAGATTTATGCAAATAATGGTTAGCATAGTGATTGTAGCAGTACATCTGTTCATAATTTGATGAACCCTGTAAATAATCATGTTCTGTAAATTTTGCTGACATAACCAAATCTGACATCATATCATTAATACTTTCAAAGTCCCAATCATCAGAGGATGTGCTCGGTTTTACAAAGTCACTTAATGAAACCTTGAATTGATGTGGATACTTCAAGAGCTCGACCGGGCCATAGATTTCGTAATCCGTTTTGTCCCAAGCTACCCCACCGGGTATAGGATTGGCTGTAAAATTTACTGATGATAGTTCTCTTTTCTCGATGTGGGATGACTTGTGTGGCTTTAGGACCAAGTTGATGTTCTGACTTGCTGTGTCCATTGTACTATATTGTCCCTCAATGAAATGTCCCAAGCACAGTACCATGATGAGCCAAAGCAGGAGGAAAAGTACACCTAGCACAAACCAAAATTCAATCCATGGAGAAATCAGATAGGGTTCTTTGAGTTGATGAAAGAGTTCTTTTGCTTTGTCTTTAAAAGTCTTTGTAGTTGGCTGTTCTTCAGGTTCGCTAGGATCTTCAGAAAAGTCATCAAAATTGATGAAGTAGCCTGATGCAGTTCTGTCAATTGTTGGAATTGCTTCCGGATTTTCATTTGCTTTTGGAATTTTCTTTGTTTCATTAGCATAGCCTGAGGCTACATCGTTGTAGACAGGTGTTTCTTGACGAGCTGTTGCAATTTGGGTTTTAAGAGGCATAAGTTCCATGGCTTTGTTGCATAGTCCTTGTTGATTCACTGTAGATTTATCAAATGTAATTAGTCTCTCAGTTTGAACCTCTTGTATTGTAGCAAACTTTGGTGTTCTGCTATTTCTTGGGAGTCCACTTGGCCTACTACTTATTATTGGCCACATGATTGTGGTTTAACCAGGTCGATGGATACAACTCGGTTCTCCTTTTTACCAGCAAGGGGCGGTAGTACAACTGATCTTATTCCGTTGACAGCTAAGACAGGTACTGCTTTTCTGTAAGATGGCCCAAATTCCTTCTTCACCGCAAATTTCTCTCTGACCAGATCCCCAATCTTTGGAATCCAGTCAGGCCTTGCTGGGGCAGGTGGTTTCTCTTCAGTGGCTGTTGGCTGCTGTTTTAACTTTATGTTGCTCAGGTCTTTTCTTGTTTCATTTAAGTCCTGTAAAATAGCCAAACGATCTTTGATATCAAAGCATTTTCCTTCTACCACTGAAGTCTGACTACCAAGGTCCTGGATATGCATTCTAGTCCCGAACAATAGTTCGTACGGACTGAAACCTTTTAGAGAAATTCTTGGCAGATTGTTAAGACTACGTTGGACACTTGTTAAATGTTTGACCCACCCATCACCCGAACCTAATACCTTTGCCGTTATAGATTACTTTATGTCTCGTTTTTTTCTTTCCACAATCCCGTTTCCCTCAGGATGGAAGGGACAAGAATACCGCAATGCAATGCCCATGCTGGTCATAGCCTCCTTATAAGCTCGAGAGCTAAAAGCAGGACCCTGGTCAGAATGTAGCATGCCAATTGCGTATGTGCCGATATAGACTCGCAAATCTTTTATAACAGTTCTGGCGTCAGCCGAGAGCTGGTGTCTGCATTTTTAAGTGAATCTAGTCTTAAATATTAATAGGACTCATTTTTCCCGCTGGATTTTTGCATATAGATCGCCTTATGCTATCTAAAAGAAGGGTCCCGGCAATACTCCGGTCGGTTCGCCACTGCGATCTCTGTTGCAGTTTCGACAGCTCATTGCAAATTTGTGATGTTGCAGGCTCATTCCCGGCCACCAGTATATTGATTGCAATTTTTTCAGTGATTCCTCAATCTTAAGGTGTCTTAGACCCTCACCCACATGGGCGTCCGCAGGGGGGGGCAAGGAGGGGCACTTGCCCCCCCCTGGAGCGCCCCTCCTTGCCCCCCTGCCAGGGCCGGCTCTAGGGCGGTGTGACCGGTGCCATCGAACCTGGTGCTGGCATCCTGGGGGCACCGTGTTTACATCTTAATTATTATTTTAAAAGCACCTGCTGCACGTTCCTTTCCTCCTGCAATTAAGGGGCCTCACAAAAATGTCTAGATAACTCCTGTGATTAATGTTCTTCCTGGCCAGAGATCAGAGTTTTATGTAGTTGAGGTTTTTGACTTCTGTGAAGGTAGTACAGAGGGTTAATATGCCTGCTGCAAAGAACGTGTACCAGGTATATTAAAGAGTGCATTTAATGTAAACAGATCAGCTTTTAAAAGTGCTATCCTTTTCTTACTTGCAATTTATAACTTAAAGTCCTAATATAGAATAGTGAGGTATTAACTTTCATCATAGAAGTGCATACACTCTGCTAAGTATAGAACATTGATTAATGTTGCAAAAAGGGTTAATTTGGGTATAAATGGATTCTTATTATTAAAGAAAACTCCCAACTATGCTGTTTCTTTTTCGACTCTGAGTTTGTGCTTCTCCACACCAAGCACTCCTAAACTATACTGCCTATCAGTATGGATGACATGTGACTCCTACACTTTTAGGGGCATAACATCAATGGTCAGCGATAATTATCGCAGGCCGTGTGTAGCGTGCAAAAAATTAACGCCGCATATCGCCTTATTCTATTGCCCGGTGAGCGCACTATCAGCAAGGTGCATCTCCCAGGCGTTAGAAATCCAGGCAAAAGCGGCGGAAAGAGTCGAAATCGCCGTAATTCCAGAGATAGAAAACCGCGTTAGGGAAAACCTAATCTATAATGGGAGACGTGGACTCAGCATAACAATCCATATCCCATTATAGATATGGCTTAGTAAGGAAAATAGCAGGCGTTACAAACCGGCGAAAAACCCGGTTAGCGCTGATTATAATATCGCTAGGTGTGTTCGCGATACACTTGAAAATAGAGAGAATCAGGGTTAGTGATGATATCCCATGTTTTTTCACGGGACACGCCTCCTTGCATCTCATTAGCGATGCAAGGTGATGCGATGTTGAAACCAGGGCTAATCCCATTGAACACGCATTAGTGTGCTCTTGTAAATAAAGCGATATTTTTATCATCGCATTTCGTCCGAAAACGGACGCAAACGCGGCGATAAAAATATCGCTAGGCCTTGATAATATGCCCCTTTGTCCTTTGGCTTATGTAGCATTTTCTATACACTGATTTACACAAGTATGATTGATTGTCTGTGTAATGTGTGTGTGATGCAAAGTGCTCTGACATACTTTAATGGTATGAGTAGCGCTATATAACGAATTCAATGCATCTGAGAGAGAGTGGTTATGGAGACTTGGTCAATGTTAAAGGGTGCTAGGGAGAGAATCCGTGGTGGAGGTGGTCATTGGGGGGCCAACTAACATTATAGCACTGGGTGCCACCAGCGCTAAAGCCGGCCTTACCCCCTGCGGTCGCCCCATGCCACTATGCATTACACATGGTGCTCCAGCCACGGTTCCTCTCCAGCTCGCACTCTCTGTTCTATTCTGAAGCTCCTCTGCATTTCAGGGCTCAGTAGGACAAGACGTGGGCTTCATTTTCCTGCACCGTCCCTTTGGCACTCTCTTCTCGGTGATCCTCCATCCCCAACAATCAGGTTTCCGTCCCCATCATTCCACGGAAACAGCTCTGATCGAACTTACTGATTCTATAAAACTACTGCAGGATCAAAGAATGAACGCTGTTTTGATTGTATTAGACCTCACAGCAGCGTTCGATACCATCTCGCACCCAATACTGTTAGGTAGACTAAGAGACATTGGTATTTCAGATGTGGTACTGGAGTGGATAACCTCTTTTTTAACAGATAGATCTCAAACCATTGCCCTGGGTCCTTTCCTCTCTAAAGAAAAAAAGGTTCTGTCTGGAGTCCGTCAAGGCTCCACCTTGAGCCCTTTATTATTTAACATTTATCTGATCCCTCTTATTTCTTTGATTGATCATACGGCATACCTGTTACATCGTATGCCGATGATACTCAACTTATTGTGCCCCTTGAAGAAAACTCCACTAATGCTGAACAAAACCTTAAGAACTGCCTGAAGGATGTATTCCATTGGATGGAAAAAAAACATCTTAAATGTAACGCCAACAAGACAGAAATCCTCCCTATGGGAAAAAATTCCCATTTCTGTCCTAGCAAATGGTGGCCAGAGGACTCCACTGCTCCCCCTCAGACCGTGGCGACAGCGAGAAATCTCGGGGTCTTGTTTGACACCGAACTATCATTCGGCCAACATGTAAGGAACGTGGCAGGAAGCTGCTTTGGTGTCATAAAATCTCTAAAGAAGTTTTTTGACTTCCTGCCCACTGACTCAAGAAAGGCGGTAACAGTGGCCTTAATCCTCGCCCGCCTTGACTATTGTAATGGCCTGATGGCAGGTGTGAAAAAATCCACGCTGAAAAAACTTCAAAGCGTACAACATTCAGTAGCCAGATTAGTATTAAAACTACCAAGGAAATCTTCAGCGTCGGCGGCTTTGAAAACCCTTCACTGGCTACCTCTGCATAAAAGGATACTATTCAAAATCTTGACCATCGCCTTTCGTGCATTTAACAACATAGGCCCAAGGTATCTTACTAGGCGTTACCCCCACTACAACCCTTCCAGGACGCTACGATCCTCCGGTGAAAATCTGATAAAACTAGCCAAACTTAACTACAAAACCAAGGGCGGTAAGACCTTAACTTTCCTGTCTTCCAAAGCCTGGAATGTAATGCCCAAGAATCTCAGGTTTCTGACCCAGGAAAACCAGTTTAGGAAGCAACTAAAAACCTGGATTTTCAACCTTCCAGATGACTATGTCATGGCCGCTATCTAATTCTGTATTGGTAATTGTTTGCACACCATCTAGCTAGCGCCAGGATGCTCCTTTCGGAGCGAAAGTTGCGCTTTATAAATATACAATACAAATACAAATACAAATACAAACTCCTGTGCAACTCATCGCATGTCACATCTAGATAACACCTGGAGACTCTGCTCTTTTCTGGATCCCTCTGATCCCCCACCCCCTCCATCTTATAATTTAGTCAGAAGCGCCAGGAGACCTCTGACTTTATAGCGTGCTCTGACACAATAACAAGATTGAGGCAAAGTATTTTCAAATAATTATTGGATTACAGTGATTGACTGCCTAGAACAGTTGCTGTTCAGTAAATTACTAAGCAGAAAGAATAGTCACATTTGAATAAAAGAGTAGCGTCTGCCTCTTGCTCTGGTGTTGTTTTTGTCCTCAGACTGCGCCCCCGTCTCACCTCTCTGAGAACCAGTGCCCCCTTTACCCTCTACCTGCTGCCCAACCCCTCCCCCACCTCTTCTCCTGGTTCACACCTTGGTGTTTTCACACTTAACGTCACCTCCAGCTCGCATTTTCAGAGAGGGCCCCGGGCTCCATATCACCGACATGAGGAGGAGGAAGAGAGGGGGTACAGAGGAAGACTTGGTGGGGTAGGGGAGATGGATATGGTTGCGGTGAGAGTGAACTAAGAGGGGGGGAGAGAAAGAGAGAGAGAAGCAGTGGGGAAAGAGAGACCGAGAAGTAGGGAGGAAGGAAGATGAGAGAGCAAGTGGAGAGGGAGTGGTGGGTCTGGGTGAGGGAGAGCAGCTTCAGAGAAGTGAGACCTGTGTTCTAACTCCGCCAGTGAAGACAGCGGGTCCAAAGGAGAAAGAACCAGGCCAGACAGAGTAGGTCCAGGCAGTGTGCACGGAGGCAGGCTCGGTGGGTCTGGAAGAGGGACAGGGCAGAACAGCTCCAGAGAAGGGCGAGCAGAACCGGACCAGGGCGAGCCGATCCGGACCAGCAGATTCTCCCTGAGCAGGGAGACGGCGCGATACACAATCAGAATGTAGTGTTCGCTTTTGGGGTGCCAGGGGGTAACTTGAGGGTTCAGCATGGGTGTGGGTTTTAAGGTGCCAGGGAGTAATTTTAAGGTTCACGGTGGGTTAGAGATTGGGGTGACAGGGGCTAATTTTGGGGTTCAGGGTGGGTATGAGTTTTAGGGTGCCAGGGGGACAATTTTAGGGGTCAATGTGGGTATGGGCTATGGGTGCCAGTGGGGTAATTTTAGGGTTTGGGGCAGGTATGAGTTTTGGGGGGCAGGGGTAATTTTAAAGTTCAGGGTGCGTATGGGTTTTGGGGTGTTAGGGGGTAATTTTAGGGTTCAGGGTGGGTATGGGATTTGGGATGCCAGGGGCGTAATTTTAGGATTCAGGGAGGGTATGAGTTTTGGGGGGTGGGGTAATTTTAGGGTTCAGGGTGGGTATGGCTTTTGGGGTGCTAGCGGGTAATTTTAGGGACCAGGGCAGGTATGGATTTTGGGGTGCCGCAAAAGAAAGAGATGGCTGTGGCACAACAACCCTATGGTGTATGAGATCATATGCGGCCTGCTTCCTGCCCCCCATGGCTCCTCATGCGCCCAAGTGTTTCTTGTGCCCCACCTGGCACACATCATGTCAGAGGATGGTGATGATGTTAACATTTTGCCCCCCCCCCCCATGTGTGCGTCTGCTATTAACAAGACTCTCCTGTTCGTGTTTGGAATTACCCTATCCCCCACTCCAGGGATTTGAGCAAAAGGAACGGAGTTTGCATCGATTACGTATGTATAGTTGAGTGGATAGTTCACGGGTAATGCTGCACAGTCGCCTTTTGATGACGGTTTTACCGCTAGCATGGTTTCCCCGTCTATGTATTTTTCTGAACGCTTTTTTGTAGCTATGGAAGACGGTTTAGTTGCTTCCGCTGTGGCTGTCTCAGCCAATGAATTCCCTGTAACGTGAACGCCATCACGTTCATGACTCAGTGAATGTATCATGTCAGTCTTTTGTAGTTCTTTCTGAAAAAGAACTACTTGTTCCCAA
The DNA here is from genome assembly GCF_964261635.1 of Lissotriton helveticus. NCBI lineage: Eukaryota > Metazoa > Chordata > Amphibia > Caudata > Salamandridae > Lissotriton > Lissotriton helveticus. The sequence goes on from NC_136062.1 coordinate 477,261,516, forward strand.
AGCGATTTTTGCTTGATTGTGGCACCTGTGTCATCTTTGTAACCGTTTTGAACCCATTTCTGCAAGTCATTATTGTATGATTTGACGCAGGAATGCGAATCGCACACTATTAGTGTCGGGAATTCGCGATTGGCAATATCTAGCGCCATTTTCAAAGCTATTAGTTCAGTTTGTTGATCTGAATTGTCTTTTACAGATTGTGACATTGTTACCAGAGGTCTCAATTTATCTCCGCGCCACCCGCATTTAACAACCTCGCACGTGGCGTTATAGGCTTGTTTTCCCCAAACTGAGGGTTGTGCATATCCGTCTGTATATATTGCACAGGCGTACTGTTGTAGGGGCAGAATTTCGATTGACAGAGGATATTCTCTTTCATATTCTAGATTTTTTAATCTTTTCATGTTCGGGTCAAAATAGTATTTCACTTTGTCTGTAGCAAGAGAATTTTCCCATGGTATCCATTTTGGATTTAATGCCACGGTAGTTGAATTACATGGGCTTGTTAATGCCTCAAAGGCTGATTCTGCTGTTAAAACAGTAATCCGTCTGCCTTGGGCTTGGGCTATTTCTTTTGCTACAGCTGTTTGAACCGCATGTACAATGTTTTCCGCAAGACTGAATGTTTTTTCAGCTTCTGTGTACAAATGTGATTTGTATGCTATTGGTACCGTTTCTCCCTCATTAGAGGTTAGGTACGTGAATCCGCATCTTCCTGGGATGACTCTGATTACAAGGTTGCGTGTGTTATCGCGAGTTTGCAATTTTGTTTTTGTTAACATGTCTGTTTGCATTGATCTCAAAATTTATGTGTGTTTATGAGTCCAATTGATTGGTTTAAAATCTGGTTTTATTAGTTCATAGAGAGGTTTAACCCTCTCTGCATAATTTAGAATGTAAGTTCTTCCGAAATTCAGGAAACCTAGAATTGATTGTATGTTTTTCAGCGTTCTTGGTGCTTGGATTACAGCGCATTTTTCTAAGAAATTGTCTGCCAGGCTTTTGCCTTCACTTGATAATTCATATCCTAAAAACAGGACAGTTAGATGGGCAATTCGTGACTTTTTAAAGTTGAATTTGTAACCCTCTGCTGCGAACCCAAGTATTATGGTGTTCACTCTTTTCAAGTGAGTATCCAAGTCATCATCTGTTAGATAGATGTCATCGACATAAGATAATGCCTCATCATCATACATTTGTAGTAACTCTGTTACTCTTGCTGAGAATAATCCTGGGCTGTTTTTGAACCCCTGTGGTTCTGAAACTGGGATGGTGCAATGAGCTAAAAAACGGTGTTGGATCTAGCCCTGATCTCTTGACTGGGTGAGAGTATTCTGCTTAATTCAGAGACTCTGTCCATCACCACCCCTTGTTGTAAATAATTTTGTCCACCCTAAGCGTGGAAGGGTATACTCAGATGTGAGTCCCTTGCTCATTGCACCATCAGGATTCAAGCAAGCCGGGCCGAAGACGGCTGAAATGCCAGAATCCGGTCCCCGGAAGCTTGTTTCCTTCCCAGTGTAAGAATTGGCTTTTGTAGTCTGGTCTGCCCTGTTCCCATGATGCACTGGGCCAGGGACAGACTAATTTGCATACAGCCAGGTTCTGAAACTGGGATGGTGCAATGAAAAAACGGTGTTGGATCTAGCCCTGATCTCTTGACTGGGTGAGAGTATTCTGCTTAATTCAGAGACTCTGTCCATCACCACCCCTTGTTGTAAATAATTTTGTCCACCCTAAGCGTGGAAGGGTATACTCAGATGTGAGTCCCTTGCTCATTGCACCATCAGGATTCAAGCAAGCCGGGACGAAGACGGCTGAAATGCCAGAAACCGGTCCCCGGAAGCTTGTTTCCTTCCCAGTGTAAGAATTGGCTTTTGTAGTCTGGTCTGCCCTGTTCCCATGATGCACTGGGCCAGGGACAGACTAATTTGCATACAGCCAGGTTCTGAAACCGGGATGGTGCAATGAGCTAAAAAACGGTGTTGGATCTAGCCCTGATCTCTTGACTGGGTGAGAGTATTCTGCTTAATTCAGAGACTCTGTCCATCACCACCCCTTGTTGTAAATAATTTTGTCCACCCTAAGCGTGGAAGGGTATATACTCAGATGTGAGTCCCTTGCTCATTGCACCATCAGGATTCAAGCAAGCCGGGCCGAAGACGGCTGAAATGCCAGAAACCGGTCCCCGGAAGCTTGTTTCCTTCCCAGTGTAAGAATTGGCTTTTGTAGTCTGGTCTGCCCTGTTCCCATGATGCACTGGGCCAGGGACAGACTAATTTGCATACAGCCAGGTTCTGAAACTGGGATGGTGCAATGAGCTAAAAAACGGTGTTGGATCTAGCCCTGATCTCTTGACTGGGTGAGAGTATTGTGCTTAATTCAGAGACTCTGTCCATCACCACCCCTTGTTGTAAATACCCCTGTGGGAGTTGACAGAATTTTCCTGCAAGCCCATTATTGAGAAAGCGGTCAAATATCTGCTTTCAGGTGCTATGTTTTGACAAAAGAATCCATTAGAGATGTCTAATGTTGTTTTGTATTTTTTGCGCACAATGTTATTCATTAGTGCTGCACTATGTGAGTTTTGTACTGCAAAAGTTTTGCAACATGAGTTTAGATGTCTGTAGTCCGAAACTAGTCGATATGAATCGTCTGGCTTGGAGAAAGGAAACAAAGGATTGTTCATTTGTGAGGTGCAAGTTTCAATCACCCCCTGGTATTCAAGTTGATCTAACATCTCCCTGACCTGTTTTTAGCTTCTTGCTCAATTGGGTACTGCCTCTGTGCAGTTGGTTGACATTTTAACTGGATTTTGTGAGGAGGAGAGTCCTCATCCCATCCAACATGGTTTTTATACAATGCAGGAGCTTGGGCTACTGCCCACTTTCTTGCAAGTGTATATTTTTTATGAATTGGAATATGATTTGATAAGGCAGGCATAATCATTTCTTCGCCATGAGGGCACTCCCTGACAAACTCTGGTGGCCAGTATTTTTCAGCTAAAAGGATGTCATAGCCCTTTGAAAGGTTATCCCAAAATAGACCCCTTATTTTCCTAGTCTTATCTCCCTCTATACGTAATGTTATTTCGTATATTTTATGAGGTTTGCTAACTCTGGTATCTGCAGTTTCCACCTGAATGTATTCATTCGTGTCCACTGTCTCCAGATGATTCATCAGGATCTTGCGAGCTATGCTCACTTCTGCTGCGCTGTCTAGCATTGTCCGAGCCCATTCTCTGTTTTTCAGCTGTGTCCTCAGGATCCTCGGCATGTTTGATTACTTTAATACTGGCTACCTTCTTTTTTGGAAATTGTAATTTTTTACTTTGATGAGCAGGTTCCTTGTCTTTGGACTTGACGTGCTCTTCCCTGTGTTCTGACCGTCCTCTTCTTTCTGATTTCTGCGAGGAAGTCTGAAAAGATCGAGAGGGACGTGTATCAATATCTTGATATCTATCAGGTTTCTTCAAATTATCCCTATTTCTAAGGTTGTATCTTTTCTCAGAGGGCTCCCTCTGGGGAGACTTGTGTCCTTGGTCCGGAGATCTTTCTCTCCGCCGAGGAGACCTTCCTCTGGACTGGAATCTTTTTTCTTTGGGAGTGGATTGTTTATTTCCATCCCAGCTCTTTTTTGGAGTGTTTAAATTATTTTTAATAAATATTTTTTCAGGATTTTCAGTTAGTTGGGGTTTTACCGGTTTCCCACCCAAACTATCTCTTCCTAGTTCTTCATAGGATTTTTCTATGATTCTGGCAAGTTCAAATGGCTGTTCTGCCATATCTGTTTCTTTCAACTTCTGGAGGAAAGTTATATCCTCTGTTGCCAATTGAACTAACTCTCTATATGCCTGTGTTAATTCTTTTATTTTAACTAAGAGTTCTTCGCTTGACATTTTATTCATGTCTGGATGTGGTGTGTAGCTGGCTAGAACCGGCCACGTTGCTCCTGGTCTACCTCGTGTACCGAGCCTGGTGATGTGATTATTATGTTTTAGGGCGCCTTTAAACCAGAGCAGGTGCTCTTGGTATTTTAATGGGATTTCCACCTCCTCGAAAGGAGTGTACTCATCTGGAGGTTCCTCTATTTTGTAATAGTGGAATTCATGTGTGACAGCGTTTGCTGCTGGAAAGTTTATCCATGAATAGAATACCTCTGTCTGCCGATATTCAAATGCCTCAATTACGAATACGACTATACCACCTCTCGATGTTAGTCCATTTTCTATAAGTTTAAGAGTTATAGTTTTTCTTATGTTGACCGGAATGAGTATGATTCAGAAAAAGGGGGTGGTGATGAACAGAGTGTCTGAATTAAGCAGACCACTCTTACCCAGTCCAAAGATCAGGGCTTGATCCATCACCGTTATTTAGCTCACTGCCCCATCCCAGCTCAGAACCTGGCTATATGCAAATTAGTCTGTCCCTGGCCCAGTGCATCATGGGAACAGGGCAGACCAAACTACCAAGCCAATTCTTCACCAGAAAGGAGACAAGCTACCGGGGACCGGTTTCTGGCATTTCAGCCTCGTCGGCCCGGCTTGCTTGAATCCTGATGGAGCAGTGAGCAAGGGACTCATGTCTGAGTATACCCTTCCACGCTTATGGTGGACAAAATGATTCAGAAAAAGGGGCTGGTGATGAACAGAGTGTCTGAATTGAGCAGACCACTCTTACCCAGTCCAAAGATCAGGGCTTGATCCATCACCGTTATTTAGCTCACTGCCCCATCCCAGCTCCGAACCTGGCTATATGCAAATTAGTCTGTCCCTGGCCCAGTGCATCATGGGAACAGGGCAGACCAAACTACCAAGCCAATTCTTCACCAGAAAGGAGACAAGCTACCGGGGACCGGTTTCTGGCATTTCAGCCTCGTCGGCCCGGCTTGCTTGAATCCTGATGGAGCAATGAGCAAGGGACTCATGTCTGAGTATACCCTTCCACGCTTATGGTGGACAAAATGATTCAGAAAAAGGGGGTGGTGATGAACAGAGTGTCTGATTTAAGCAGACCACTCTTACCCAGTCCAAAGATCAGGGCTTGATCCATCACCGTTATTTAGCTCACTGCCCCATCCCAGCTCAGAACCTGGCTATATGCAAATTAGTCTGTCCCTGGCCCAGTGCATCATGGGAACAGGGCAGACCAAACTACCAAGCCAATTCTTCACCAGAAAGGAGACAAGCTACCGGGGACCGGTTTCTGGCATTTCAGCCTCGTCGGCCCGGCTTGCTTGAATCCTGATGGAGCAGTGAGCAAGGGACTCATGTCTGAGTATACCCTTCCACGCTTATGGTGGACAAAATGATTCAGAAAAAGGGGGTGGTGATGAACAGAGTGTCTGAATTAAGCAGACCACTCTTACCCAGTCCAAAGATCAGGGCTTGATCCATCACCGTTATTTAGCTCACTGCCCCATCCCAGCTCAGATCCTGGCTATATGCAAATTAGTCTGTCCCTGGCCCAGTGCATCATGGGAACAGGGCAGACCAAACTACCAAGCCAATTCTTCACCAGAAAGGAGACAAGCTACCGGGGACCGGTTTCTGGCATTTCAGCCTCGTCGGCCCGGCTTGCTTGAATCCTGATGGAGCAGTGAGCAAGGGACTCATGTCTGAGTATACCCTTCCACGCTTATGGTAGACAAAATGATTCAGAAAAAGGGGGTGGTGATGAACAGAGTGTCTGAATTAAGCAGACCACTCTTACCCAGTCCAAAGATCAGGGCTTGATCCATCACCGTTATTTAGCTCACTGCCCCATCCCAGCTCCGAACCTGGCTATATGCAAATTAGTCTGTCCCTGGCCCAGTGCATCATGGGAACAGGGCAGACCAAACTACCAAGCCAATTCTTCACCAGAAAGGAGACAAGCTACCGGGGACCGGTTTCTGGCATTTCAGCCTCGTCGGCCCGGCTTGCTTGAATCCTGATGGAGCAGTGAGCAAGGGACTCATGTCTGAGTATACCCTTCCACGCTTATGGTGGACAAAATGATTCAGAAAAAGGGGGTGGTGATGAACAGAGTGTCTGAATTAAGCAGACCACTCTTACCCAGTCCAAAGATCAGGGCTTGATCCATCACCGTTATTTAGCTCACTGCCCCATCCCAGCTCCGAACCTGGCTATATGCAAATTAGTCTGTCCCTGGCCCAGTGCATCATGGGAACAGGGCAGACCAAACTACCAAGCCAATTCTTCACCAGAAAGGAGACAAGCTACCGGGGACCGGTTTCTGGCATTTCAGCCTCGTCGGCCCGGCTTGCTTGAATCCTGATGGAGCAGTGAGCAAGGGACTCATGTCTGAGTATACCCTTCCACGCTTATGGTGGACAAAATGATTCAGAAAAAGGGGGTGGTGATGAACAGAGTGTCTGATTTAAGCAGACCACTCTTACCCAGTCCAAAGATCAGGGCTTGATCCATCACCGTTATTTAGCTCACTGCCCCATCCCAGCTCAGAACCTGGCTATATGCAAATTAGTCTGTCCCTGGCCCAGTGCATCATGGGAACAGGGCAGACCAAACTACCAAGCCAATTCTTCACCAGAAAGGAGACAAGCTACCGGGGACCGGTTTCTGGCATTTCAGCCTCGTCGGCCCGGCTTGCTTGAATCCTGATGGAGCAGTGAGCAAGGGACTCATGTCTGAGTATACCCTTCCACGCTTATGGTGGACAAAATGATTCAGAAAAAGGGGGTGGTGATGAACAGAGTGTCTGAATTAAGCAGACCACTCTTACCCAGTCCAAAGATCAGGGCTTGATCCATCACCGTTATTTAGCTCACTGCCCCATCCCAGCTCAGAACCTGGCTATATGCAAATTAGTCTGTCCCTGGCCCAGTGCATCATGGGAACAGGGCAGACCAAACTACCAAGCCAATTCTTCACCAGAAAGGAGACAAGCTACCGGGGACTGGTTTCTGGCATTTCAGCCTCGTCGGCCCAGCTTGCTTGAATCCTGATGGAGCAGTGAGCAAGGGACTCATGTCTGAGTATACCCTTCCACGCTTATGGTGGACAAAATGATTCAGAAAAAGGGGGTGGTGATGAACAGAGTGTCTGAATTAAGCAGACCACTCTTACCCACTCCAAAGATCAGGGCTTGATCCATCACCGTTATTTAGCTCACTGCCCCATCCCAGCTCAGAACCTGGCTATATGCAAATTAGTATGTCCCTGGCCCAGTGCATCATGGGAACAGGGCAGACCAAACTACCAAGCCAATTCTTCACCAGAAAGGAGACAAGCTACCGGGGACCGGTTTATGGCATTTCAGCCTCGTCGGCCCGGCTTGCTTGAATCCTGATGGAGCAGTGAGCAAGGGACTCATGTCTGAGTATACCCTTCCACGCTTATGGTGGACAAAATGATTCAGAAAAAGGGGCTGGTGATGAACAGAGTGTCTGAATTAAGCAGACCACTCTTACCCAGTCCAAAGATCAGGGCTTGATCCATCACCGTTATTTAGCTCACCGCCCCAGTGGAATTCATGTGTGACAGCGTTTGCTGCTGGAAAGTTTATCCATGAATAGAATACCTCTGTCTGCCGATATTCAAATGCCTCAATTACGAATACGACTATACCACCTCTCGATGTTAGTCCATTTTCTATAAGTTTAAGAGTTATAGTTTTTCTTATGTTGACCGGAATGAGTATAGCAGTCGGGTCGGTCTGAAGGAGACTATTGTCATCCTCTAGGAGTCGAGCTGCTATTCTAGCTGCCTCCCTTTCGTCTTCACTTTCTGTCATTCTTACTGACAGAAGGGTTTTTGTTGCAGATCAAGTTTCAAGGAAACAAAGATTAGGTGCACAATATTTTGGAACACTGTATCCTTCAACGTTGAATAAACCAAAAACCATACATAGGAATCTCTTCCTACTAAGTTCCGGTGGATTTTAACCTTTGACCCACTCCAGACGTCTTTGGAGTATTTACGGGAGAAAGGGTCCGTGTGAAAAAGCACGACTGAGTTACTCTAACGTCTTGCATTAGATTTATCGCCTTACCAAACGTTGGGCGCCATGTAGTGTAGTTCCTATAGTCCCAATAGGCTCTGCGCATTGGAATAATATATTCAGTAGTGTAGACGTAGGACTGAGGTTAACTAGGTCTCTACTGAATATATTAGACTTAAGTTTTTGCCAGCTAGCTCAGAGGTTACGAGAAACTTTCTCGAAGAAGCGAGGAGGAGTTTAACCTCCCTGGATAGACAAGAAGGGATTTAGTTTCTGACAACCATAAAACATGACAACTTTGCTCTCCCTGATTAAGAGTATATCTCTAGAGTTGTGTGAAAACAAAAGACAGCTATTTCACTCAGTCAAAAGGTGAGTACTTAGTTTCACCAGATTGCAGAGAAAAGAGAGACGGGCGTTTTCAATAAAAGGTATTATTTATTGAGCAGTCTCCTTCCTCATACAAGAGAAATGAATTGCTACAATTGCAATACTTATAGTAAAGTAAAGTGCGTACAGTAAAAGCAGGATTGTAAAATAATACTGTAAAAGCATTGATATGGTTTCTCAGCCATGTGATACTTTAAAATAGATCAAATATACACATATATACATACTTATATACATTGGCTAATCATACTCAACTGGTGCTTCTAAATACGCCTACCCCGGTGTACCTGACCTAAGCCTAATACGTGGGAAGGAGTAAGTAAGTAGCAGTTTAAGTTAAGTTTGTTTTGCCAAGAATCTGACTAAAGAATTCTCTTAAGGGTTTAGTCAGTTCAGTACCTGGGTAATAGAAGGCAGGAGGTCTGGTATCTCTCTCTCAGGACTCGATATCCCAGTCACCCGCAAGGGTAAGCTGGAAGCGCCGGAGCTGGATTTCCTCGGCAGGAGAAAAGACAGCATCTTTCTCAGCGCGTCAAAAGGGAGGGGCAGCGTCCGTGGGCTCTCGCATCAGCTGGGCTCTCGGGCAAGTAGATCGCTGCTCCAGATTCACCACCACCGTGTCTTTGCTTAAGGCAGCGTTGGTATATTTATACCTGAAAGGTGCCGGGTTTGACGTAAGGCTGGACATAAGACGTCAATAAAGATGTCACTAAGAACTGGTCGTTCTTACAGTGCTTTACAGGAGTTCTCGGACGGAATCAAAACAAAGGCAATGGGGATTTCCCAGGTTGCTGGAGGCTTGGTTTGTTTAGAGAACTCGGTGTGCTTTCTAGGGGGCTGGAGGAGTAGGCTGGCTTAATGTGACAGCATGGGCTACGACTGAATTATGAATAGGGTTTTTATGCCTTTGTAGGGATATTATTGATTTATAACCGGACAAGGGCGTAAAATAGAAATATTGATTCAGGTCCCTAGATAAACACACTACATCCCCTATAGCTAAACCAGGTAGCTCCATCGGGCATCAGACAAAAAAGCTAGCTCTCAAATGAAGTGGGAAATTCACAGGTAAACAGGGTGGGGCCTAGGGCAAGGACTGGTAAGGGTAAAGGTTAGTAGCAGGAAAGAGGAGAGGAGTAGAGCAGGGAGGGGTAGGGGGTAGGTAGTTTGGTAAAGGTTCTCATGGATCTGCTGCGAGGCATTCAAAAAGCAGGAGAGTTTCTTCACAGGTGCCACAATGGAGTTCTCCGTGCGGTGCCGCTGAGCGGGGTCCGGTGCAGATGCTTCCAGGCTCCCCTTCTCCTCGCCATTAGAAGTAAGCTGCTACCACTGGACCACCAGGGTGAGGGGTGGGATCCGTCTGCGCTCCTCTACCGCCGAAGGATAGCCCAGATGTTAGGTCTAGATGCTCCCACCATTGCCCCGCGGCCTCTGCTCCCGTCGCTCTGCTGCCCCCACTTGCGTACAACAATGATATTGTTCCCAGTTAGCCCCACAGCCTCCTCTAATCCCGCTAGCATCAGGCCCAGTCCTCCACAGTCCGCACTCACGAGGGCTTCACAGCCACCACCCTTACGTCCGTCATCAGCTGGCAAATGTGCCAAGAGCCGCTCAGTCCCCAGTCGCGCCGCACCGTGTGTTTCTCAAGATGGCGGCTTTATCTTCACGGCAACCAACTTGCCGTCTCCTCAATCCCCAGCTCCAGTCAGGCGAGGTCCCTACCAAAATTCACCAGGTCCCTCTCCGTGTTATGCGTACTGGAGCGCTGCGATGCCCCTCCAACTCCGCTGCAGATGCACCGATATCGCTGCATGCCGCCGGGGGAAGGGAGGGATTCGGTCCGCTTCCTTAGCCACCGCCGTCCCTGGATCGCCGTTTCAGTCGAATTCCCGGGCCCGCTCCTGACTCTGCTCCGCTGGACTCCCGGCGCTCTGCAGCCTGTTTCTCTGCTCTACAGTCCTGCCAGCTGTTTTGCGCACCGCTTCAGATCATCCTGGAAATAGGCAAGGTGCGAGAGGGATATGAAGGACACCTTAAGCAGGGGAAGGTCAGCGTGGGCGAACGCAGACTGCACCACAGGCGGTGGGATGAGCCATGATGGCTTCACTGTTTTCTAAGGTGTTTGGTACCATACATCTTGTCTGAATAAACCCTCCCTTATGCCAGTGATGGATTTGTTAATAAATTCATTCAAGAGACGCTTTTACAGGGTCTCCTGAAAACATACCAAGCACTGGTGTAGTTTGTGACTTGTTTTCAACAGCCTATCACTAGCAGGCATGTTTCTGACCACGTGAGGTGAGAGCCAGCGCTCTTAAAGAGACAAGGCCTGCTATGGGTGGAGGTGTTTCACTCCTCCTCCAGGACTGGATGGCTTTCCCGGTTGGGAAGCTTCAAAGGCAATGAAATCTAACCCAAAAACCTTCAGATAGTGGGGGAGGCAAAGCCCCATTTCCTGCTCTACTTTTGAGGAGGATGAAAGGTGGGTACATTTTTTAGATTAGAAGGAGAGTCCCCACTTAACCAACACCACCCCAAGGGCGGGCAGGCAATATGAACCCCTCTCCTGAAATTCCACCATCTTGAGATGGTGAAAAAAAACTCCTATCAGGGCTAGGATAGTGCCATTTCCCACAGGAAGTGATCACTAGAGGCTGTAGACACCCTAAGGTTAAGTAGCCCATTGGCCACTACAGTACCTGTCTCCCCTTATAATGCCCCTAAATTCAGGATTTATGTGGCACTCTGAGACCTGAGCATCAGTTTCGATGGACAAGAGAAGACCAGGACAAAAAAGACCCGCTGCTTGAGAACAGAACCCTCCTGCTGAAAAAAAACACGCCAAACACTGCCTGCTGCTCCGAAGACTAGAAAATCACTGTTCCTTTACCGTCCTGAAACCTGAATGGGATCCAAGAACCCCGGAGCAGCTCCAGCCTTCAAGAGTTCGCTGTGAAGCTCCCTTTGAGTTCAGGTATCACTCCCCTGCACGCCACAAGCACCAATCTCATGAATTCCGGTTTGTCCACTTTCTGCTTCCCAACGACCTTGATGCAGCCGCAGGTCCGCAGTTTCAAAATGAGCGCTAGGTTAACCTGCTCCAACCAATCCTGGAGCAATGATGCAGCTCCAGGAGTGGGTGTATTCCATGGCACAAGGGAGGAAGTCCCTAGTCTGAGGACAGCGCCAGATCGAGAGACGGCATTCGGAGCCTGTGGCCAGCAACATACATATGGTGAATTTTCTGGGCATTGCGCCCCACCATATATTTATGTTGGTGGCCACTACTGCCAACTCCTGTGGTGCCTAGGCCCTTGCGACCTCCAACCTCCAAGGAGACTCCCAGACTTACCTGTAAAACCCCCGTGCGCACTGCTTTTTCAATTGCCCTTCTTCGTCTTCGCTCACCAGCTTCCAAGACTTCAGCACCTCTGCGCCAGGCTGATCTGGGATGCGCTTGAATTTCTCCTGGTTGAACTTTGGTCCTGGTCCCGACATCAACCTGAAAACGAGAAGGTGAATTTTGTGATAGCACAGCCTGAATCCCTACGCATTTTTCTACTTTTTCTCTATTGTTTCCTATTGTGTGTAATTGTGCACAAAAATCAAAACTTTTCAGAACTTTGAAAAATTGTTAATCCAAAAGTACCTACCTTAGAACTGTGTCAATGGTCTTAAAACAATATAAAATCTACATTATGTTTATAAATTGGTTTCTGAGTTATTCTTGAGTATGTGTCTCATTTATTAGGTCTCGGCTAGTAACGCGCGAAGCGCGTTCTCGCCAGAGAACTATAGTCGGCGTCTCAGCCGTCTCAGAACGACGAAGGAGACAAGACCTGGCCGCGCGCAGCGTTTCCCCATAGGGTAACGTTGTGCGCGCGGCCAGGTCTTGTCTCCACAGCATGGCATGGCAGATCGGATCGCGACGCGCGCCTCTCTGGAATGCAGGGGGAGTCTGCAGAGAGGCGCGCGGCACTGATATGTGATAGGACCAGCTTGAACGTAAGAGGTGTTGGCGTGATTTATGTTCCAAACAGGATCGCAGAAGCCAGGATGGGAAGGGATTCCGTTGTTGTTGTTTGCAATGTTACACAGCGCGAACTCGACCCGAAAGCATTGGGGCGCTTTACATGAACACCAGTTTCATTACATATTCAGTTTTAGGCACGGGGACATTAGGGATTTAACAAAAACCACATTATGCTGAGTCGATGCTGAGACTTGAACCCCTTTCCCCAATTCCAAAGCCGGCAGCACTTGCAGTAAGTAACACCACGTCCTGTCCTGCGGCTCCGCCCTGATAAGCATCGTTTTTTTCTTTTCCTGACATTCAACAGAACAAAGACAAATCTTCGCACAGCCCCGACTAGAGAGGGCATCCGCAACCCTGTCCTGTCTGTGGATACCCGGCGAACAGGCGTGCCAAAGAACTAACAACATTTGCCCAGCCGCCGTCTTTATTGCTTTTGTATTTTACACTTTGTTCCGCAGCGCTGATATGTGATAGGACCAGCTTGAACGTATGAGGTGTTGGCGTGATTTATATTCCAAACAGGATCGCAGAAGCCAGGATGGGAAGGGATTCCGTTTTTTTTTTGCAATGTTACAAAGCGCGAACTCGACCCGAAAGCATTGGGGCGCTTTACATGAACACCAGTTGCATTACATATTCAGTTTTAGGGACGGGGACATTAGGGATTTAACAAAAACCACATGATGCTGAGTCGATGCTGAGACTCGAACCACTTTCCCCAATTCCAAAGCCGGCAGCCCTTGCAGTAAGTAACACCACGCCCTGTCCTGCGGCTCCGCCCTGATAAGCATCTTTTTTTTCTTTTCCTGACATTCAACAGAACAAAGACAAATCTTCGCACAGCCCCGACTAGAGAGGGCATCCGCAACCCTGTCCTGTCCGTGGATACCCGCCGAACAGGCGTGCAAAAGAACTAACAACATTTGCCCAGCCGCCGTCTTTATTGCTTTTGTATTAAACACTTTGTTCCGACACCTGGAAAACTGGCAAGGGCCGGCGGCTGGAAAAACAATGAACCTCGTTCAAGGTCGTGGTCACAGCCCAAGTCACGGTGCCTTCTGTGTCCTCGCTCACACCCTGGAGGGGGTGCACATCATCTGTGATCCCCTGCACACACAGTGCTACGATGCCCTGGCAGTGGCACTAGCGGCGAACTCAGCGTTTCCACAAGAAAGTCCATCAAGAAAATAAAGATCTGCTCTTCCTCCGGCAGAATCAGTGTGACTGACATCTGTAGACCCACCCCCTCCCCCACAGGAAGGCAGGGTGTGTAGGGGGCGGGGTAGGACTAAAACACAATCTCAAAAGTGACGTCTAAAATAGGCGGAGGTTCTAATGGAAAATGAACAGACCCGACCTTCTGCGGCTCCAGACCGGTCTGCTTGCACTCACCCGGGCCACAGGGGGCTGTTCCAATAGGGGAGGTGGGGTGTTGTACTGTTCGAGGTTTCTCCTTGAAGAAATGAAATCTTCATTCTCAGGGAATACTTACTAATAGAAAAAAGAACTTGGCACAGAAGCTGAAATATGAAAAGACATATTTATTAAACATAAATAAGTGAGGCTACGTCACCCAGAAGCCTTAGCAACTGAATGAGGCAGTCTGAGGAATACAGAAAACAGAGGCCTTATATATGCTTTAGGGTTACAAAACTCAGCATAAAAGAAAGGGGCAGTCCTAGCTTTTGCAAGCATGCAAAAATGCCTAACATGGACATGCAAGATCTGCCAAACATTAGCCAATAGGACAAACACCCACTATTTACAATTGTCCAATCATAGGTATTATTACGCAAGGTATCGCATGACGACAAACCCATTTTACAGTTGTCCGGCCCCTAATCAATCATTGAACAACCCCAACATTCTTCTTTAGACAAGCCGGACAAACCCATAATAAAAAGGACCACAACACATATCGTAAATAGACCATAAAAGAAGGAACAGAAAACAGATAAGAAGCAGGATAAGAGGTGTGTGTGTGCATACCAAACTCTACAATGTCCTGTGCTCTGATCCTTAATCTTGATCAGCTAAAGGGCAGGAACTGGTTTAACAAGGTAGGTCAACTTCAGGCAACAGGGTCAGTTCACTCAGGTCAAACAGGAGTCAGCACGAACTCGAGATAAGGTGTACATGTCCTTAAAAGACTAGTTCAGCCACAATCATCGGCCTATGTGAGGGCAACCACAAAATGGCTGCCATACACAAAATGGAACCCACGGGTTCAGAATTCACAGAACCTCATCCTTCGTATTCGAGCACATGGTGTCCTACTCCTACCCCGAGGCAGAGGGGACCAGTGTACAGTGATCCCCGACAGCGCCCGGAGCACAGGGGGCTCCAATAAGGGCAGGACCGAACCGAGGTGTGTGTCTGTGGGAGCATCATTTTACTGAATTGTGGGGTTTTAGATCTTTGGGTAGCGCACACCTAACTGCAAACAGCAGTGGAGCGCTTTATGGCGTTCATTTTATAGTAACCGGAGCATTTACACAGGAGGTGTAGAAATCAGACACTGCTGTGAGGCCCTTAGGGCAATTGAAAGGGGGCGAAAGTCAAAGGGGGAGGGTACTAGCTCGTGCCTACATGTTTATTTTCAGTTGCAAAATCTTACTGAAGAGTAAGAAAACCCGGTGCACTCTTGGACACGATGTGTGTTCTGTATCTGTACACAAAGTTTGTATAACAGTCGTGGTTTGGATGGTTTCCAAAAGTTTTATTCAACCATGTCGCATTAATTCATCATATTAGTAGCATATGGTGAAATTGTAAAAGTTGGTTCATCATGGGTTATCCATCATGCATGAAATTACATCCATAGTGTACTATAATCCCCGATGCATTTCGCGCTAAGGAGCGCTTCTTCAGGGGGTCTGAAAATTAAATTAAATAGGAGGACATTTGTATCATGCTGTGATACAGGAGCAGGATTAACATTCACACGGTTACCATATATTCAAAGAAACCCGAGTGCTCCGACGGTGTACACTAACCCAAATAACTGCCATGGTGATTAAAGATGCATGACACCGTGCAAATCAAATCTACAAAGTTTGGTATTCCTACCCGTAGTGGAAAGTATTCAGGATCCAACTTTAAACAGTGGCAGTAATTTGGGTTAGTGTACACCGTCGGAGCACTCGGGTTTCTTTGAATATATGGTAACCGTGTCCCGGGCACTTGTTCTCCCCAACAGTTAGGTCTTTTCACTTTTCACTTTTTACGTTGTACGATGCCTAATTCTTGTTTGTCACTTTGTAGCACTCGCACCTATGGGTGATCACGTGAGATGCCTGCGGGCTATTTAAAAACCGGATTTTGGTCTTGTCTCATCTGCGAGACCGTTACACTATTTTTTTCTCTAGTCACGATATATCCACATTGTTTATATCAGTTTGCACGTACCATATATTATGTTAAGTACTTCCAATATACTGTTCTCTATGAATGTTAATCCTGCTCCTGTATCACAGCATGATACAAATGTCCTCCTATTTAATTTAATTTTCAGACCCCCTGAAGAAGCGCTCCTTAGCGCGAAATGCATCGGGGATTATAGTACACTATGGATGTAATTTCATGCATGATGGATAACCCATGATGAACCAACTTTTACAATTTCACCATATGCTACTAATATGATGAATTAATGCGACATGGTTGAATAAAACTTTTGGAAACCATCCAAACCACGACTGTTATACAAACTTTGTGTACAGATACAGAACACACATCGTGTCCAAGAGTGCACCGGGTTTTCTTACTCTTCAGTAAGATTTTGCAACTGTTCATACTTTAGCACCCCACGACCCAGGAGGTGAACACCCGACGCACCTATAAAACTTTCACTATATGATCTACCAACCTACAAAACGTTAAGCACAGAGGAGTGCAACGGTTACCTTTTAATTTGCTGATACATGTTTATTTTCTCATTGGCAATTCAAAGCACCTGTCCGTCAAATAATTTGATCAGAATCTCACATCTGATAAAATGAGAGTGCCATCAGCAGCTGCCAGCTCTCACCTTCCTAAAGCCAGCGGCTGCCTTGAGTTGCCTGTAGTAACACTTGAAACTAAATACAACAAACACAAAATCAACAGGGGAAGGGGAGGGGGAAGGGCAGTCTCAGCAAAATTCCCACAATGTACAGTGATCCCAGGTGTGATGGGATTTGTGTTCTTGCCATATGATGTGCACATGAACTGTTTCTCTTTTGCACTAGTACATTTATTTTCATACTTCATTTGCTATTTGCATTTACTGTGTGCAGAGACAACCCTCTCCTGGGAGGCTTGGGCTAAAGTGACAGTGGAAAACAAGCATGTAAAAATGCAATAGTTCTTGCGTTTTATTAAGTCAAAGCCATTTTCTTTGCTATACAATACCATTAGCGAAGGCCAGACCTATTGCATTTTCAATGTGTGTGTGTGTGTGTCTGTGTGTGTGTGGCTCTGTGTGTGTGTGTGTACGTGTGTCTGTCTGTGTGTGTGTGTGTGTGTGTGTGGCTGTGTGTGTGTGGGGGAATGGCTCTGTGTGTATGTGGGTCTGTGTCTTTGTGTGTGGCATTTGCGAGAGATTAAGCTATTGGCATTGTAAATGACAATGCCATTTATTTATCTGTTTTCAAACCCAACACAAAAATAAAAATGTTGTCATTTACAATGCTAATAGCTCTAACTTTTGCAATGCCGAGACCGTTGCATTGTAAATGCTTGTTGCCTCTGTGAGTACAACAAATGCTTTACACTATCTTCTGATAAGCCTAGCTGCTCGCCCACACTACCACAAAAAGAGAGTCAGATGATCTACTTTTACCTCTACCTGCCTTTTGGGGATTTCTCTCTCTCTCTTCATAGTGCACTCCCTTTTAGTACACTGTACAGAGAGGCGGTTATTTACTAGAATGAAGAGCTTATGTGCAGACGTTGAGTTGCGTGCAAGAATGGAGAGTGTGTGCTGGCATGGCGGTGTGTGAAAGGATGCAAATGAGTGTGCAGGCATGGAAGTGTGCAACCATGCAGGTGTATGCACAGGAATGGAGGTGTGTGCAAGCATGGAGTGTGCATTCGGACATGGAGTCTGTGCATGCATGCAGGTGTATGTGCAGGCATGGAGGTGCGTGAAAGCATGGTGTGTGTGTGCAAGAATACAGGTGTGTCTGCAAGCATGGAATGTGTCTGCAAGCATCGAGTGTGAGCAGGCATGCAGGCATATATGCAGGCATGGAGGTGTGTGCAAGCATAGAGTGTGCATTCGGACATGGAGTCTGTGCATGCATGCAGGCATATATGCAGGCATGGAGGTGTGTGCAAGCATAGAGTGTGCATTCGGACATGGAGTCTGTGCATGCATGCAGGTGTATGTGCAGGCATGGAGGTGCGTGAAAGCATGGTGTGTGTGTGCAAGAATACAGGTGTGTCTGCAAGCATGGAATGTGTCTGCAAGCATGGAGTGTGAGCAGGCATGCAGGCATATATGCAGGCATGGAGGTGTGTGCAAGCATAGAGTGTGCATTCGGACATGGAGTCTGTGCATGCATGCAGGTATATATGCAGGCATGGAGGTGTGTGCAAGCATGCAGGTATATATGCAGGCATGGAGGTGTGTGCAAGCATGGAGGGTGTGTGCACTGCAGGCATGGAGGCGTGTACTAGGATGCATGTGTGTGTGCCCGCATGGAGGTGTGTGCAAGGATGCAGTGTGCGTGCAGGCATGGAGGTGTGTGCATGTATCGAGTGTGTGTACAAGAATCAAGTGTGTGTAGGCATGGAGGTGTGTGCAAGCATGCTGTTGTGTGTGCAGGCATGGAGGTGTTTGTAAGCATGAAGTAAATGCGTAGGCATGGGGATGTGTGCATCCATGAAGTGCGTGTGTGCACTGCAGGCATGGTGGAGTGTGCAACCATGGAGTGTGTGTGTATGAATGGAGGTGGGTGCAAGCATGAAGAATGTGTGCAGGCATGGCAGTGTGTGCAAGCACTGACTGTGTCTGAAGACATGGAGGTGTGTGCAAGCATGGAGTGTGTGTGCAAGCATTGATTGTGTGCAGGCATGGGTGGAGGTGTGTACAAACATGTAGGTGTGTTTGCAGGTGTGCAGGTGTATGCAAGCATGGAGTGTGTGTGTGTGTGTGTGCATGCAGGTGTTTGTAAGCATGCAGGTGTGCGTGCAGGCATGGAGGGATGTAAAGCATGAGGTGTGTGTGTGCAGGCATGGAGTGTGTGTGCAACCACAGAGTGCATGTGCACTGCAACCACAGAGTGTGTGTGCACTGCAGGCATGGAGGCGTGTGCAGGCATGAAGGTGTGTGCAGGGTTGGAGGTGTGTGCAAGAATGGAGAGTGTGTACAGGCATGGAGGTGTATGAAAGGATGCAGATGTTTGTGCAGGCAGGGAGGTGTGTGCAAGCATGGAGTGTGCATGCAGGCATGGATGTGTGCAAGCAAGCCAGTGTATGCACAGGAATGGAGGTGTGTGCAAGCATAGACTGTGCATGCGGGCATGGAGTCTGCAAGCATGCGGGTGTATGTGCAGGCATGGAGGTGCGTGAAAGCATTGTGTGTGTGCAAGCATACAGATGTGTGTGCAAGCATGAAATGTGTCTGCAAGCATGGAGTGTGTGCCGGCATGGGTGTGTGTGCACACATGGAGTGTGTGTGCAAGCATGGCGTGTGAATGCAGGTATTGCATGGAGATGTGTGCAAGTATCCATGTGTGTGTGCTGGCACGTAGATGTGTGCAAGCCTGGAGTTTGTGTGCAGGCATGGAGGTGTGTGCAAGCATGCAGACATGTTTGCACACTTGGAGATGTATGCTAGCATGGAGTGTGTGGGCATGTTAATTGATAACAGTTGGTGCTTGTGCTTGTATGTGTGTGCATGAACAGGGTGGGCGTCTACATATTCATGGATGTAGGTGCTTGTGTCTGTTATGGGTGTGCATTTATGCAGTGGACGTCGGAGTATTTTTTGGTTATGGTTATGTAGATGTGGAACGGTGTGTAAATGTATAGAGAGGGTTTGTGTAGGTTCAGTGGTATGTTTAGTAGGTTGGTGTGGGTAGCTGTAACTATACATGTGCGCGTTTGTTGACTAATGTTGGGTGCTCTGCGGGTCGATGTGCATTGATCTGTGCATGTATATTGTGAATGAGTGCATGTATATTTACATATATGTGTATGTGTGTAGATGTGGCTTGGTGTGTGCATGTATATTGTGTATGTACATGTATATTTACATATATGTGTATGTGTGTAGATGTGGCTTGGTGTGTGCATGTATATGCGGATGTGATGGAAGGCAGAGAATGAGTTGGAAGTTCCCTGCAGACAGACAGACAGACACTATCTGCACCCCTGAAGGCGAGCCACAGGTGGCCAGAGTGGCTGGCACCCTGCCAGGAGCCTGTCGAGCCGACACTGAGGAGTGACAGGAGTACGCCTGCCTCCCCACTGGTCTCCATGGAGACGCAAGCCGGGACCCTATCTCCTCACCCCGCGGGCGTGAGTCAGCTTCAGACTTTTACATAAAAATATTTCAAAAACCAGATCAGATGAATGGATTTGATTTCATAGAAAAGCCATTTCATGGCATGCATTACTGAGAAACCATTTCACCCAAACAATTCAATGGAAATTTGCAGGATGAATGTGTAGGGAACTGACTGTGTAGAGTCCAGGTGGACCCCAGTTGGTTTACAGAGGCAACAGTAGATAATACTAAAGTTCTCTTCTGCTGTGGTGTGGGCGAGCAGTCAGGCTTAGAGGGTGGTGCTAAGCATTTGTTGTACCCACAGAGGCAATAAACGACACACACTCAAAGAATAAATCCAAGAACAGATTAGAAAAATAAAACTTCTTTTATATATTTTGTAAACCCAAGAACTTTTTACAAAAGTAAGTACTATTTTTGTGAGCAATTTTTACAGGTAAGTAAATCTTTCAAAATTGTGCGCCTTTACGCACAATGCAATCCTCTGTAAGGTAGATACATTTATGCATAATGGTATGTGCAGTCAGTTTCAGGGGTTTACCTTCTGGGTTTCGGGATGTACTGGGTCAAGGTCCAACGTCCTACCAGCAGTTTTTCAGGAACTTCCCGGATTCAGCCTGGAGCAGCCGGGTGCTGATGATATTAGTAGCTATGCACCCTACAGAGAAGGGGGGAGGGGGGGCACATGCAAACGGGCTGCACAGGGGGACTTGGGGACAAGTCCTTGAGCTTCCAAACAGGGGCTTGGGTTATAATGGACCTTGGAGCAAAGGGGCACAGCCGGTCTTCTGGTACCCAGCCTGGGCAGCTCGGGTGCAGAGTGGTTAGATCGCCTGGGTTGATTGCGCAAAGGTGCATCTCACGGTTAGGTACACACAGCTGGCAGGTGCAAAATCAGGACATCCGGGCCACTAACAACATGGGTCTCAGTGATGCTGACGTCCCTCAAAGGCTGCTCGGTCATGGTACAGGGAGAATCCAGCTTGGACTCTCCCTGTTGGTGTTTGGAGTAGGGCGTCTGGTATCCCAGGTATGGGTGCTGCGCGGCTTCGGGTGGTCCTTGTGTATTCACACTCAGTGGGGGGACAGATCTGACATTTCAGAGCAGGGCTACCTCTTCCTGGTCATCTGCTGCTTTGGTCAGGCCATGTAGCTGCAGGCGGCGGACCAGACTCTGCTTGTCGGTGCCTGTGGACTTCAGAGGAGTAGCTCCTCCACTCGAAGGGAGACTTTAGGCAATTTTCAGAGTGCTGGCAGGTTACCCAAGGCGGTGGTAGATCCGCAGCTTGCAGGACAAGTCACTCTGTCATGATTGTTGAGAGAGGTGCGAGCGGGCAGGATTTTGTGCCAAAAGTTCACAGTCCTTCAGTTCTCACCAGGTAGTGACTCTTCTTCATCCCTCTTCTCTTGATCCGTCAAATACGAGTTCTTAGGTGCAGGAGTGCCACCTAAATACTCAATTTAAGGTAGTTAAGGGGAGTGACAGGTAGTAGCCAAGGGGCTACCTACCTCTATATCCTTCTTGTGGGAAGTGCGCATAACTCTGACGCTGGAAGGCTAATTCCATCCAAAACAAGATGGAAGAATATGAAACGGTGGTATCCACAACAGCTGGTCCACCTTAGGGGTGGTGCTGTCTTGGTGTTGGACACACCTCCTAAACGCACTCATTTCCCCATCTGTCTTGCAGCCAAAAAGTAGGGTCAGGACAGGGAGGCAACATCTCCACGGTCTCTAGAGGCCTGGGTTGCATAACTAAGGCGGCCAGGCCTTTGACGATTCTTGCCATGGAATGCAGTTCCGTCATGGAGGAGGCGTATACACGTCCGCTCAGAGCAGGCTTTGTTCTCGACCCCTGAAAGTGACGGCTCTCACCTCAAGAGAAACACAAAAATTGGCGTGATACGCTCAGATCAATCCTGTTTGCTTAATCAGCAAGTCAGCAGGTAAGTACCAGAGACCCACTGAGTTCTCTGTGTTCGTTAACTAAATTCAAGGCAATTCCAAGAATTGGACGAGGATTTCTCACTCACGTAATGTGACGTGCTCCATCATTTGCCACCTCGCCCCACCCTGGTAAGATGTTACTCCCAGGGTGGACTCGACCTCAGAATGGGGGTTTTCTGAGGGAGGTCTTAGATATTTCTTCTCTCAGGACAATGATTTATTTCCAGTTTATGATTTTAAAAAAACATGGAATAATCCACTAAAGTATCCTTTAATTTGGTGGTATCCCAGGTTGATTAAAAGATTACCCAGGGGTAAATACAGGAGGCAATCTTAGGTGTAACAACCTGTATGAGTCATTGTACGAATAATTATGCCAACATGTTTCTGCCTCTAATCAGCCGTTGGTCTAAGGCTTTCGTCAGGGCCGTGTCTATGGCCCCTACACTGCAATTAGTAAGTGCTCGGTGGGCTTAGATTTAAACAGAGGACCTACCTCTCGACTGGTATCATAATCAGTGATAACCTATAAGACAATCATTGGCATAGCCAATTGGTCTCGCCTTTAGGACCCTATAAGTATTTAGTCCGAGATATTAGCAATATTTTTAAGGTATTTTGTAGAGCAATGTAGCTGCTGTGTTCAGTACTGTAAAGTTTGTGTGCAAGTTGTGCTTAGTGTAGTGACGTAAGGGCAGTGGCATGGTGCGGAATGTAGTGGCGAGTTGTGATATGATGTGCGTTCTACTTCCGAAAGGCGCAAGGAGCAACGCTGCCCCTTCCAGTGCTGCTGTGATGAAGAATGGTGAGGTCCAGACGAGTGCAGCACCAATCCCCGGCGCTGCTGGGGGCGAGTCACAGCTCTGTAGTAACACACACAAGCTGCGAGGAGAGGTGAGAAACCACGGACATTCCGTAAGGGACGAATCGCAGCTAAATGAACATTAGAAACGAGATTCGGTGGGCTGGATTTACACAGGGCGTGTGGCCGCTGAAGCTACCAGGGGGGGGGGAGGAAGAGGGGAGGGGCTTACAAGGAACATTTAGAAATAAGTTTGTTTGAAAGGGCGGTGAAAGTATAATAAGGCATCCTATAGCGAAGCAGGTGACACAAAAACATAGGAATATAATACAAACGAACGATAAGGGTGGTCTAAAACAGAAACAGAGGAACAGCACTTTTGCTTGTTTCTCGCAGATCTTCACTACGGAGCTACAGGGCTCAAATTGCTGGTACACATTATTTACGAACACGGCTTTATGTACGAGCCAATAATGGACCTATAAGATGCCCGGAATGTCACCTCAAGAAGCCTGGATTGGATACTGAGGTTCTGGCCAATTATAGGCCAATCTCTCTTCTCCCGGCCCTGGCGAAGCTCACGGAGAAGCATGTGCATGGCGTTCTTTCTGGCTTCCTAGAATCAAATGACCTACTGCACCCCTCGCAATCCGGATTCCGGCCTAATTTAAGTACGGAGACGGCACTTCTCAAGGTGTCAGAGGTTATTCGGGAGACACTGGACGCAGGTGGGAAGGCCGTGCTTGTCATGCTAGACTTTTCGGCGGCCTTCGACACCGTCCCCCATGAGGCGCTTCTTGCCAGACTCTATGACATCGGTCTGAGGGGGACGGTGCTCAAATGGTTTACATCTTTTTTAGAGGACCGTCGACAAACGGTCTGGGCCTCCCCGAGCTCCGCTGAGATGCCGCCATTGGGAGTCGGAGTTCCACAGGGTTCTGTGTTGAGCCCGACTCTCTTCAACATCTTTATGACCCCTCTGGCGGCACTGGTGGAGGCCTTCGGGGCCCAGATCGTGTCCTACGCGGATGACACGCAACTGCTCTTCACGTGCAGGAAAGATCAGGCATTCGATGGAGAGAATATTCGGGGGTGCTTGGGGAGGGTCTTTGACTGGTTCCAGCGGAACAGCCTTAAGGCCAACTCCAGCAAATCGGAGGTTCTGCTCTTTGGTTGCGCCTCGGACCCGGAATGGCGTGAGTGGTGGCCTTCGGACATGTGTCCTCCCGCTCAGTCATCGCTGGTGGCCAAAAACTTGGGAGTCAAGTTTGATAACAACCTTACGCTTAGATCACACATTCTTGGTCTGACGGGCACCTGTTTTGGCATCTTAAAGATGCTCCGGAAGTTCTTACCTCTGCTTACAGAGGAGCATAGAAAGATTACTGTCCAGGCCTTAATAGGATCTAGATTGGACTATGCTAATGCCCTATATTTAGGGCTTCCGGACTATCTTGTCCAGCGGCTGCAAGTGGTGCAGAACTCCGCGGCTCGCGCCATCTTTGGCCTTCATAGGCGAGCTAGAACATCCGGGTTGGTGCAGTCGCTTCACTGGCTGCCCGTCCGAAAGCGGATTATGTTCAAAACTTTGACTCTGGTGCATAAAGCACTCTCTGGTTTGGGAGCGAAGTATCTGCAGCGAAGGCTTGCCTTTTATTGCCCGACTCGCTCACTTCGGTCGGAAGCTTTGTTTATGGCTGTGGTCCCTCGAGTGAGGAAGGCTCGCACTGGGGGTCGCTCCTTCAGCCTTAGGGCCCCCCAGCTGTGGAATTCCTTGCCTCTCGCCCTACGCAGTATTCCCAGTCTGCTCCTGTTCAGGAAAAGCCTTAAGACCTGGCTTTTTAACCTTTAGGCTGTTCTTTCTTTCTTCTGTTCCTGTTTTTACTACTGTTATGTTTTTTAATTGCTGAGCTGCCGACATAAAGCGCCGGGACACTCTTGTTGAGTAGCCGTGCGCTATACAAATAAAAGTATAACATAACAAGTATAACATAACCTGCTTGTATTGAGGAGATTCACTTTATTGTAAACATTTTGCTTGTGTCCTGTAATCTCTTGTTAACTTCTTAATAAAGTAGTTTAAGAAAAAAAAGGGGGGGAGGTGCTTTTCGATCACTGACATTTCAGCGCTTCATCAGGGGCAGTAAGCGCTATGAAAATCTACAATAAAATTGTTTTTTGGCTTTCAATAGTGTTTATCCTGAATCAGAATGAGCTCACGTTTTTGTGTTTTTTTGCAGTTTTTATATAGCGCTAACTCTACCCGACAGTATCTCAGTGGTTTACATAAGTTCCAGTTTCATTACACTCGGTCATAGTCACTTTTTCGGCGGAAGACCAGCACGGAGATATTAAGTGATTTGCCCAGGATCACAGGATGTTGAGCTGAAGCTGAGACTCTGACCTTGTTCGTCAGTTTTTAAGTCCGCAGCTCAGGCTGTTACACCGCAGCCTCTGTTCAATAAATATGAGTAAGTAAGTAAAGTAAAGTCCACATTTGTAAAGCGCACAATCACCCGTAAGGGTCTCTAGGCGCTGGGGGCCGTCGGGAAGATTAAGCGAGCTATTGCCCAGAGTCACATGGTGCTGGGCTAACCTGCCGCCTGAGCCGGACATCGAACCGTGGTCCCCAGATTCCAGCGTCAGTCGCCCTGGCCGCGGCGCCACACCTCTCCCCAATGCAATCCTGAGCGTGCCCCTGAGGGCACAGTAAACATGTATTACATGATGTCCACAAGCTCTACAAAACGAACTGTGCTTTTGCTTGTTTCGCTCAGATCTTCACTACGGAGCTACAGGGCTCAAATTGCTGGCACACAATATTTACGAACCCAGCTGTATGTACGAGCCAACAATGGGTCTACAAGATGCACTGGACTGTCACCCACTCGTTTTGAGGGGATTCACTTTATTGTAAACATTTTGCTTGTGTCCTGTAATCTCTTGTCAACTTCTCAAGTAAGTCGTTAAAAAAAAAGGGGGGGGGGCGCTTTTTGATCACTGACATTCCAGCGCCTCATCAGGGGCAGTAAGTGTTATGAAAATCTACAATAAAGCTGTGTTTTGGCTTTCAAAAGTCTTTATCCTGAATCAGAATGCGCCTGCATGTATTTATTTGTTTTTGCAGTTTTGATATACTGCTAGCTCTACCCGACGGTATCTGAGTGGTTTACGTACGTTCCAGTTCCATTACACACGGTCACGTTCATTTTTTCGGAGGAAGAACAGCACAGGGAAAGTAAGTGATTTGCCCAGGATCAAAGGATGTTGAGCTGAAGCTGAGACTCAGACCGCGCTACAAATAACAAACAAAGAAGAGTGGGAGGGGGTGCAAACATGGAGTGCAGGCTGCTAATGAAAACAAGCAGCTCAAGAGGAGTGGTGGGGGCGGGCACAGGAATGCAGCTGCCGCCCTGCACACCGCTGCTTGCTCCCGAGAGCAAAACGCAGTGGGAGTTAACATTACAAAAAGAGGTGGGACATGCACCCGCCTTTAGCCATTTGTATGCTTTCATTTGTGAAAGACACACGCAAAAGACAATCCGATGTGTGGTAGGAGTCAGACTCACACAGAGAAGTTTTGAGTAATTACAAAAAGGCTCCCATAGAGCACATCATGCGCCCTGTGCTAGGCTCGACCTAATGAATACGGAAACAGCCACAATTGTTGTTCATGAACTAGGTGAACAAGGAGTTAAAGTCGAATTAACTTCGCAGAATATTCGACCAGAGAGATGGTTGCTTTTACCAAAAACATTAAAAATATGTAGCACTATATGACACAAATTAATTAACAGATGAGTGATAAGGGTGAGTAGACTAACTCTAGCCTTTGGTGACATATATAATTTTAGTCTTAACAATACAGTGATCAAAATGTAGAAAGCAGACAAAATTAAATAGCTAGAACTAAACGTCTTGGTCTGTTCAGGGTGGGTCTCTCCTGTACTCACACTCTTGAGTCCCTATTGTTATTCAAAGTTCTTTTCTTTGCATTTGTGTACGTTTTTTCGGGGTAGTTTCTCTCTCAATCAACCCACTAGTAGTCGTATGCTTTTCAGGGGCACGTTTAAGGTGCCCTCTGTGTGCATTTGTTATTAAATCCAACACTAGCATCAGTGTGGGTTTGTTAAGATGAGATGTTTGGTGCCAAACATCTGAGGTTACAGTGAAGCCATCATGTTGCTAAGGAACTCGTAATCACAAGTTTCCACGCCATGCACTCAGTATGGCTTCCCCTTGTACTCGTGGGATCTAAGAATGGACTTAGATATCACAGGGACATATCTACTCACACAGATATGCCCACACATGGGTATAGTGCACCCTGACATAGGGCTGTGAGGCCTGCTGTAGGGGTGACTTACCTATACCACACGTAGTGTTTGGCAGGCATGGCACAAAGGATGTGTGCCATGTCGACTCTTCACTTTTTCCTGCACCCTGACATGCAGGCTGCAATAGCAGTTTGCTGGAGCTTGGTGAGGGTCCCTTAGGTTGGCACAATTCATGCTGCAGCCCTTAGGGCTCTTCTTCAGTCCCAATGCCCTAGACCCCAGGGGTACCAATTACCAGGGACCTACTTGGAGTCTGAAGTAGTGACAGTTGGTGAATAATGGTCCAGTTTAGGGAAGGAAAACTGGTACTATGGACCTGGTTAGTAGGAACCCAGTACGCTTTCAGTCAAAGTTGCGTCAGATGCCAGGCAAAAAGTGGGGGTAACCATGTAAAAAGGGTACCTGCCTACACACCACCTCCCGCCAAATGAAAGAGGATGAGACTATCCTTTCCCAAGTGGAAGAACCTGGAAAGGCCAGCTCCATTGGCATGGCCAGTCCAGGTCTGTGTTCCACTGTAAAGTTAATTCCTGGTAGGTAAATGGATCCCCTCAATAGTTTGTGGTTTTTACCTTTCATCTGCATTAGCCACCTGAATGGTCTGTGGTCAGTCTGGATAGGAAAGTGAGTACCAAACAAGTATGGTCTCAACTTCTTCAGGGACCAAACCACAGCAAATGCCTCCCTGTCAACGGCACACCAATGTTGTTCCCTGGGGAGTAACCTCCTACTAATGAAAGCAACATGCTGGTCTTAGCCATCACCGTTGGTTTGGGATAGGACCGCCCCGATCCCTTGCTCTGAAGCATCAGTCTGCACAATAAAGTGTCTAGAGTAATATGGAGCTTTGAGAATAGGAGCTAAACACCTTGCCTCTTTCAGGGTGTCAAAAGCCTTTTGACAACTATTTGTTCAGTTTACCTTTTTAGGCATATTCTTTGAGGTAAGTACTGTGAGGGGGTCTCTATGATACCAAACACATTCACAAACCTCATGTAATACCGTGACAAGCCAAGGAATGCCCAGACTTGGGTCTGAGTGGTTAGATCTTCCCAGTCCAGGGTGGCCTGGATCTTGGGCTGTAAGGGTTGTACTTGGCCTCCACCTACTACGTGGCCCAAACATACAACTGTGCCCTTCCTTATCTGGCATGTGGATGCCTTGGTTTTTAGGTCTGTAGTCTGCAGGACCTTCAAAACCTTACCAAGGTGGATCAGGTGATCCTGCCAGGTGGAACTATAAATAGCAATATCATCTAGATATGCTGCACTAAACGTTTCCGACCCAGTCAGGACTTAGTTCACCAACCATTGGAAGATGGCAGGGGCATTCTTTAAACCAAAAGAAATAACAGTAAACTGATAATGCTCATCTTGGGTTAAGTATGCTGTTTTCTCTTTGGCTCCTTGGGTTAGGTCAATCTGCCAGTACCATGATTTTAAGTCAAGGGTACTGAGAAACGTAGCTTCTCCCAATTTGTCTATCAACTCATCAGCCCTGGGTATGAGGCATGCATCTGTCTTTGTGACAGCACTGAGACCGCTGTAGTCCACACAACACCTAAGTTATGGTTCCCCACCTTTGGTGTGAGGCCTGGGACTAAGACCACTGGGCTAGCCCAGGGACTGTCAGAAGGTTCAATACCCCTAAGTCCAGCATCTTGCTTATTTTGGCTTTGATGCTCTCCTTAACATGGTCAGGCTGTCAATAGATTTTGTTTTTGACAAGCATGCTGTCTCCAGTGTCAACAATCATGGGTACACCAGTGTGTCTGTCCTGGAGTTAAGGAGAAGAGCCGGTCATACTGCTCCGGGACATGCCTGCAGTCAGCTTGCTGTTGGGTAGAGAGGGTGTCTGAGTGGACAACTCCGTCTACTGACCCCTATTTGGGGCTGCTGGAGATCAGGTCAGGGAGAGGTTCACTCTCTCATTCCTGATCCTTATCAGTGACCATTAGCATATTCACTACAGCCGTGTCATGGAAAAGTTTCAGGCGATTAACATGGATGACCCTCTTGTGGTTCCTGCTGGTGACCACGTCCACCAGATGGGTAAGCTCACCTTTCCTCTCAAAGATAGATTAGGGACCACTCCATTTCTCCTGGATTGCCTTGGGTGCCACAGGCTCCAATACACACACCATCTACCCTGGTTAAAGCTCCACCATTGCAGCCTTTTGGTCATACCAGATTTTCTGAAGCTCTTGGCTGACCTCAAGGTTTTCCGGTGCCTTTACCTTGTACTCTGCCATCCTGGAACGCATGCCTCCTGCACGGTCCACGATATCTTGTTTAGGCTCTTTGAGAGGTCTCTCCCAGCCTTCCTTAACTTGACAAAGCGGTCTCCTTACAGGATGGCCAAACACAAGTTCAAAGGGGGAAAATCCTACTTCCTTTTGTGGCACTTCTCTGTAAGTGAAAGCAGGCATGGCAAACGGACATCCCATCTCCTTCTGAGTCCCATGATCATGCCTTTTATGCTCTTGTTGAATCTCTCAACAAGGCCATTTGTTTCTAGGTGATATGGGTTAATAAACTTGTAAGTCACTCCACATTCAAACGACATGTTTTAGGTAACCAGACATGAATTTTGACCCTCTACCTGAATCCATATTCTGAGGGAAACCCACTCTGGTAAATATGCCAATGAGGGTCCTAGTGACTGCAGGAGCTGTAGTGGTCCTAAGGGGTATTGCTTTTGGGTACCTAGTAGCATGATCCACTACTACCAGCATAAATCTGTTCCCTGATGCACTTGGAGGGTCAAGGGGAATGACAATGTCAATCCCTACCCTCTCCAAGGGTACCCAACCACTGGAAGTGGACTTGTGGTAGGCTTTGTGTGGCCACCTGCTTTGCCACTAGATTGCAATGTGGTATAGGAGTTGCAGAACTCCCTCACCTTCTGGGACATGTTTGGCAAATAGAAATGGCTGACTACCCTACTCCAAGTCTTGCTGTGGCCAAGGTGCCCAGCTATGGCAGAGTCCGGTGCCAATGTGAGGAGAAGCTCTCTAATCTGTTGAGGCACTACCACTCTCCTGATGTCACCAGGTTTGGGGTCTCCGGCCTCAGTGTGCAGGAACCCATCCTCCCAATAGGTCTGGAAGGAGCCACTGACATCTCCCTTTACTTGTGCTATCTTAGGCTTTCAAGAGTAGGACAGATCCCCTTCCCCTGGCACATCTCTTCCCTAGAGGGTCCCCCTGGGCATAGGAGATCTGCCTGGTAAAGCCCAAGTTCCCGGGGCTCAGTTCCTGCTAGGGCTGACAGGTCTTCTCCCTGAGGAGAGGGTACCTGAGCTTGTGGCTGTTCGGAAGCTGGTTTCCCAGCTTCTTACATTTTCTCTTAGAAGGTTGGGCCACAGTTTCAGGCTCCAACACCTCTTTTCACCCTGGGTCTTGCTCTGTGCTGGGGTTTTTACGCACATCCATTCGGGGATTCCCAGCATGGCTGCATGGAACCAAAGCTTGACGTCAGCCCAAGCTGAGGATTCCAGATCATTCCATAGCAGACACTTAACCGGGATTGCAGAAGAGACCACTACCTGTTTGAGGCCAGTAACCCCTCTCCACTCTAAGGACACCACAGCCATGGCATGAACCTTAGTAACATTATCAACAATGGCGACAGGATATGTCTGTCCAGTCAGATACTGTCCTGGAGATGCCAGTTTTTCAGTCACCACGGTGACACTTGTACCTGTACCTCCCAGTGCTTCTACTTGGATTCCATTTATTAAGCGCTGCTGTTTGTGTTTTTCCCTTTAAGTAGGCCAAAAAGCTACGGTTGCAAGATCCACTCGGCCCTCAGAGACTAATGTAGCTTCTGTGTGCTCTCTGGTTTGCTCAGGTCACAGTGGGGATCCACCCGGAGACCTGCCAACCAGAGCTAGCTGGAGGAGCAGTACGAGATTTGTTTAAGCCTGGCAGAGTCTCCAGTTCGGTGGCCAGCCTGTTTACAATTCTGACACCACATCTTATCCCAATTCTTACCTTGGTACCCAGTTTTTGGTAGTGAAGCGTTCAGGGGCACTCCATCCTGAGCAGCTTTTTGGGGGCCTTTGTCAGACCCTTAAATTTTATCCTTAGGGTGTTCACCCTCTTTCCCTTGGGGAGGCTTAGTAACCCCTTTATTTTGGTCACCCTAATCTTGACCCAGTGGTCTGTCTTCTTTCCCAATTCTTGGGGAGAGGTAGGACCAAAGTGAAAAATGGCTGTTTGGTTTTCTCATGCCTACAAAATCCACTCCTTCAGTTCAAGTTAATGAGGAAAATACATTCCCGATGTATTTTCCGATCTCCCTTTTATCGAGTGTTGCCACCTTTGCCATAGAAGATGTGGCGAGAAGGCCAGAGCTACCGACTTGGAAAATGGGGAACCAGGTTCAAGTCTCGAGGTCAGCTCAACATCCTAGGATTCTAGGCAAATCACTACATTTTCTAGTGCCTACAAAAACATGAATCTGAGGTTGTACAATGTGACTGGTGCTCATGTAAAGCACTCCAATACCTTCAGGTTGAGTTTGCACTATATACTTTTTTTTGTTTTTTAATACTGTCCATGTGTTCAAATTATAGAATTCTGCAAAGGAACAGCATGATTCCTAATTGGAACTTTATATGAAGTTGTCTGTATTCATTTTAAATATGGCCTTTATTTATCAGACAGAGGTCATTCAGGAATAGAACACATTTTGAAGTGTTTTTTTCTAGCATTTACTGCTTATAGTACGCGCTTATATGGGGGAAATATATCGACTGTAGGTGATATTTCAAATGTATGTACCAGCAGGAGATTATAATATTGTCACGCCTTTATAAAATCAATCAGGTGGCCACTGTATTCTTAGCTGTTGTCAAACGATGGCAAGTATATTTTCGACATTTTATCTAGCCATGTCACCTTAGTAGTGAGGACCTGGGAGTTATTTTAATAATTTTACGTTTAATTTAGAAGGTCCTATTCTTTCATTGACGTCTTCTTGTGACGCCATTGGTGTCAAGTCCTCTGACGTCATCAGCTATGCTATCTTTTATCCGTGTTTTTTAGCATTGTAGCTATGAAATATTTTACATCTGATATCTCAGGTGAAAGAATGAAAGTAAATATTGCCCTCCTCCTGAGGACTTAGAGATGAAATCCCCTCTCCAATATGGCCGTCTTGAAAGTCCTTCTTTTATATCTATGTCACAGTCACTTGCGCATGACAGAAGTGCGCCCCTGGGGCACTACTGAGAGACTATTCCGGTACCTTTAGCTTGAGTCAGCAGTAATCCATCGCTCACTCTTAGGAGTCCCCCGGGGTAACCAGTCAGCGTCTATTCTGGGCCGGTGCCCGGCTTTATGAATGAAGCCAGGGGGCGGGGTTATTCTAATGAGATAGACCTGGTCCAGCAGCAGGGGTTCGAATGAGGCTGTTTAATAGTAACAAGGGGGCGTGGTCACAGTAATCGAGTGGGAGGAGTTTGCTGAAGACTGTCATTCTTTTCAAATAATGGTGAACCTGGCAGCAGAGGGAGAGAGAAGAGGAGGCAGAGAGAGGGGGGCAGATGTGGAAAGGAGGAGTCAGAGGAAAGTAGGGGGGCACACATGAGAGGGGGAAGAGTGCGGGAGGGGGGTGGGGAAGGAAGTGGGCAGCAGGTGGGTAGGTGAGAAGGGTGTGGGGGGAGATGGTTTGCATGGAAGATGGAGGAAAAAACATGGGGGTGATGATGGAGGGAAATAAAGTAAGGTGAAGAAGAGACGGGGAAAGGGGGAAGAGAAAAGGGGCAATAATAGGAGAGGCTCGATGGAGGAGGGAAGAGGAAGAAGTTAGAAGAAAGTTGGGAGGGAAGGGGAAAGGGGGGAGAGAAAAAGGGTGCAATAGGAAAGGCTCGAGAGAGGTAGGAAGGGGAAGAAGTTAGAAGAAAGAGAGACAAGTTGGGAGAGAAGGAGAAAGGTATGGGTAATAGTAGAAGGACAGAGATGGGAAACCTAAGGGGCAGAAAAGGTGGAAGGGAGGAGGCGACAGAGGGAGGAAGGAAGGCAGAGATGGTAGAGAGTGAAGGGAAGAGAATGAGGGTGAAATCACACGAAGAACGGGAAGGAAGGGGGTGGGAGACAGACAAGGTGTTATAGAACAGAAGAACTAGGCAGAGGGAGGTGGAGAAAGGAAGATGAGGAAGAAAGGGACGAGTTAGAGTGAGAAGAAAGAGTAGCAGACACTACGACAGAGTAAGAGCGGATAGAGAAAAGGAGGAGCAGACGGAGGTAGAGAGTGTCAAATATAAACCGAGATCTGGAAAGAAGGACCCACGGCAGGAGGGAGGCGGGGGTGGCTGGGAGGCAGAGAGGTTCAGAGGGAGGGGAGACGGCGAAGGAGGAGAGAGGGAGGAGACAGAAGGAAGAGAGTGTGAGTGAAGGAGTGAAGACAGAGAGAAGGAGGCGAGAGGCAGGAGAGGAGGGGTAGATGGAGGTGGGAGGCCGGAGGAAGGTGGCGAGGAGGAAAGAAGAGATAGAGAGTGAGGAGAGAGAAGAGGAGGAGAGGGGGTCATCGGATCCCTAGAGCCCCCCCCTGCCAGGCACAGAACAGCATGCCTCCCTGGAACCCCCTCCCTGTATCCCTGACACCAGCGGAGCTCCGGTGCCCGGGGGCGGACGGAACCGGCACCGAACCGGAGTGCCGAGACTAGCCCAGGCGGGAAGATCCGATACCAAGACCTGAATATCCGAATACAATCCCCAGAGATCCGAATCCAAGATTCAAGATCCGAACCCAAACCCTCAAGATCCGAACCCAAACTCTCAAGATCCGAACTCAAGACCCAGAGATCCGAACCCAAACCCTCAAGATCCGAACCCAAGCCCAAGAGATCCAAACCCAAGAGATCCGAACCCAAGCCCGAGATCCGAACCCAAGCCCTAGACATCCGAACCCAAACCATAGACATCCGAACCCAAGCCCTGGAGTTCCGAACCCAAGCTCTAATATCCGAACTTGGGTCATCCGAACCCCAAGGCTCGGACAGGCGGATTTGTGGAGCCAGGAGCCCAGGACCAGTGGAAGTTCGAACCAAGTTCAAGAGGTCAGAACCTGGGACCTCAAGGACTCCTGGAGAACCGGACCTGAGCTCAGACCGGATCCGAACCAAGAAGGAGGAGATCCGAACCTGGGCCACCCAGCAGTCGTGGAGAAGAGACCGAAAGTCACAGGTGATCCGAACCTAAGAGATCCGAACCTAAGAGATCCGAACCTTAGAGACTGACAGACGAACCTGGAGCCCCCCAGACACCTCTGAAGCGGATCCAGGGCAGAGTCCAGACTCAGGGCAGAGTCCGGAAAAGAACCAGGGCAGAACCCAGACACGAACCCAGAGTTCACCTGGTCCACACCTGGCCCACACCTGGCCCACAGTCTTCCATTTGGCTCCTTCGGACGAGACCCCCCGCGCGCCATGGATACCATGAACTATGTGGAGAATCCGGGGTTCCCGGGACCCCGCGGGTACGCGCTCCCGAGCCCCAGCTTTCTGGACCTGGAGGACCTCAACGAGGCCGACTTCTTCAACAATGTGGTAAGAGACAGCGGGAGCTCCAATCACAGACATCTAGGGCCCATGGCCTTGGAAGAGACAGATGGGCAGGGGGATCCAGGAAAAAACATCTGGACTGGGCTCAGAGAAGCAGCAGCTGGGCTTGGTGTATCTAGTCTGACAGCTGGCCAATGGGAGGCTTGGACGAGAAGGTGGGATGAGGGAATCTCAGAAGAGACGTCTGGGAATGGGGTCTCAGAGGCAGTAGCTATGCTCGATTTCTCTAAAGTGACAGCTAGCCAATGGGAGTCTTGACGAGAAGGTGGTAAGATGGATTGAGAAGAGACAGCCGGGTATGGGGCTCAGAGAAGCAACAGCTGGGCTTGATGTATCTAGTCTGACAGCCAGCCAATTAGAAGCTTAGACAAGAAGGTGGGATAAGGAAGCCTCAGAAGAGACATCTGGGAATCGGGTCTCAGAGGCAGTAGCTGGGCTCGATATCTCTAACGTGACAGCTAGCCAATGGGCGGCTTGGACGAGAAGGTGGCAGAATGGATTGAGAAGAGACAGCCGGGTGTGGGGCTCAGAGAAGCTGCATCTCGAGTTGATTACTATAAAGTGACAGCTGGATATTGGGAGATGGTGGGATAATAGAGTCTCAGACGAGACAGCTGGGTAACATGCTTTGAGGAGCAACATCTGGACTCCATGAATATAAAGTGACCGGGAGTGAGAGTCTTAGACGATAAGATGGGATCATGTGGTATCTCTGAAGAGACAGCTGGGTAACCGAGAGAAGAGGCTGTTAGTCGGGGCTTGAGGAGAGTCAGATAGAAACGATGTCTCAGAAGAGAAACCTGATGATTGGCCTTTGTAACAACATACACACGAAAGGAGACTCTCCTAAGAGACAGCTCAGTAATGCATCAGTAGGTACCTGTTGGTGAGGAGGTGTCAGATAAGCAGGTTTAGGGGTCTCGAAGCCTCGAAGCAGACATCTGAAAATATAGCTTCCAAATACCTGTTAGGTGTGGGTGTTTCAGACTTAGGTATGGGTGTCTCAGACATAGGTATGGGTGTCTCAGACTTGGGTATGGGTGTCTCAGACTTAGCTATGGGTGTCTCAGACTTAGGTGTGGGTGTCTCAGACTTAGGTATGGGTGTCTCAGACTTGGGTATGGGTGTCTCAGACTTAGGTATGGGTGTCTCAGACTTAGGTATGGGTGTCTCAGACTTAGGTGTGGGTGTCTCAGACTTGGGTGTGGGTGTCTCAGACTTGGGTGTGGGTGTCTCAGACTTAGCTATGGGTGTCTCAGACTTGGGTGTGGGTGTCTCAGACTTAGGTGTGGGTGTCTCAGTCTTAGCTATGGGTGTCTCAGACTTAGCTATGGGTGTCTCAGACTTGGGTGTGGGTGTCTCAGACTTGGGTGTGGGTGTCTCAGACTTAGCTATGGGTGTCTCAGACTTAGGTGTGGGTGTCTCAGACTTAGCTATGGGTGTCTCAGACTTAGGTATGGGTGTCTCAGACTTAGGTGTGGGTGTCTCAGACTTAGGTGTGGGTGTCTCAGACTTGGGTGTGGGTGTCTCAGACTTAGCTATGGGTGTCTCAGACTTGGGTGTGGGTGTCTCAGACTTGGGTGTGGGTGTCTCAGACTTAGCTATGGGTGTCTCAGACTTAGGTGTGGGTGTCTCAGACTTAGGTGTGGGTGTCTCAGACTTGGGTGTGGGTGTCTCAGACTTAGGTGTGGGTGTCTCAGACTTAGCTGTGGGTGTCTCAGACTTAGCTATGGGTGTCTCAGACTTAGGTATGGGTGTCTCAGTCTTAGCTATGGGTGTCTCAGACTTGGGTATGGGTGTCTCAGACTTAGGTATGGGTGTCTCAGACTTAGGTATGGGTGTCTCAGACTTAGGTGTGGGTGTCTCAGACTTAGGTATGGGTGTTTCAGACTTAGGTATGGGTGTCTCAGACTTAGGTATGGGTGTCTCAGACTTAGGTATGGGTGTCTCAGACTTGGGTGTGGGTGTCTCAGACTTGGGTGTGGGTGTCTCAGACTTAGGTGTGGGTGTCTCACACTTGGGTATGGGTGTCTCAGACTTAGGTGTGGGTGTTTCAGACTTAGGTATGGGTGTCTCAGACTTAGGTGTGGGTGTCTCAGACTTGGGTATGGGTGTCTCAGACTTAGCTATGGGTGTCTCAGACATAGGTATGGGTGTCTCAGACTTAGGTATGGGTGTCTCAGACTTAGGTGTGGGTGTCTCAGACTTAGGTATGGGTGTCTCAGACTTAGGTGTGGGTGTCTCAGACTTAGGTGTGGGTGTTTCAGACTTAGGTATGGGTGTCTCAGACTTAGGTGTGGGTGTCTCAGACTTGGGTATGGGTGTCTCAGACTTAGCTTTGGGTGTCTCAGGCATAGGTATGGGTGTCTCAGACTTGGGTATGGGTGTCTCAGACTTAGCTATGGGTGTCTCAGACTTAGGTGTGGGTGTCTCAGACTTAGGTATGGGTGTCTCAGACTTAGGTATGGGTGTCTCAGACTTGGGTGTGGGTGTCTCAGACTTGGGTGTGGGTGTCTCAGACTTGGGTATGGGTGTCTCAGACTTGGGTGTGGGTGTCTCAGGCTTGGGTGTGGGTGTCTCAGACTTGGGTGTGGGTGTCTCAGACTTAGGTGTGGGTGTCTCAGACTTAGGTATGGGTGTTTCAGACTTAGGTGTGGGTGTCTCAGACTTGGGTATGGGTGTCTCACACTAAGGTGTGGGTGTCTCAGACTTGGGCGTGGGTGTCTCAGACTTGGGTATGGGTGTCTCAGTCTTAGCTATGGGTGTCTCAGACTTGGGTATGGGTGTCTCAGACTTAGTTGTGGGTGTCTCAGACTTAGGTATGGGTGTTTCAGACTTAGGTGTGGGTGTCTCAGACTTAGGTATGGGTGTCTCAGACTTGGGTATGGGTGTCTCAGTCTTAGCTATGGGGGTCTCAGACTTGGGTATGGGTGTCTCAGACTTAGTTGTGGGTGTCTCAGACTTAGGTATGGGTGTTTCAGACTTAGGTGTGGGTGTCTCAGACTTAGGTATGGGTGTTTCAGACTTAGGTGTGGGTGTCTCAGACTTGGGTGTGGGTGTCTCAGTCTTAGGTATGGGTGTCTCAGACTTGGGTGTGGGTGTCTCAGACATGGGTGTGGGTGTCTCAGACTTGGGTATGGGTGTCTCAGACT